>NC_138048.1:78150198-78598992 GCF_964194185.1 Rhinolophus hipposideros
AATTATATTTTAGAAATATTTTGACTAATTTTAATACCATAATATGGATTGATGACAATATACCTGTGTAATTAAAAGAATTGTTTACCTCCCTGTAATTATAACTTTATTTAAATATGTATTAAATATATATGTATCCTTTTTACTTATGTAATCAAAGACCTCTTATATTTTCTGCAAACTTTTATTTAATTGCTGGAACTATTTCTAATTATCATTCAGAAAATAATTTGCAAGTTTTAGCTACACAATTCTATAGTTTGATATTTTCTAACTTTATCAAAAAAATACAACTCTATACCATGACTACAACCAAAATACATCCATTGTTAAAATCGTGATTTTAAAAAGCACTAGAAATTGAGGTCAAAGTTTAAGCTTGATTCAACAATCTTCAAGCTTTTTTTTTTATCTTTGTTTTTTGTTTGTTTGTGTTTTTTTTTTATTATTTTATTTTATTTTATTTTTACATCCCTCACACCGTGAACCCCCTCCCCCTATCCACCACCGCCCCGACCTCACACCGAGCCATCACATTATACACATAAAATTATAGTTGGCATTCATTAATGTCCAGCCTCTGGTGTACAATGCCATGACCAGGCATCCACAGCATCCCTGAGGTTGTCTCCCAAACAGGACACATGTCCATCGGACACCCAACAGAATCCCCAAACACTATTGAATAAGGTCTCCAAAGTAATTCTCAAAAAACCCTGAGGCCATCCTGTGGTCACCAGCCGCCCCCCAATCCCTTCACCCTTCCCCCCATCCCCAACTCCCTCCCCCCCGCCCATCTAACAACTCTCGGTTTTTTGTGTCCCCGAAACTGTTTCTGATTAGTTCATACACATATTCTTTTCTTCCTCAGCAATCTTGAGAAATAAGAACAAAGTGGGAGGTGTAACGATACCTGATTTCAAACTATACTACAAGGCTACAGTAATCAAAACAGCATGGTACTGGCATAAAAATAGACACATAGATCAATGGAACAGAATAGAGAGTCCGGAAGTAAATCCATGCCTATATGCCCATCTAATCTACGACAATGGAAGCAAGAATGTACGATGGGGTAAAGACAGTCTGTTCAATAAATGCTGTTGGGAAACCTGGAGAGACACATGCAATAAAATGAAGCTGGACCACCTCCTCACACCATATACAAAAATAAATTCAAAATGGCTTAAAGACTTAAATATAAGATCTGAAACCATAAAATATCTTGAAGAAAATATAGGAAGAAACTTCATGGACATTACCCGGAGTAAGATTTTCACTGATATATCCCCTCGCGCGAGGGAAGTAAAAGAAAAAATAAACATGTGGGATTACATCAAATCTTCAAGCTTTTTGAGCTAAGGCAAATCACTTTACTTCTCCATGTTTTTGTTTTAGCAAAGCTGTTCATCTATAAGTAACACCCAAATGTGAAGTCCTCAGGATTTATAAATTATTAATTGAAATTGTATTTCTTGTTGTTTTTCTCATCGTTCTTAATATATTTAGAACATAAAGTGTTACCTATATGTGAAATTCTAAAAGAAAAAGTAGGAACAAAGCCTCTAAAAAACGTACTATACTATCAAATTATTGATCAAATGAAGCTGAGCAAAAAGTGTTAAGATTTTAATAGTAATAATGTATATTTTGGTTGATATTTACTTTAATTCTGTAAAGGCTTTTTCTTTAAACGATGTTAAACATGTTTCTTAAAATTTATTTAAATATAATATCAAAATTAAAGGTATATCATCTGTTAGATTTAAATAAATATTAATAATCCGTAGATTTTCATGCATTTGGTGTATTTTAAGCTCCTTTAATATATAAACTCTAGAGGTTTCAGGCTCTGCCAGTCTATCAAAAAAAAAAAAAATTAGCAAATGCAAGCAAGCTAGGTCTCTTAGCTAGCATTTCAGTCAAGGGAGAAAATTACTCTAATATGTTAGACAAAATTTGAAAGGTATTCATTTCAAGGTCATTAATGAAAAAGATCATTTTTCTCAATGTTTCCTCTTACATTATTTTGGACACCCACTCTACTGCAGCGAAAGATTAATAAATAGGTGAAAACAGGTCTATAGATACAGGTATAATTTGGTTTTCAAAGAAATTTAAAAATGATTCCAAGTTATAGCATGTAATTTCATTTTATTGAAGATGTTTATTTCCTTATTTGTTGATCTGCATTGTTTTTCATAGAACAAATTCAAAACAAACTGATTTCAATTAATATAACTTGAAACCCTTCATGAGAGTTGGAACAACAGATAAAGTGTATTGTTATGATAATACGGCATATTAACTAATTCTTTAGCTGAATAGAAATAAATTTTTAAAATGAGTCAACTTTATGCAATTTAACAGTGAGTAAAATATCTTGCAAGATAATGCAAATTAAAAAGCAGTAAGATATGAATTATTGCTATCATAATACAAATGCAAATTTATTTCCACCATTTTTCAGCACTTTTGTTTTTACATTTGCAAGCAGTTCCAAAAATAAGAGACATAATAGCTGAAAAAAATACAATTCTTCATTAAAGTTCTTTTTTATCACAAGTTTACAACCTGAATTTATTCCTAATGCTGCATTTTATACTTATTAATGGATATATTTATTTCAAACCATGACAAAAATGCTAGTTTAGTTTTATTTTTTTCTGTCTTAATGTGCTTCATCAAAAACATTTTTCTTTGTTCCAGTATAGTAAGACATACCTGGAGAAGACTAAGTTTCAAATTGTTCAAATCATATGACATATATTTTTGCTACAATGAATTAAAATTTTAGACATTAAGAAATAACTCATTTGGGTCTTACTCTTTGTATGAATGTGTTGACTTTATAAATGGGTCAGCTCTGCTTTCCTTTGGTATTGTTAGCCTTGCATGTCTGCTTAATTTCAAGGCAATGACCTGGGGCTTTGTGTAACAGTTTTAGAAGCACAATACCATTTCTTGACCATGTCCATAAAATTATTTTTAAATACTCCCTGGTTCTGTTTATTTGAAACTGATTTTCTTGAAAGCAGAGTTAAAATAATTTTTAAATTTGATTTCACACTTTAAAAATAATAGTGAAAATTATATAGCATATTAGAGGAAAAGTTAATTGGTTTGAAGAAATACATCTTTTACCAATTATAATAGATTCATAACAGAAATTATTTTATATAGAGTTTAGATCAAATAGTACATATTTATGTATACCTTATGTAAAAAAAAATCACCATTAAACAGTTCTGTAGTAAACATATAATACAAAGTACAACATAAATACAAATACTACAGAATTCTAAGAATTATAAACATGTACTAAAAATACATGGTATACCTGAAAACCATGATAACTTTGTAAATTGATGAACAGTATTAACATGCTCCTAACTAGGCGTAGATACTTATATGCCACTATCTGTCGGGTATATATGGAAAACAAGTTAATGCAAATAAATACATCTTATATAGCCTCCTGAATTATTCAGAACTAACTGAGAAGATGTAAACTTCTGAGTGCTTTGCCTTCCTTGATGTACATAACGCATCATGATTAATAAGAAAATGTTGTTTTTAACCTAAAACCAAATTTAACAATGCCTTATAAAAGAGGCATAAAATTGGTTGGCACCATCATTTATACAAACATTCACATGTGATGAGATTTGTATTGTGATAGAAATGCAACTTCTTAATTCCACAATTTTAGAAAATAGGATGCATGATTATGGCAGGTAGAGGACTCTTGTATTAAGAAAAGTAAATAATTTCATAATTATTTGACAAAAGGATCATAGATCTAAGAATTCATTATCTGATCTGGTGTATCTTCATGAAGCCCATTCAGAAGAGAAATAAACAAAGAAACAATGAGTATTTCTTTCTATACCAAATATTCATAATGGGAAGTTTACCACCTATCTTGACAATTTATACAGATTTCTAAAATAAGTTTTATTTCATTTGACATGTTCATTAAACTTACTTAATCACTCTCTATATTTGCTGGTTTAAAACTTTGAGAGAAAGATTTATTTTTGGCATCCATTTTTAAACAGGCTGGAATATACTGAACTAATAAATTATCTACTTTGCATAACATGCATCACTTTGAATATTATAAAAATTAATTATAATTGACATATGAAAACAGATTTAAATTTAATTTTAAAATGCCTTAAATGTTTAATTTGATTTATGAATTCTGGTAGTTTCAAACATTTTATCAAGTTTAATAATATTAATGAAACAACAACTTAACAAGTAAAGGGAAATCATTTTCAGTAAAAATCAAATCACTAATGTGTCAGTTAAAAACATAAAAAAAATCAGCTTCCCAAAATAGAAATGTAAGAAAGGCAAAACAATACAAAAGTATTAAATTTAAATATGGACAACAGAATGTTTCTGGTTGAACTTGAAAGAGGACCATCCTCCTCATTCCCTGAATTTTTTGGCTGCTGAGTTACTGTTCCTCTCTCCAGCCCTACTTTTATTATAATTATTGTAATTCCAATTTCTATGCAGGTACTCTTTCCAATAACCTTAAGTTTCTCTCCTCTAATGAACTCGTCCTCCATCTTGACTGGGTAACTAAATCCCAGGGATATTCCATAGATTTTGCCATTAACTACCTGCAACTTCATAGTCTCAAATTTGAATCCCACTGTATATATCATCTCTATTTTTTTTTTTAATATCTCACTGCCTGTACTAACCCGAGTCTTATGGCTGTTGAAGGATTTCAATACAACTCCTCTTACCCACCGAAGGGTACACACTCACTCAGAAGTTCATTTCTCTTCTTACCTTAAGAGTCCAGATCCCATTGTTATAATCATTGTCTCTCGGGTATACTCTATTCCATTGCCATCTCTCACAATTTGTTTAGAAATAACTGGATCCGGTTCAGTCTTCCTACTTTCTTTGAGATGTTAATGCACAGACGAATGTGGCTAGAGAGAAACATATAGTCATGCTGACTACTGTCCCCTTAAATTTAAAGGGCTTCATATGAACCCTCCAATGCTTTTCATAAATCATGCTATACTTTCTTTGTTCACTTCACTATCCTACTCTCCTTACAAATCCCAAATCTTTTATCCACAAGTTAATTCAAAAGGCTGGGAAAACTAAAATATCTTATATCTCATCTGTTTATAAAACTTCCCTGACCTGACCTAAATTTGGCAAAACTTGACTGAACTTGACGTGCAGCTAATTTATAGTCATTTTTTATTCTAATTAGCATGAATAGTCATATAGGTTCCTAAAGATCTATTAATATTTTGATTATAAGATTTTGATTATAATATTTTTATTATTAAGACTTCACTAGGGTTTTTCCTACTACACAAAGTTTGCATGTATATCACAGCATTACCTGTACATAATTTTAAAAAGTTCATGCTGTGTTTCCCGGAAAATAAGACCTGGCCAGACAATCAGCTCTAATGCATCTTTGGAGCAAAAATTAATATAAGACTGGGTCTTATATTATCTAAAACCTGGTCTTATAAGAAAATAAGATTGGGTCTTACGTTAATTTTTACTCCAAAAGATGCATTAGAGCTCATTGGCCGGCTAGGTCTTATTTTCCGGGAAACACGGCATTTCATAACTTATCTGACTACAAAGTTATTTCATAAAGTACTGTGGATCTTATATTTGCTTCCACATTATATTCTACCACTATGAAGGAAACCATGTTCCTATATAAGATCTAAATCCACTCTTGTGTACTCTTAACAGCAAATACAAATTAAAAATAAAAGGCTTAATTATCCCTGTTAAAAATAAGAAAATAAATGCCCTCCTGTTTCTTAAGGCATTTACTTCAGAACACACGTAACTTTTTTCTCTGTCTCTTTAAAATTATGTAAATCTTTTTAAAATACAAATAAACTTCTTGCCGGCTTTAAGATCTAGTAAGGTCTTTCTCAAGGACCTGGAAGATATGTCTTTGAAATGTAATCATCAAGGAAGACATGATGGAGGATAGGAGCCTAACTTCAGTTTTCACCTCACTCTAAGTTGTCAAAGTTCTTTTGTCATAAAGATAATGAGATTGTTTTTCCTTTGGAAAAAGCCAATTAGGAAACACAGATGGCCACCTCATATACCAGATGAATCTAAGATGAATTATGTCTGACAAATGGTGCTGTAAGTCCTCTAGTTGAGGACCAGTTGTTTATTGTTCATTTTAAGAACATGTATGGCAATGGGTTTGTGAAAGAAAAACAGCAAAATTGAGTTGACATTGTCAAAAGAGCAATCTAAAATGAAGCTGAAGTAAAATAATGTTGAACTATAACTAAATATATAAGTATATATAGTCACGGGACATGGAATGCTACATAGGGATGATAGTCAATGGTATTATAACAGCTATATAAGATGTCAGAAAGGTAGTAGATTGGGAGGTGGGTTATCGCTTTTGGTTTAAATGTCTAACTATTATGTTGCTTTGTACACCTGAAACCAATTTTTTTTAAAGGAAAAAAATAAAATAAAATGAATTGGGAGGCCTACGGAAAGCTGGGCTAACTCCCTGTGAGATGGAACTTTTGAACTGCGCTAAACCAAATGACCACATTCTGATACAATTCCTGGAACTGGCTCTACATCACTGACCTTATTTAAAAATAAATTTTTCACCTAGCAATAGACATAAGCAATAAATCATGTATCGTACAGTGTAAGTTGTCTTGCCAGCACCAACCACAGCTTTTTCAATGCAACTTACAAGTATGTAAACTGTTTGAAACCCCCAACCCTTTTTTTTGTCTTTACAAACTCTGTCCCTTTCTTTCCCCCTCAGAACAAAGCTGGAGTTTCTACTCAAATCTGTGTCTCCTAGATTCCAATTCCTACGTAAATAAATAAATAAATACATACATACATACATACATACATACATACATAAATAAACAGAGCTTTTGTTTGCCTTGCAGTTCTTGAGCAAAATTGACAGATAGATTGTATATGTTTGACTATATAAAAGGATATGATTTCTCTCTGGTTTGAAATTTATTCAATAGGAAAAAGATTGAAAGGACAACTTGACTTGGAAAAAAGTCGTGAAAGTACACACTGTTCCCCAATAAAGTCCTGTTCCCCTTCGCCAATAAAAATCTTTAAAAAAAAAAAAAAGTCTGTTTTCTCTCTCGTTTAATTTTGTGGAGAGTTTTTTAGGTTGGCTGAAGATTTTGTTTTTAATGATATTCTCCAATAGTAACTCCATCTAACTTGCTATTTAAAGACATTGCCCCAGAAAGTCTTCCCTCTCTTTCATGACTTTTAAAACATTTTGTTTCTTAACTGGGCTTTGTCATTAGCTGCAATTTCTTCTTTCTTAACCTTAATGCTCCTCCAATAATGACTCCATCTTTCTACGATCCTTTAAATTAATATTCTCCTTTCAAAATTAGACATGTTTCTAGTAACCACACTAATTAAATAAATTTAATTTAACCACACTACTGTAAATAAATAAATAATTGTTTGGTTAGTGTCAGCAATAATCACCAATCATAAAATTTTAGTATTCACAGTTCTTCGCTATTAACAATCTTTGACAGAGTGATCACTCCCTCTAGCTTGAAACCCTCTCTTTTTACACATATAGGAGTTTCAGCATCACTACCAGTTAAATGGAAACCAACTAACTGAAGTTCAATATTTTTATAGTTGTTTTAGTTTAAAAAATGCATATAGTTAAATGTGTAAATGTTACGTGTACATTTTGATGACTTTTGACAGATGTGTAGACCTGTGTAATCAGATACTATTAATACATAGAACATAAACATAATCTCAGAAAGTTCCCTTGTTCTCTTCCTGGTCAGTACCCCTATTCCCAAGACAATTTTTTTTTTTTTTTTTTTTTTTTACCATATATTAGTTTTGCCTGTTCTAAAACTTCATACAGATGGCATTACATAGTATTACTTTTTTGTGCCTGGTATTTATTCTTTGAGTTTAATGTTTGCTAGATTCATTCATGTTGATACATGCTTTAGTAGTTTGCTCCTTTTTAGTATTAGGATAAATATACTGATCTGTTTATCAATTCTCTTATTGATGCACATTTGAGTTGTTTCCAGCATAGAGCTAATGAGAAGAGAGCTGTTATAAACATTCTTGTAGATGTTTTGTGGCACATATTATCATTTCTCTTGGATAACTACCGAAAAGTGGACTCTCTATGCCCCAGGATAGCTGTATGTTTATAATGCATTGCCAAAGCATTTTCCATTGTGCTTATATCATTTTACACATTCACCACATATATATGAGAGTTCCAATTACTCGCCCTAGTTGACAGCAATTGGTACTCCCAGACTTTTAAATTTCACCCAAACTTGTAACTGTGTAGTAGTATTTTATTGTTGTTTTAACTTGAATTTCCTTGAGGACAAATAATGTTCACTTTTTTAGTTGTTTGTTTGTATTTCTTTGTCCATTTTTATATCTCTCTGTGAAGTATCTGTTCAAGCCTTTTGCCCATTTTTACTTATTGATTTGTTTGTCATTTTATCGTCACATGGGATATATATTTGATTTTGTTTTTTTGTTGTTTTTTGGTGGGTTTTATTTTTGGTAAAATATATGTTTTGCAAATAATTTCTTCCAGGTTGTAGTTTAGTTATTGATTTTTTTTAATGGTGTTATCTGTAGAGCAGTCTTTCTTAAATTGAATGATGTCTGGTATTTAATCTACGTCTTCAAAAACTTTAATGTGCTTTTTTTTAAGTTGTCTAAGAAATATTTGCCTGTCCTCAAGTCATGAATATATTCTCCTGCGTTTTAGGAGATTTATAGTTTTGCTTTTTATGTTAGGTATATAATCTATCCCAAATTAAGTTTTGTACATGGTATGAGGTAGAGTTTAATATTCTTTTTCATTTATGGGTATATAATATTATAAATATAATTTCTTGAAAGCTTTATTTTATTGAATTGCCTTGGCAAATTTTTTCAAAACTAATTGACCAAATACATGCAGGTCTATTTCTGCACTGTCTATTCTGTGTCTTTGATATTTTTTTCTATCATCATGTCAATATGGCTGTATTATTATTATTATTATTATTATTATTATTATTGATTTACAATAGTTCTTGAAGTGAGGTAGTTCTTTTAGAAGGTTGGTTTTACTTTTTTAAGTCTTTGCATTTCCATATAAATTTCCTTATATAAATTTAAGTTTTATAAAAATTCTGCTGGAATTAGACTGTGATTATTTTGAATCTGCAGATTAAATTTGGGAGAATTGTTATTTTCACGATATTGGCTCTTCAAATCTATAAGCATGGTATATCTTTCCCATTATTTAGATCTTTATATTTTTTTTTCAGAAATATTTTGCATTGAAGGTCTTCGACTTACTTTGTGCAAAGTACTCCTATGTATTTTACTGGTTTAATTCACTAAAATTATTTTTCAGTCTTTTTATTTTGAAATAATTATAGGGTCACAGAAAATTTCAGACATATTGCAAAGTGCCCAGCTGCTTCTAATAGTGACATACTCTTCCTATAATAATGACATCTGTAGTACAGTATCAAAGCCAAGAAAATTATGGTGGTACAACACTGCTACCTAGACTATGGAACTTATTCAATTTAAAACATTTTTAACCTACTTTGAAATACTTTTGATATTTCCCTTAATAATAATATTTAAAACTATCAAAGAAGAGACAAAAAAAGGCTTAAAATAAGAGGATATTCAGAACTGGAGAAGGTGAAAAGAATGCCATTCAAATCCTGGAAATATATTAGAGAGATAAATAATTTCTTTTATTTTTTTGCGACTGTTATTAATTTATTGGGGTGACAATTGTTAGTAAAATTACATAGATTTCAGGTGTACAATTCTGTATTACATCATCTATAAATCCCATTATGTGTTAACCATCCAGAGTCAGTTCTCCTTCCATCACCATATATTTGATCCCTTTACCCTCACCTCCTTTCCCTCCACTCCCTTTACCCTCTGATAACCACTAAACTATTTTCTGTGTCTATGAGTTTTTTGTTTCTTATTTGTTTGTCTTGATCTTTTGCTCTTTTTGGTTTATATACCACACATCAGTAAAATCACATGGTTCTCTGCTTTTTCTGTCGGACTTATTTCACTTAGCATTATACTCTCAAGATCCATTCATACTGTCATAAATGTCCCTGTATCATCTTTTCTTACCGCCGAATAGTATTTCATTGTGTATATATACCACAACTTCTTTATCCATTCATCTATTGAAGGACATTTTGGTTGTTTCCATGTCTTGGCCACCATAAACAAAGCTGCAATGAACATTGGAGCACACGTGTCTTTATGTATAAATGTTTTCAAATTTTTTGGGTAGATACCCTGGAGAGGGATTGCTGGGTCATATGGTAATTCTATTCGTAATTTTTTGAGGAACCTCCACACTGCCTTCCATAACGTCTGCACCAGTCTGCATTCCCACCAACAGTGTATGAGGGTTCCTTTTGCTCCACAGCCTCTCCAACACTTGTTGCTATTTGTCTTGTTGACGATAGCAATTCTGACTGGGGTGAAGTGATATCTCATTGTGGTTTTTATTTGCATCTCCCTGATGATTAGTGATGTTGAGCAGTTTTTCATATGCCTATTTGCCATTTCTATGTCCTCTTTGGAGAAATGTTTCTTCAGGTCCTCTGCCCATTTTTCAATTGGGTTGTTTGTTTTTTTGTTGTTGACAAATGTTGAGTTTCATGAGTTTTTGTATATTTTCGATATTAGCCCCTTATCAGAGGCACTATTTCCAAAAATCATCTCCCATTCCGTTGGTTGCCTCTTTATTTTGTCGATGGTTTCTTTTGCTTGCAGAAACTGTGCAGAAGCTTTTAAGTTTCATATAATCCCATTCGTTTATTTTAGCTTTTAGTTGTTTTTAGTTCCATTGCTTTTGCAGTCAAATTCATAAAATGCTCTTTGAACCCAAGGTCCATAAGTTTAGTACCTATGTTTTCTTCTATGCAGTTATTTATTTCTTCTATCCAGTTTATTGTGTCAGTTCTTATGCTTAAGTCTTTGATCCATTTTAAATTAATTTTGCTACATGGTGACAGATAGAAGTCCAGTTTAATTCTTTTGCATGTGGCTATCCAATTCTCCCAGCACCATTTATTGAAGAGGATTTCTTTCCTCCATTGTATGTTTTTAGCTTCTTTGTCAAAAATTATCTGTCCATATTTATGTGGTTTTATTTCTGCGTTCTCAATTCTATTCCATTGGTCTATGTGTCTGTTTTTCTGCCAATACCATGCTGTTTTGATTATTGTAGCCCTGTAGTACAAGCTAAAGTCAGGGAATGTGATACCTCCAGCATTGATATATATATATATATTTTTTTTTTAATATTTCTTTGGCTATTTGGGATATTTTGTGGTTCCAAACATACCTGATGATTTTTTGTTCCATTTCTTTAAAATATGCCATTGGGATTTTGATGGAATTGCATTAAATCTGTATATTGCTTTGGGTAATATGGCCATTTTAACTATGTTGATTCTTCCAATCCATGAACACAGAATATCTTTACATTTATTTATGTCTTCTTCAATTTGTTTCAAAAATGTCAACGTTTTCAGCATATAGGTCCTTCACATCCTTGGTTAAGTTTATTTCTAGGTGTTTTATTCTATTTGCTGCAATTGCAAAAGGATCTATTTATTGTATTTCTTTTTTCTGAGATTTCATTGTTAGTATATAAGGATGCAATGGACTATTGTACATTGATTTTGTAGCCAGCAACTTTCCTGTATCCTTGATTGTTTCTAATAGCTTTTTGGTGGAGTCTTTAAGGTTTTCTATATATAGCATCATGCCATCTGCAAAGAGTGATAATTTAACTTCTTCATTCCCAATTTGGATGCCTTTTATTTCTTTATCTTGCCTGATTGCTCTGGCAAAGACTTCCAAACTTATGTTGAAAAGCAGAGGTGATAGGGGACAGCCCTGTCGTGTTCCTGAATGTAGAGCAAAGGACTTCAGTTTTTCACCATTAATTATGAGATTAGCTGAGGGCTTGTCATATATGGCCTTTATTATGTAAAGGTATTTTCCTTCTATACCCATTTTATTAAGTGTTTTAATCATAAATGGATGTATCTTGTCAAATGCTTTTTCTGCATCAATTAATATAATCATATGATTTTTGTCCTTTATTTGTTTATGTGATGTATCACATTGATGGATTTGTGGATGTTGAACCATCCTTGTGCCCCAGGAATGAACCCCACTTGGTCGTGATGAATAATCTTTTTAATGCATTGTTGTATTAAATTTGCTAGAATTTTGTTTAGGATTTTTGCATAAGTATTTATCAGAGATATTGGTCTGTAGTTTTCTTTTTTTGTGTTGTCTTTACCAGGTTTTGGTAGCAGGGTAATTTTGGCTTCATAAAATGAGTTAGGGAGTACTGTCTCTTCTTCAATTTTTTGAAGAGTTTGAGCAGGATTGGTATTAGATCCTCTTTGAAGGTTTGGTAGAATTCACTAGAGAAGCCATCTGGTCCCAAATTTTTGCTTTTGGGAAGGTTTTGGATGACTGACTCAATTTCGTTACTGGTGATCGGTCTGTTTAGATTTTCCAGTTCTTCATGGTTCAGTCTTGGAAGGCTAACTGTTTCTAAGAACTTGTCCATTTCTTCTAGGTTATTGAATTTGGTGGCATGTAGTCCTTTATAGTATTCTGGAACGATGCTTTGTATTTCTGTGGTGTCCGTGATAACTTCCCCTCTTTCATTTTTGATTTTGTTAATTAGTGTCTTCTGTCTTTTTATCTTAGTGTGTCTAGCCAAGGGTTTGTCAATTTTGTTAATCTTTTCAAAGAACCAGCTCTTTGTCACATTAATTTTTTCTATTGTCTTTTAGTTCTCTATTTCATTTAGTTCTGCTCTGATTTTTGTAATTTCCTTTCTTTGGTTGGCCTTGGGTTTCACTTGTTCTTCATTTCCTAGCTCTTTAAGGTGTAACATAAGGTTATTTATTTGGGATTTTTCTTATTTCTTGAGATAGGCTTGTAAACATATAAATTTCCCTCTTAAAACTGCTTTCACCGCATTCCAAAAATTTTGGTAAAATGCAATTTCATTGTCTTTTGTTTTGTATCTTTTGATCTCTCCTCTAATTTCTTTTTTGACCCAGTCGTTCTTTACAAGTATGTTGTTTAATCTCCATGTATTTGTGTTTTTTCTTGCTCTCTTTTTGCAGTTGATATCCAATTGCACAGCCTTGTGATCAGAGAATATGCTTGGTATGATTTCAATCTTCTTAAATTTGTTGAGGCTGATTTTATGTCCCAATATGTGGTCTACCCTTGAGAATGTTCCATGTGCACTCAAAAAAAAATGTATAGTCTGATGTTTTAGGATGAAGTGTTCTATCTATGTCAATTATGTCCATTTCATCTAATGTGTCATTTAGGGCTGCTTTTTCGTTATTTATTTTCTGTTTGGATGATCTATCCATAGCTGTCAATGATATATTTAAGTCCCCTATTATAACTGTGTTTTGGTCAATTTCTCCCTTTAGTTCTGTTGCTTTGTATATTTCGGTGATTCCTGATTGGGGGCATAAAGATTGATGACTGTTACGTCTTCTTGTTGTACAGTCCCCTTTTCCGTTATGAAATGTCCATTTTTGTCTCTTGTTATCTTTTCACCCTGCAGTCTGTTTCATCTGATATAATTATGGCTACACCTGATTTTCTCTGGGTACCATTTGCTTGGAATATCAATTTCCACCCTTTCACTTTGAGTCTATGTTTGTCCTTGTAACTGAGATGTGTCTCTTGGAGACAGCATATGTTTGGGTTTAGTTTTTTGATCCAATCTGCTACTCTGTGACTTTTTAGTGGTGACTTCAGTCCATTTACATTTAGGATGATTATTGATATGAGAGGATTTCCTGCCATTCTACCTTTAGTTCTCTGGTAAGGCTGTGTCTCCATTGTTTCTTTGCCTTTTTGTTGTTATCTATTATTTCTGTGTGGTGGTATTCTATGATGTATCCCTCTGTTTCTTCTTTTATTCCAGTATATATTTCAGTTCTGGATCTTTTTTTGAGTGGTTACTCTTAAGTTTATGTAAAAGAAAGTTTGATATTTAGAGTATTCCATTTTCTACAGCACGCTTACTTTCTCCATTCCCATATTCCTTTTCAGGCCTTTACTCTCCCCCTTTTTATGTTTTGGTTATTACAAATTATCCCTATTTATGCTGATTGAATAGCCTTCTTCAGTATTTTTTGTAGTGCAGTTCGTGTGTTAGAAAATTCTCTCAGCTTCCGTATGTCTGGAAAGGTCTTTATTCCTCCTTCATATCTAAAGGATATCTTTGCTGGATATATTATTCTTGGCTCATAATTTCTCTCTTTCAATAGTTTGAATATCTGGTTCCACTCCCTCCTGGGAGTTTCTGCTGAAAAATCTGGTGATAATCTAATGGGCTTTCCTTTTTAGGTTACGACGGTAACCTCTTTTCCCTGGCTGCCTTGAGGATTCTTTCTTTGTCGTTGATTTTAGAGAGCTTCAATATAACGTGCGTTGGAGAAGGCCTGTTGGGATTGAGGTAATTAGGTGTTCTATTTGTTTAATGGATTCGAGAATCTAGTTCTGTCCACAAGTTCGGGAAGTTCTCATCAACAATTTGTTTGAATATATTCTCTGTTCCCTTCTCTCTTTCTTCTTCTTCTGATATGCCCATTATTCTTATATTGCTCTTTCTGATGGAGTCAGAAAGTTCTTGTAGAGTTCTTTCATTTCTTTTAAGTCTCAAGTCTCTTTCTTCTTCCATCTGTGTCATTTCCAGGTTTCTATCTTCGATGTCACGGATTCTTTTCTCCATCTGGTCAACTCTACTACCTAAGCTGGTTATTTCATTCTTAATTTCTTCTATTGAGTTCTTAATCTCCAGAAATTCCATTTGGCTCTTTTTTAAAATTTCAATATCTTTCACAAAATGATCATGTTGTTCTTTGATTGTGTTTCTGAGTTAATTAAACTGCCTTTCTGTGTTTTTTTGCATCTTGTTGAGTTCTTTTCAGAACTGCAATCTTGAATTCTCTGTCAGTTCCATATCTGTAATTTCCTTTCCTGTAGACTTTTCACTTTCTTTCTGAGCTGTCTTGTTGTCTTGGTTATTCGTGGCAATTACTGATTTATTATTTCTCTTCCTAGACATCTATAGGGGTGGCTTCTGCAACAGCTTTATAGGAAGAGGTCTTTCTTTTGTTTTCTAGTACTTGTTGGTAGAATGTTTATTTTCTCTCCCACTGCAGCCTTTTTTTTTCCCCTCTCACACGGTAGTGCTATGCTTTCTCTGTACTATTCCAGCTTCTCACACAATGGGGTGATTCCCTGGGAGAGGGGCTTCTCCTCTGTTAATAGTTCGACTGGATCACAGGGTGCAGTGTCCTTGTGGGTATGCGGAAAGCTTTTGAAGTTGCAAAGCTCTTCCTGCACCAGATTCAGAGCCGTATTTTTCAGCATTTCTGTTTTCTCCTGCAGGGATTCGCCCAGATAGGTGGGGCCAGTGGCGGGGTGAGTTGTGAGAGGTGGCTCATAGCAATAGTGGTGACCACAACCAGAGCCGGTCCTGTTCCACAGCAATTTCCCCTTTGCCGGAACTAGCTGGGCTGGAATCTGTGTCTGTGGTCCACAGTTCTCAGAACAACAAATATTCCATTCTTTTGATCTGACACTGCTACTGTTCTGCTTCTAGCACCGGGCAGGTGGGGGAGGGGAGAGCTCTAAAAGGGTAAGGAGGGGGTGGCTAGTCTCAGTGTCTAAGGTTCTGTTCTCTGCTTGGCAGTGAGGGCTTAAATCATTTTCAGCCTTCTTCCTTCAGTCTCTTCTCCGAGGTCTCTGCTGTGAGTGTTGGGTTCATCTGTGTTATATGCTGCCCCCTCAGCCCCTGTGGGCCATAAGTGGAGCCCTAGTAGTCCGAGTTCTTCCTTCTCACGCAGCTGAGGTAGTTCAGAGATGCAGCAAGCTCGGAGAATTGAGCTAGCTCTACGTCCTGCGCCCGTTCGTCTCTGTCTCCACATGTCTCCCTTCCCTCCTCCCCCGCTCGCATGATTCTCCCACCTTTAGGTGAATTCAGTGGTGGGCCTCTTTGTCTTGCCTGTCTGCTGTGCAGGAAGTCCTTTGTGGAGTTATTGTTGTTCAATTAGTTGTAAATTACAGTGGAGCTTTACAGAGGCTCACCTCATGCCGCCATATTGATGATGTCTCCCCCAGAGATAATTTTAATTGTCAAAGTCAGATGGAAAATAACCAGATAAATTAAATAAGAATGACTAAATTATAGTAAAGGAATGATAATTAACTTCATGCAGTTGTTTTAAAAATGATATGAAAATCAATGATTTAAAATAATTATGAAGTGCAGAAAAGTATGTCAACTATATTAAATAAGTTTAATTGGTAATTCTGAGGAAACAAATGCAAAATAAAATTAATTGGTCACATGCATGTCATAGATTCCAAGCTTTTCAATAGGAAGAATCAGTTAAAAGTAGAATTGCAGTTAATTTACTCTCAATAACAATATGTATAATATATCGAGGTCAATTAAAACTAGATGATGATGTAGGAGATATATAGGAAAATATTTGCCAATTTTGAGGAATGCCAACCATGAACCAAGATGATATAAAAGTAGCACCCTCTTTAAGAGTAGCTTTATGCCAACTGGGCAGGAATTTTCAGCTCAGTGGCAACTAAACCTTGGATTTGTGATCAATGGATCAAAACACTGAGGAAAAATTTCCCTTAGTGTCATTATTCCAGAGCAGCTCATTTCAACAGAATTTTCTGTAATGATAGAAATATTCTCCAGTTGGGCTGCCCAATATCTTATCCATTAGGCACATGTGGTTATGGAACATATAAAATGTAAGCTAGTGTGACTGAAGAATGTAATTTTTATTTCAGTTTAACATTAACTAATAAGAATTTAAATAACTTATGTAGCTATCTAGATGAGACACATGTAGCTAGACCTGGATGAGACAGGTATAAAGGTATCCATAAATTCCCTCTTTTCTATCAACTCAATTCAGCCAACCAGATTTTGGAATTAGTCATTGATCTAATTTGATTTTCTTCTACAAAATTACTTTGGAGTCTGTATTCTTAACTTAAAGGGATTATAGTATAAGTCTCTTTCTTATTTCCTCCTCCCATCTGCCCCAAAACAAGTCCCGAATTGTTTTCAAATTTATATTACACAGTTGATGTCTAACGGGCATATCGATGGCAAAAATCCATGTTAGCTGTGCCCCTATGTTATATAGTCATAAGAAAAACAAATTAATGTACAAAACTTTACTTCAGCCTTTTCTTGAAAGGGAAAGAATGTCCATACCAACTCTGAACAATTAAGTTTATATATTATATATATGTGTGTGTATATATATATATATATATGCATATATATAATATATATATTATATATTATATATGCATGTATACATATACATATGTATACATTCATATATACATGCATATGTATATGCATAGATATATATGTATATATGTGTATATATATTGTATATGCATATACATATAGGTATATATATGTGTGTGTGTATATATATATATATACATACCTATATATATGCATACCTATATGCATATATACCTATATGTATATACCATACATGTATATACATATAGATGTATAGATATATAATTAGATCGGCTTTGAACATCCTACTTGAGCAGGATGACTCTATCCTACTCATATATATCTCCTGGCATCTAAGCAGATAAGTTGGCTTAGATCCTTTAGTGATATATTAAGGTAGGCTTAAACCAACTTGATCCAATTTGGCTGAAGGAAGACACCCAACCCATGGGGATTCTGAAATAGCTTAAGCAAGCAAAATTTACATTCTGCTATTATTTGAATTTTAAAATGTACTCATTACTTAGCTTCTGGGCAGACATAAGAAGCTAATTACAATATTTAAACAAATGTATGTTTAAGTTTCAACTTTGAGGCCTACCTGCATCATCATGCAAAACATGATTAAACAGATGGGCCTCACCCCATGATCCTAAAAATCAGTACTGAGATTCTGGAGAAGCAAGAAAAGAAAGTGCCAAAATGTGCTCATTCTTCATGGAAAAAGCCCTAAAGCACCTAAGTATGCTAATGCTGAATCAGCATTTTATTTTGAATTTAGGAAAGTCAAAAGGAACAATACTGCAAATAGTTTTATCATGATTCCTCAAATTATGAGATATAAAAATTAGTGCTATTTACATTAATGTACTGATTAATCATATGGATTTAAGACTATATGGACACATATTTCCTTAAAAGACTATTTATTCCATTACTGAGTTGCATTATAAACTAAGACATAGATATGAATCACAGTGAAAGTAACAGTTTGAAAATCTGAGAATAACTTATCAAAGAAAGTAAACAACGCTGTATACCTGAAGTTGAAGCTGAACAATAATGAATGTCAACTAAAAATCTTTCAACATTGTTTATTTCAATAGAACGTAATCCCTTAAACTTTGTTCCCTTTTTCTATTCTTATTTTTCTTCAGTAAATGTAGACAAATGCTGAATATGCAACACATATTTATAAAGTAACTATCTGATGCAGAAATGGATCATCAATCATTCTTCATCTTCTATTCTGCACTGGCCAGTTGATGGGGCTATCAAATGTCAAATATTCAATATTGTGATCAAGAACATTGTTCCTACATCTTATGTAAGGGGAGAGAAAGATAAGACTAACCAGTACCTTTGAATTGTTACAAATTTCTTGCTGTCACTTAGTGCTTCATATGTGACAGAAGCCCACTGGATTAGGAGAACTATTAATATAGTGTTAGTTTTTGGCTTTAAGCCCAATGTAATTTTCAGTTATCTGAGCTAGGAAAAAAATGATAAATAAGGTATAAAGGAGGTAAAAATGTACCTCTATCCTCTTAGGATTCTTTGGCTGGTCCTGATAATTAAACTGACATAACAGATTAACGAGAAAAGCATAGAAATATATACAAGCTTTATGCAACAGGGGAGTCCTCATAAGGAAATGAAGACCCAAAGAAATAATGAAACCTACCTGCTTTCATATTATGTTGAACAAACAGAGGCAATTGTTGAAATGTTAACTATGTGGGAAGGCTAAAGGAAGATAAGAATTATTTGAACAAAGTCTCTTTGTACAGAATTCTCTTTGCTTCGACTCATCATTTGAAGAAGTTATTTTTCTCCTGGTATACGAAGGATATCTTTATTACCAGAGTTTTTATCTCCTGTTTTCAGAAAGAAAAGGGGAGATTACAATGTCCCTTACATCTGCTGTTTTGTTATGCAACTTTAGCTCAAAATAATCTTTATGCCAAAACGGCATATGAGGTCAGACAATTAAGTTCACGAACTCATCCTAGAAAAACTGCTGCATACCACATTGCTGAATATCACTATTGTCAGCTTGGAAGTACTCCCCTTGGGAAGCTATGTGCCTACCCCAGTGCCTAGTCTACCCTTTAAAGCAATTGTGGAACTATTTTACTGGAATGGGCATCAGAGCTGTCATCGTAATACCCTTGATGTCCTGAATGTCATCAAAATGTGTTACTTTTAATATTTCCTTTATCTTCGGGTAAAGAAGAAATTATTGGGGACCAGATCCAGTGAATAGGGAGGGCGTTCCAACACAGTTATTTGTTTACTGGCTGAAAACTCCTGGTGCATTGTCGTGATGTAAGAGCCACGAATTGTTGGTTAAAAGTTCAGGTCATCTAACTTTTCATGCAGCCTTTTAAGCACTTCCAAATAGTAAACTTGGTTAACTGTTTGTCCAGTGGGAACAAATTCATAATGAATAACCCTTCTGATATAAAAAAAAAAAGGTTAGAAACGTTGTTGCAACGAGTTAGCAAACTTAGTTGTCAGACCTCCTATGTATTTACACAGACACTTCTGATTATGATGAATTACTGCTTGAGCAACTCTGGCCAGTGTCCAGTTGTATACATTTGTTTGGCACCCCCGGTATATAGTGTCTGGACGCTGATAGTAACCACTTTGATCATCTCTTGTAATTACAGAAGTCAAACATGGCTTATATTCATCTTTTGTTATCAGTATATATTGAGCACTACAATTGTAAGGCTATTTTTCTTCTTAAAATGTATATACATTTTTTGGCACCCTCTGTGTATACCATATTTTGCCGTGTATAATACGTAATTTTTTGCCCAAATTTGTGAGGAAAATATAAGGACGCACATTTTACATGGTTAGTACTAATTCTGTATCTATATAAATGTTTTTAATTACTTTATTTATGCTTATGAGTTTAATGTGTACTCTTGAAAACAATAATTATATCCATATGCAAAACAATACCCTAGAATACAGTAATCAAGTTTGTTGAACTTACGCAAACTTGCAACAACAAAGAGTTCTTGGGCTTCTATGATGTGAAAATATCGTAAATTTGTTAATGGTACATAAAATTTCTTATACTCTAATACATTAAAAATAAATGCTAGATTCCTTTATAATACAAAAAACAAGTTCCTAAATGTAAACAAATAGAAATTTGAATTAAAAAAAAATAAAATGAAAGCTCTTTCCCCCTGAAAGTCTGGGCCAAAAATATGGGTGTGCATTATACACAGGAGCGCACTATACAGGGCAAAATACAGAATACATATTCTGCCAGAGTAGGTGCTACACAAGAATTCTGTAGTGTTTCCACATATCTGATAATTTTTGCTTTCACAGAAATGGACAAACATTTATCTTTTCCAAATACAGGTAGCAAAAGTACTTCCCTCAACCCCAGAAAGTATCAAAAACTATCAGGCCCTTTTTTAATAAGGACAGCACTCACAATGGTCTTGAATTAAGAGATATACCTCATTCTATCAATAAAAATACCTCCAATTAATTTTGGATGTTTGATATCCATTTGATATGATGTATTCTGGTACTGAAAGTTAAATTTTCTGAGCTTCCCTTTACTGACAAAATATAAAATATCTGTGCAAAAGTTGAATCAAGAGAGCTCTACCTGAACCATGAAATCCATTGACAACCTATTGTGCTTACATTGCCTAATAAAACCTCTTGAAACAGAATAGTTCAAAGTATTAGCTAAGAAGGAACAGACAATAATCTGTTCAGTATTTATGGACCGGTCCCCCACACCAATGAGTTCCCACAGAGGAAACAATGAGTCACAGGTATATGCAAAATCCTTTCTAATCCAAACAGCAAACTTCAGGAATTCCCAAGCAATACAGATGTCCAAACATTGCAGAGAAATCCCACTCAAGTTTTTCCAGACAAAAACATATTTTGCTGTTTTGAAAACACAGATGTCCTTCGATATTTGTATGAATAGCTGTACTCAGCAAAATTTCCTACTTCATATGATTCAGTGGACTAGTAACAGGCCAACACCCAACTTTAGCTGCAATGTCAGACATCAGTGGTTTAATCTAGTTGTCCATTAATGGCAAATCCAGTAGATGCCAGGAAGCACTTCCAAATATTAAAATAAATGTCATCTATTTTGCAGTTAACAATGACATTGATAGAGTCATTAAAGCAATGATTCTTACCTTTCTAAGTTACAAAACACATCCATGATATTCAGAATTTATTTTCTCTAAGTTAGTTAATGATTTCTTTTACTTGGCAAGGTAGAAAGTCATTTTTAAGACCCTCCTGTTGAAGGCTTTTATGTTGGTGACAAATTCAAGATTATATTTTAAGTTGTAACATTTGGAAAACAAGTCATGTGCTGATGATACACTTTTACCACTGATACAGTTTTGATATAGACATTAGGTGATTTATTTTCTGCTTATATTAGTAAGAACTTTGCCACACAATAATGTCTGGGCCTATGTGTCTTATTAATGTCAATGCTAAAAATAAAATTAAAGTATAAGGGACTTTACAGTGTTTTCCATTTTTGACATTTTCTCTTTTATATCAGGGACTGATACAACAAACAATAGCTATGCATAATATCAATGAAGCACAACATCTTCATTCATTTCTATCAAGAAGAAACTCTTTGATTACAACGTAAATTGTATGCAACTTTAAAATAGCTTAAAGTAAAATAACTTCATAAACTGACAGACACATAGTTAATTGAATGCAGAAAATAATCAAACAAAGTCAAGAATACATTGTTTTTTGTGACAATTTCATGGATAAATATAACTACTAGAAATAAAAATTTTGTACTTTGTACTCCAGAAAATAATCAAAATCATAAACTTTGAGAATTTGTACTTTTTTAGAGAAAGTAAGATATTTCTTTAGAATAGCTAAAATTTAGCAATAGAAATCTTACTCATAATTTTTTTTCTCTTTTATTTTAATAAATAATTAATGTTCCTATATTTATAATTATCAAAAGTGAAAACATTAAAAAAAGATATCATTTGAGAACTTTATTAGGCCATTTGAGATTTCCCATAATGACAATGATCATAGAGTTTTTAAAAAGTACCTCAGTCAAATATTTTGTTGTTGCTTTATCAGCTTTTACTTTTACATGTGGCATTTCTTCAATCGCTAATGTGCTTTTGGCAAATATGTACAAATGATTTTCCTTAATGGTATGAGTATTGGGATTTTAATATTCTAAAATTAGTTTAAGTATTTCCTTTACAGACTATTATTGCACTTCCATTTAGAGAAAAAAAAATCTCCTCTAGGATTCAAAAAATGTAGATTATCTTGATGAATCCTTAACATATTATAGAAAAGAATGAATACAGGTATGCTAGGGATTAAACCCACATCCTTCAATTTTAGCTTATTTGATAAAATATGTATTTCATAGACTTATAAGGAGTAACCATGTCCTTTTTTCTTCCATCTCTAGCATGGGACCACCATTTTCTTAGAATATATATTTAGTGAGTATATTTATTTTATGTTTATTTTAATTATTTTGTTTTCATCTGTCATTTGTGGGTTCTGAATCCATTAGGTTTCTAAAATAGTAATAAGTTTGCAACTATCTAATTTGCAAATTAAAATAAAAAATAACTATATAGTATGTTTATATATAAGCCATTACTGTTACTTATTCAAAATATGGACTTGATGTAAATAAGGCAGCTGCATTATAATGGAAAGAATTCATGGTTTGGAGCTATAGGCCTTTGCCCTAAATCCTACTGATTCCCTTACTGATTCTTTGGGCTTTAGGAAATTATATATATTATATCAGGAAACTATATATATATAAAAAATCAGGAAAATTAATGAACTATGATGTCAGGTAGACTTATTTCCAGATTCCATTTTTCCCCCAACTCCCTAGTAATAATGACTTTGGGAATTTTTATAAACTACTCAGTTTCACTTTCTCATCTCCAAATGGGGTGATAGCATCAATATTATAGTGGAAATGAATTGAGGTTGGTATAAATGAACTATCAAACAAGGGAAACACAGTGAGCTCTGAACAGATGATTTTACCATCATTCAACTCTTTGTTCCACTCCCTCTTTGAACTTCTGTATAAACTATGAAAAATGTGTAATTAGGAAGGTTAAGTTAATTTCAGTAAAACTTCCAGATAGTAACATATTCTTAAAGAATCTGAATATTTTCTATTTGTCTTACAGAATGTTTTGCAGAACAAAATCCAGATGCCTAATCTGATTAAAAGATAATTTGTGTATACATTTAATAGGTGTTTATTGAAAATTTACCATATGCCAGACACCATATTAGGTGAAGAGAAAGTAGTGATAAAAAAAGTGAGATACCTTCAGCTGTGCTTTGTGGATCTTTGCATTGGATGAACATATTAAAAGCAAGTAAAAAAAAAAAAACATAAATAAATAAACAAATTAAATTCAAGTTATGATGGGCTATGAAATGAAGCAGAGAGAACACGAACTGTGGGTATGAAAGAATGTGCCAGATTATGGTTAGATAGGCTTTGTGGAAATTCATAGTGAGAAACTGTGCTTGAAATGGAGAAGAGCTAATGATGCAAACAATGGAGGAAAGAGCATTGCAGGCAAAAGAAACACCATATCAAAAGGCATAAAGTAAGAAAGAATTTAGTTGTTGACACTTTTAAGGAACTGAAAGAGTATAGTGTACCTATGGTTTAATATGCCAGAAAATGTTGAAGACACAAAATTGAAGGACTAAGAAGAGCCTATCATTCTGGCACATGTATATCATAGAATGATTTCTCAACTGTGCTTTAGTGCAATGTTATGCTAGTAAAGGATTTTAAGTGAGTAAATTACACAATTTGATTTATATTTAAAGGTTCCTTTGCCAATAAATATAGGATAGACCCAAGGGATACAAAAGGAAGAAGAAAGTTAGAATGTTGTTTCATTAGTCCAACAAAAGACGATAGTCCAGGACATAAGCAGTGGAAATAGAATGAACAGTATTTATTTATGGATTGACAAAGAAGAAAAGAGGAAAGTGATAATAAAAGATGATTCCTAGGTTCCCACCAGGGATATGTGTATGAATAGTCATTCCATATACGTCATTCACTTCATTCACTAAGGTTGGAAACACCTGGGAATGGAGTAGAGGGTACATTTGGATTGGAAAAGCTAGACATACATATTAGAACCAAATGCAAACAGAGACTTCAAACAAATAGTTAAGTATTTTCTGTTGAAAGTAAAGTTTATAGTGACTACCATATTTATGGATTATTTCTAATCCACTAGCTAATGCATTACTAGTATTTATTATATTTCAAAAACAATGTACATGAAAAAAGGTGGGGTCTCTTAAGAGAATATCTATAATATTCCAAGGTATAAATATTACTTATTTAAAATTTTTGTATTAAGGAGTTTTAAACAGTATAACAGGATTCATGAAACTTCTTCTTTATACCCACATCTGCCTCTAAATTGGTTTGTGACTTTAGCCTTATTTTATTGATAACATTTTTAGATCCCTGAATTGAGGTTCTTATACTAAACGTACTACAGTTCCTTTCCCTTCCTGTTTTCACATGTTAAGAGTGAGTGATATTATCTGTCTGCCTATCTACCTATCTATGTATCTATCTATCTACACACACACACAGAGACACAATGTACTTTATGATTATAGTATATATAATCACATGAGCTATGTGATTAGTCAATTGGTAATGTACTAAGTATTCATACTGTAAAATTTGTTGTAAAGTGAGCATGTCTGAGACCTTAACAAAGAAATCTAAGAACAACAAATATTGAGTTTCTTAATATCAGTTAATTCCTATTAGGAGGGTTAGAGAAGTTAAATAAATTGTCTAATGTTATGCAAATTGTAGAGACAGCAAATTGATCAATTTAATTCTAAAATCCGTGCCATTAATCATTACACACTACAGATACTGAATTTATAGAAATCAGATACACTTAGAGCTGCAATGATTTCTAATTTTCTATTATACTTGTGTGTGTGGGTGTGTCTGTGTGTGTGTAATATGCACTAAAATAATTAAATTATTTGGCAAACATTGGATCCATTTTAGACTATTGAAGTCTGTTATCAGTAAATTCAGTTCTAAGTCTTAATTTCCTTATCTATACATTTAGAATAAAAATATATATACACATATACATAATTTGGGTAGAATTTAAGACATTTTGTAAATACACATGTATGCATATGTGTGTGTTTGTGTGTGTGTGCATACATTTTTTTCAAACATGTGCAGAGATGATAGGCTATATAGAATATAACCAAGTGGATGCACAACTTGAGTCACTGATTCTTGAAAATTGACTTTTCAATTTAAACCTATTGAAATAAAACAGTTTCTTCAAGAAGGAGTAAAATTTTGTTTACCTCCCCATAGGATGCTGTACATAAGCTCTCTTCACCATGGATTACTAAACAGGTCATTGATTCACTTCTTTTCAGGTTATTTTTCAGCACCATAAGAAAAACAATTAGTTAAGTATAAATAAACTATGAATTCTACTACAGAATGTTTAACTTGTAATAGAAAACCAGTAGCATAGAGACAAGCACATTTTTAATGATGATATTCTGTGAAACAAAAAGTTATATAAATGTGCTGACAAAATCTATTCACGCATATGTTTCATAAATGCAGAAATTGGAATTCCACTGAATTATATATTTGTGACAATTAAAAATGTTATATTGCATGAAATAAAATTCATGTTTGAAAATGTGGACCGTATTTTTAATCTGACATATGATGGTGATGTTTTGTCTACCAAAAGCCTTTTGCTCCTTCTTTTCCCTCCCTCAGAGATTTTATAGATATATTTGCTTCATTCATATTATGTTTATTTAACATTCTTTAGAATTCTTCTCCAAAATACATTTCTTTAAATATCATGCTTTTTCATCTTTTCATTAGTTGGTATTTCACTTAACAATACATGCCATAAAGTTTCTAATCTTACAATCTTAGACAACAGTTAATGTGGAAGTCATATGTATACACTGGTTAAGTGGTGAGAGGAGAATAGTCTCTAAAGTGATTAAGATAAAAGTCCCAACAATTTAATGGAATAGGTAAGTTTTAAGGGCTTATCTTTCCTTTTTTTTTTTTTAAGACACATATTAGAGAATGACCATCTCCTTAAGACATAAAAGTAATGTTGGTTAACATCTTTTGTTAATTGCAACCATTGTTCTTTTTTTTATAAAGGTTCATTTGTAGCTAACTGTTTGCATTTGTTTTCTAATTTAGGGTTGCCAAAACACAGGAATGATTTATTATTTTCTGTATGGCCAGAAAACAAACTGTAACTTGTATATATTTTATCAAGTTTTGTATGGTATTAACCACAAGGAAGAGAACGGTCACAAAAATTAACTGAAAGTCTACTTTGTGTAAGACAATGTAAGAATGTAAGAAGTTTTCACAATCCTTTCAATAACCCAATGAAGTGGGTTTTTAAGTACAAATTTTACAATAAGGAAATCTAGAATGAGAATGGGAACTTTCCCATCAGAACATGGTTTCTTGATTTCAAAGCCATTTTTCCCATAATATCTCATTACTTCTCCATTTTCATGGCAACTTGTTCAAACAATTATCTCAAACAAGAAATTGATGATAAATTATTCATGATAAAAAAATTTTTCATGATAAAGTATAACTTTTATTACTTTCAATATAACCCTTATTAGTTTATTCTGTATCCAATTGTCTACTAGTCTTTCTGTACCAAATTTTTGGTTCCTCAAATTAGAGAATAGAACCCTGAGAACCAAGACTGGGCTACCCCATAGTGATGCTCATTTTTTTTAATGAAGTATTATAATTTTCAAAAGTAAAGAATTATGAGAGCTGGATATTATCTTTAATTAAGTTTAACAAATAAAAAGAAACAAAACACAAAGCCTGTATTCTTAACATGCATAACTAGCACATGCGTCCACTCTCCAAAGTGTCATAGTTTAGAAGATAAATGTGTGCTCCAAGTGCTACAAGACATAGAGAACAGTAGCAAAAACAGACTGAATCTAGAAAATATTTCTAAGAGGCACTGCCATCTTTATGTAATAAAGAAATCAAAACCAATAAGAGTAACATGATTTGCCCAATGAGATGAAACTATTGCCAAGTGGAGTTTTCATTTGCACTAAGACTTTACATTTTATAAATATTGTCCTCTACCAATAGGTAGTGACTGAATATTTTTAGTATGGGGCTTAGTTTAAGGCCTGAAGAAAGAATAACTATTTCTTATACTGGAAGAGAGTGTACAAAGATAATATGCTAAAATAAAATACAGTGTTAAAACTTCATTAATTAACTCTACCAATTCAATTTCTGTGATAATTTATCCAAAAATACATTGCAATTTTATCTTTACATAGTTTACAAAACTATTTTTTTGTATATACTGCTTTACATGATATCTTAAATAACATTCTGTAGGAATCAGCTGGATCCTACATTCCTGAAATTACACCAAGCTTCCCTGGCCATTGTCAACTCCATCAGCAGTGGTCAATGCACAATTTAGAGCCTTCTGCAACTGTAAGTAATTTTGTCAGTCTTCCAACAAGGATCAAAATCAAACCCCACGTACTGGATCAAACACTATTGCTACACAACTGTTCTAGTCAATATTATTGATAGTTTATCTACTAAAAGGGGGCTTGTGCACCCAGAACAATGCTCAACTTCCCCAAAATCAATCTCTTTGCTTCAGTTGCCAGGGATCAAGAGATACCCACATCTCCTATTCCTTAACACTGTTCAAAATGTCATTAGCACTATCTTCCTTAAGTTATCTAATGTGAATCACATTATGCTTTTTAATCCCTATAGAACTATTTACCACATGAAAGCTCCAAGGCTCCAAAGTTGTGTCTTCATGTCTTGAATTCTAATCTCATAACATTCTCTATAACCTTATTTTGTTCCCATTTTATAAATCTCTTCATTTTAAAAAATATCCCTACTGTCCTCTTTGGAACTGCCAAATCATCATAAGCAAAATGTTCTACATGTATAGCCTCTTATCTGAATGTATCCTTCCTGAATGTTACTATTTTTATGGGATTCTACTCTCTTCTGAGAGCATCGATTCTTCTGTAGCCCTTTCAAATGCTGGTTGGTTTTATCTCAGAGAAGCACCCTTCCCTCCTATGATCTTGTCCTCCACTATAACCCATACTCTCATTCCTTTGCTCATAACACTAACTATAACATTACTGATAAATGCAATCTGTGACATATATCTCACTCTCTACAACATCTTCTATTTCTCTACTTAATTAATTTATTATTTTGACTTCCCAAACTCTTTCCTCCAATGATGGGATGACAATCTTTAGATTCTGTTACCTTTGCACTTATGTCAGCTATTTCAATTATGTCACCATTAACGCAATATCCTCTCACCACACTTAAACTCAACAGTCAATCATTATAACCATCCTATTGCATATACTCTGAACTCTCTTAATCCTCTTTCACTTCATTCTTTTTTTTAATCTTCAATAAAAATACCACACTGGTTAAACTTAATTCTCCAGTTATACTGCTCTTACACTAAGCACAACATCATATGTCTATTAACAAAACAACATCTAAAGCAACACAGAAAACTGGATTGGATGCTCACCTGCTAAAAACCATCAAATAGCTTTCACTTAGATGCAAAGAGAGCTAGAGTAGATAAGCAAGGGGAGGATGGTAGAAGATGAGTTCAGAGATATAATGGAAGGTTCAAATGTAAAAATTTTGTAATCTATAAGAACTTTTGCTCAACCACAATGGCTTCCTCACTAATTTTAAAGTACACTAGGTATTGTCCCACCTCAGAGCCTTTGAATAGATTGTCCCACTACGTACAGTGACCTTTTCAAGGAGATGCCTCCATTATCTCTCTTCTTTCAAGAGCCACCTTCTTAATGAGAGCTAGCTTCATTTAAATATACGAGTGAACTTGCTAAGGAATTACAGACAAGGAATGGGCTTTAAGACAACTTTGTTGGTTTCATTCACTTTTCTGCTATGCCACTTCAAAACAATGTGACAATTAACTTGTCAATTATTGTTTTAAACTGCATTAGATAGTAATTTCTTGGTGGTACATTTTTGTGATAATTGTTTTATGCTTTCATTTTTGATATTTCATATTTGTGTAAAGCAATACAGTTATTTTCTATAAAAATGATAGCATAGTGTTAAGGTATTAACAATGTTCAATTTTAAAGGAAAGGAATACATACGATTATTTTATTTTACATTTTCAATGCTATTTAATTGCAAGATCTTACATGATTACATAAACATTCAAATATATTTTGTTAATGCCAGTCCTGTGTTCTTGTCTTAATTCTGTGACATTATAAATGACTAATTTTAAGCAGTCATTTAAACTTTCCCTGGAAGCCTTTCCTCACCTTTAAAACAGGGTGGTTTGATTGCTACTCACCTCAGTCTCCTCTAATTCTGAGCTCTGAGCTTAGGATATTGCCAGAGATGCTGCACATAAATAAAAATGTAAGTAACAGTGAATAAACTTGAATTATGAACATGCTTGTTAGTAACTGAGATTGAAGTCTTCAGATAATTACTCTAACTTAATGGAGATTTACTCAATAAGTATTTGTGACCATTTGTAAGGAATTATTGGAAAGTGATGGAGTTACAATTTCAAGTTCTGTCTCTAACATTTGGTGGTACCTATGAAAATTAAGTAATGCAATTCTATCATTCTTAATTTTACAAAACCAAGCCAAAAGTTAAAAAAAAACACACAAAACACACACACACACACACACACAATTTTATACCACGGATTATGCTTACAACTCTAAAAAGGTTTACCTAATACCTGCTAAGAGAGGTAAAACAATTCCTCACCCTTCCTTATTATTTGTCCCTCTAGTATACTATTAGACAATGAGAAAAGGTACAAAAAGATCACTTTGAAATAAGCCAAAAAATAAGACCCCCTCACACTCAGGTGAGTTTTTGTTTGTTTGTTTCTTTGTTTTGTTTTTTGGAAGAGAGGAAAAGATTATATATATAATTTTTCAATCAGCAATTTTCCAGAGACAAGAGATGTGAGGTATGCTCCATATTTATGTTCTACAACTAGGAAAAACATTGCCCCAAATGTAATGGCTTAAACCAATACACATTATCTCAGTTTGTGGGTCAGGAGTCTGGATTGGTTTAGCAGGGTCTTCTGCTCAGGGTCTTGTAAGAGTGTAATTAAGATGTCAACAGGGATACATTCTCATCTGGAATGTATCTCATCTGGATACATTCCTTGACTAGTGAGGAATTCCCTTCTAAGCTCATTGAGGTTGTTGGCAGAATGCATTTCTTATAGCTCTGTGACTAACTACTTCTGACTGACTGTTAAATGAAGACTGTCCTCAGGTCCCAGAGGTTGCAGCTATTTCCTGCCACATGGCCCTCTCATAGCAAGTTCAAAACATGGTTCTTTGCTTCTTTAAGGCCAACAGGAGAATCTCACACTCCAGTCTACTAAGATGGAGACTTATACAACGTAACATAATTATATAAGTGATATACTATTGCCTTGCCATTTTCTACTGCTCAAAACAGGTCATAGATTCCACATGCACTCAGTGGGGTGGAATTAGACAAGATCTGATTCATTGGAGGGTCACCATATTGTATGGTCAATAAAATCCCCTAAAATGCCATAGACCATAGTTTTGTTTTGGAGAATATTAGAACATTAAAAAAAAAAGCCTTATAGAACATCTACTCTAAATGCCAAAATTTCAAAAATTGGGTAACAGGCACAAGTAAATAAACAATAACTTGAAGTCTCATGCATTGGGTAGCAGAACTGATTTGAAATCATAGTCATCCTCACACCCCTGTACACCCCTTGGATGAAGGTAGTAATTAAATTATGTCATTGAAACAATGGCAATGCATCACTATATTTTGAACATATATTAATGGAAAATCAGGTTTCTAAATACAGCATTTTACTTCTAAACACATTTTTGGAGTACAGAGAAGTCAATTAGCAGTCATTTGTATTGCTGAAGGATTTTATTCTAGCCTGAACCTGAGCAGTCAACATTTAACTATGTACTATTTATCCTACTATAATATTCAAGCTTCATCCTTCCTCATTTGACTCTCAGATAAACAGGTGCTCAGTATTTAAACACAACACTGTAATAACTACATTTATTACATATTATGTATATTGCTAAAGGAATTGAGATTTTGGTTTATGTATTTAAAATTTGACTTTATGCCTTTAGAAATAGAAGTCACTTATAATTTTCAGCAAACAATGAGGATGGTGACTTTAATATTGATATTACCAGCTTAAATGTTATATTTTAATTTCCCCAGTGTCCTTGATTAATCTCAAAAGGTATTTGTTGTTATATCAACTGTGTGCAAAAAGATGAGATCAGGATACACTAGTAATCAGTCCGCAAGAAACAGTGGTATAACAGAAGGACCAAATTTCATAACAGAAAAGTAGCACATGATAAAATGAACAAGTAATGCACAGTATTAAAAACCGTCAAATTTAGGTTAGTGTATATCAGAAAGTCATATGACTTGCTGAAATTTTGAGATATCTATAATCTATACTATTGTTTCTGACTGAAAAAATATAGGATCTTGTCTAACTCGTTGGTCATCTGGGTAATTTCGATATTCATTTAAGGTTCTGAAAATAATTTTGTGCAATAGTGAAAAGGCACTAAGTTTTAGCTTTTATTTATTTTTAATAAACAAAAATAAATATTATAATAACATTAAAATAAATAACATTAAATATCAAATAATATTTATTAATACAAAATAATATTAATTGTTTGATTTAAATGTATTACATATATTAATAATTAATAATAAATCAATATCAGTAAATCATTAATGATATTAACAATAAATGTATTTAATAAATATAATAAATATATTAAATTTATTCATTATTTAATTTATTTAAATTTATCAAATATTAAATAATATTAAATATAAAATTAATATTAAATACATTTATTTTTAATAAATTTGTTTGTTTGTTTGTTTTTGTTTGTTTGTTTAATGTTTGGCCTAAGAGAATGAAATTTATGATGAAAATCTCCATTCAAGGAATGAAGAAGTAATATATTTTTTCTTATCTTCCAGACACAGGCAGTTTTAAGAATGAGTAGTAGTCCCTAGTTTGTATTTTTCAGAGTAAAGAAAATTCTTTTTCACATAGTTTCTACTATAGTATAATGGGGAGCAGAAAAGAAAAACATAGATAAACATTTCTAAATGTGGTAAAAGTTCAACATATCTACATGTTTTGATGTTTTTAGGGAAAGATTATGTGAAAATCACTGGTGACTTGGGTTTAATATGCTAGATATCATTCACAGTTATTTAGCCTGCCTTATTTCTCTCTTTCAATCAGATTCTGAAAGCACTATTAAAACCCACACAACAGATTCAAATAAGTCATATAATAAAATGAGAAAAGTTACCTTTAAATGAATGTTTGAAAATTGTCAAAAATAACATCCATACATCTGATTTAGGATGTAATAGTAAAATTAGCATGAGTAGAGAGTTTTTAGGATTCATTTCACAGGGATTGATTTGAATATTTGAGCACCTTTTCTCCTGTGCAAATTATTTGATCCTGAGAATCCTCACAAAAACAATTAACTAGTATAACTGGGAAGCATATGTTTACTGGCAGATGTTGAGACATTAATGCATTGGTTGATATAAATAAATAAGGAAAATTATAATTTCATTATGTTTTAAATATGAAAACATTGGATTGAGTAATATGGCTTGTGAATTTTATCAGGTAAGTGTTCATAGCAAGAACTACAAATAAAAGCAGGCTATTAAAAATGGGCTAAAATGAAATTTTTATGTAACATTTCATATCATTAAACTAAAAAAAAATGAACATTTTATTAAAATATCCAAAAGTCTCTAATATTCAGTATTCATGAATTTTTCACAATATATTTGTATCATAAAAATTGGTTTCCAATTTAACACAATAAAACATACATGCTTAGGACATGCACTAAAGCATGACAAACATGTATAAAATAAAGCTACCCATTACTTTCCTTTAGCATACCATCTCTACTTCCAGTTCCAGATTTAATCAACTGTACACCACCTAATACATTTTGTTTTACAATTTTGTTTTTGCTGTATGTTTGTGTATGTATATGTATATGTGCATACATGCAGATGTAATTTAGAATGCATCTTTTAATTAGTGGACAATTGACATGGACTGTTATGATTTCCTCAATCCTAAACAAATTATTTTATCTGTATAAAGTCTATGCTTTAATGGTAATAAAAATATGTACAATAAAAAATGAATAAAATTAAATTTGATTAAAAAATGCCAGTGTAACACTTGGTAGACTTTTAAAAAGTAGTTAACATTGATTTAGTATTTATCTGTTCAATACATAGATTGACATATCAAATTTGATTAGTGAAGAAATTCCTGTATCATCTTTCTTCTGACTGATTTGTTCTTAGGATCTTGTAAGAAAACTAAAAAGTAGGTGAGGAGTCAACATGTAGATAATAAACATAAACATGCTTTTTTAATTAGAGATATAGATTAAAATATGTCTAATAAATAAACAGAAATTAAACTAAAAAACTGCTACTTCAAATTAAGTAACAATTAAAAATATTTTTCACTTAACACAAAGTTTCTTGCATTTTACAAAAATGTAACTTTTTAAATAAATACTAATTGCAAAGTTCAATTGACTTTCAATTAGAATGATTTTACAGTCAACAAACATGCTATAGAACTACATGGAAAACATACAAAAAATCATTTCTGAAATCTATTTTAGACACAAAGACTGCTATAAATAAGTGGGACTAGTTCTATAAGTCACAAAAATAGCTTTAATTCTATATTTTTTCTTCAAAAGATGAACTTTACAAAAAGCAATAGCCAATATTTTAAATTTCATTTACAAATGAATTTAAAGAAGGAAACCATAAGCAAAGGATGAATCTTTTGCTGCCTCAGAAAAGCAAGCTCTGGATAGGGTTGTTGAGGATTTTTTTCCCACAAAATGTTAGGATTTACTTCTCAGTCACATGACCAGAAGGCACAATAATAGTGAGTGTACCAACAGTCCTAAAAGGAGATAGCTGGCGTCAACAAGGAAAATGAAAGAATTATAAAAACCTGCACCATATTCAGAGAGAGAAAGAGATCCTAGTCCCTGGTCAAGTAATAAAAAAGGTCCACATCACTTTTTTTTTTTTTTCCATAAACAGTGCTTTCTAGATAGAAGGAAGGAGTTGAGTAAATGCTGGCTATGTCACCCAGATAAGTTTATTTTAAATGGCTATTATCTAGCAGTATGGAGCAGAATTGACTGGCAGTTCCATTCTGTAAGACAGAGTAACAAAGGCCATTTCCTATTTCCAGAACACCATGAAGATTGTCAGATGCTAGTTCCAAAGAAATTAACTGGTATTGGAATTGTGATGCATTCTCATACAGGAGAAAAGAAATAGAAGAAATAGAAGCTGAATGATGGTATCAGAATGAATTCTTCAATGTTACATATTACATCTCCTTTCTCAGTTCTTGGTAAAGTGTCCATGCATTGATTTGGGCAACACTGTACTAAATGTACCTGGTGGAGTTTACAATGACCAGTCCAGAATGCTATTTATTTATTGTATTTCTCTAGTAAGTCCCCAGCATAATGTCAAGTAAATAATATTTTTTAAACATTGTTCAAGGATATGATAAGTTAACATTTTGGTATTGATTAAAAAGCAATTTATGTTAAAACATTGATGTGTCATTAATATTTGTAAAATAGTAACAGAGTCTTATTTAATATATTACCATGCTTTTAAAGAAATTATTTGTTAAAATGTGCAAGTATCAATTGGGAACCTATAATATTGAGAATTCACTTTTAAACCAAACGTAATGGGACCTAAATAGTAGTATTGGTGCTACTATTCAAAAAAAAAAAAACACGGTACCGAGCTAGGATAGACCAGAAAAGTGCCAGAGAGGGAAAAATGAACCATATTCATTTAAATTGTGAAAAGGATGCACAGTTTTCACTTCCATTTGCTTTTGAAGAAACAAACATATTTCTCAAAGGTTATTCAAACTTAACCAGGAATACAGAAACAAGAATGGAAATCATACACAACTTTTATGTGTTTTTTTTTTTTTTTTCATAGCCCCTTCACAATTTACCCAATGAGAGATATATTTCTCTTGACTCCTTCAGGAGGCTTCATAATCAGGGCAAGTACTTTTAGACAATCAAAATTCATGTTAAGTAATAAACACAGACTCAATCTGGCTGATCCTCCAACAGCAGCAGTTTTCTTTTACTACTCTTCCTATGGATTTTGCAGACAAATGTTAAGCCCTTGTCCACTGAGTTTTCTGATTTTAGGGGACACAGACCAAAGTTTCTGAATAGTCACACGAAAGCCCATTTCTCTTGAGTTAAAGGAATACCAGCATTCCTTTTCGAGTAAGGCGGAGTTTGCTATGTAGCTTCTCCAAACAAGTTTTCTCAAAAAGGGGTGGGGGGAAGGAGATGAGGGTAAGGGGGATCAAATATATGGTGATGGAAGGAGAACTGACTCTGGGTGGTGAACACACAATGGGATTTATAGATGATGTAATACAGAATTGTACACCTGAAATCTATGTAATTTCACTAACAATTGTCACCCCAATAAATTAAAAGAAATCCTAACACCCTTACCTCTTTATAGTGAATAGAGGTGAGAAATTCAAGACTCATATTTAAAAATTTCTTGTAATCCCAAAACCCAATTACCAGTTAATATTTATTTAATGAAATACCACTTACTGAGTTGTGTATACGAAAACAAACGTTAGTTTTCTAGAAAGGTGATATATTGACCCCTGCCTTAGTACACTCCTACTAATTTGCATTAGGATTTTGGTTTTATGCAGTATATCAAATTCTCTCATTACTCATACATGATACCATTTAATATAGTTACCTATTACATACATTTAAATAATTTAATCATTTGAATCAATCCTTATTTTCTAGTTTCTTAAATGGAATATATTTTGATTTGGTTCATTACTTATATTATTAAAACCATGTTTGCTATCTATTAACACTAGATTGGAACAAACCAGATGGAGTTACTAAAATACCATTTAGCTGTACAAATACATTTATGAATATAAGAATGAAAGTGTTTTTATTTCTCAGTTATAAATTATACACACTATGTTCTGTTACTCCTCAACTTTACCTGATTTTTTTTCTTTTATTTATTTATTTATTTTTTTCCTATCATGCATCCCCTCCAGATTTCAAGAGGGCCTATATATTACTCTCTGATGGAGTGGTTATTATACTGCATATATGTATATATGGTTTGTTTGTTTGTTTGTTTTTCCTCAGTAGCTTGAAACTTCTTCACCTATCAGTCTATTAAATATATAATAGTTTTTAAGAGAATATTGAACTGAATTAGGGTTTAGTCATAGGAAATAGAAATATTTCCAAAACCTTTGCTGTTATTTAAAACTGTATATTTATAATATAGATTTATGTTGGTTTTATTTGGAATTTTAATAAAAAATATTTTCTCTCCATGAATGGATTACATATGAAAGGAATATGAGTTATGTTGTTAACCAATCTTTCTTGGAAATAATTTTTAAAAGGTGATGATTTCTTCATTGTTTAAGAAAAATAAAACCTCCCTTGCATTATATATTTACTACAGGAAAGAAGTTATCTAGTCATATTTTTCTGACAGCTCTCCCAGTACAGGTGTGGAGGTTTATGGTAAGTGTATCAATCCCAACTCCAAAGCAGGGGGAAAAAGTGTCAGATCTAAAACAAAAACTTAACAAGTTGCTGGAAGAGGAACATGTAACCTGTGTGTGTTGTTATATTCTAAGACAGAGGAAAAGGCAAATGGACAACAGGATTTTTGCCTGAAGAAAAGTATTTAAATTTAACTTGTGCCAAGATAGCAATGAATGAACAAAAGATATAAAAATAACATTTGTAACAAAGAAGACTGACATTTTATTTCTCCAAACTCACTTGATTATATGTACTTAGCATGATGATTAAAATGAATTCATTAAAGAGTGACAGTAGTAAGCTTTTAATGTAGCACTATAAAGCTTTAACCATTTAAAGCTTTAACCATTAATTTCAAAGCAATTCTAGTTGCAATTTGAATTGATTTTAATCATGTTTTAATTCACATTATTAAAAGTCATTGCCTTTGGTAGGTTGAATTATTATTTTAACCTCGATGCTGGAATATGAAGACTCTCTGGAAATACTAAAAGAGTAGATGTTTCTCTGTCATGAAGTGGGTGCTTGCTCATTATCTTAAATGTGACCAGTTCTACAAATACAATTTATAGCTTTCTCAAAATGAACTATGTTTCTGGGGTTACTAAACTATTTGTGATTTTATAAAATCATACTGATTAGGTAATAATTACATAGGACATGCATTAAGTTAAAAGTGAGAGATTGGAAATACATTCTATGATAAGAAGTAATAAACAACCTATTAATATCTAATATTGATTAAAATTTTTCTTACTCCTCATCACATTTCAAAGACTGTACCTAGCTTGCAGATTTTATTCAAAGTACTATGAATTGTCACTGTACTATATTATAAATTACACAAAACATGGTATTTAGAGGTGGTAAAAATGTCTCAATATATATAACTAATTAGCTAATTATGTGGTTTTCCCTTTGAATGATAATAATCCTCAGTTTAGAAATTTATAAGATTACACCCTCACACTTTTTTGTATATTCCTATTATTTGAATGTCAGCTTGTTTAATAAATTATTTTATGTTCTGTTGATGGTCAACCCATTTCATTCTAATGGCCTCTCATTGCTGCCTCATTAAAATATAGCATTACAGATCCATTATATTCCAATGGCCTGCCATTGATTTCCTTCTTTTATTAAAACCACTCAGCCTCAACAGGAAGCCTAATCAGGATGAATCATCTCATCCTTTACAAAATGGGATGGGATATTCCTAAATTTATCTTGTACTTGGAGAACACAATGTACCTTTTAATGGCCCTAAAATATTGTTTTTCTCTTTGTAAAAATAAATACTTTTTGGTATGAACACAGATTTCCACAATAATGGTTCCTATCTATCTCTTGTGAAATTGTTAATCCTATGGCTAGAGAAAAAATAAATTGTTACATTTACTACTGTGTTTAGAATATATTCTAATTATTGTGTTGCAGAATATTTATTTCATGATTTATATAGTCAAAGCCAATACTCTCTTTTTTTAATGCAGAATCTACTCTTTTTCTAATCATTATATATATATATATATATATATACATATATATACATATATGTGTATACATATACATACATATATATACATATATGTGTATATATGTACATATACATATATATATACTGTATGCATGTACATATACATGTATCCTTTAATACAGCATTTATATATGTAAATGTATATATGCATATTTATGCACACACAAACTGCATTACTCTAAATAACAATTTCTTAATTATCACACAAAGTTCATAATTTATGAGTACCACCTGGAATCTAAAACTCTAGTTTTTAAAATATCAAATGTGAGTTTTTTGGTCTAATTGTGGAAACTAATTATAGTAGAGGTGCTTCATGCAATCTTCACCATTCCTTCATATATTTTGATTTATAGCATATGAAGCATATATATAACATATATATATGCTATATGTATATAGCATATATATATACAATTTTTATAAGAGACATAAATCAATAGATTATATAGTCTTAAATGCACAGTGAGTTGTATTTTTATTTATTACTATGAATTCAGATTATGCATAATCAATATGTTAAAATGTTTGAAACTATCATAAAATCACAACAATAAAATTCTGAATACTAATAGGGAGATTTCCTCCCCAGTATTTTTCCTTTATCTATTATAGGCTAATCCTAATTTTATCCTCAAATTTTTATTTAAATTATTTTTCCAAATAACCCTGAATCATATCATGTCTGAACTGGTACAAGTCTCTTCAATTCAGGCTATTTTGAGACCAGATGTCTTTATACAGCTTTTTAATATTTGCTCTGTTTCTCTGTTCAGTGTCTTAATTTTAGTCACTGCCATGAATAAACAAACAATCTGTAATCATGAAATCCCATGAAAAATAAGCAAAATCTTGTCTAATCCTGACACCAGTTCTAATTCTGACACCAACTCCAATGTGTGTGTATGTGTGTTTTTCCACACCACTAAGCAATAAAAATTCTGACACTATTTATCTGCCTGGAGATAGGATCAGATCCCAGAGGTTAAGGGCTCTGTCCTACAAGACTAAATCTACAAGACATATGTTCTTTGATAAAGAGTAGATTTGTTAAATTGGTTTGAGAAAATGAAGATTGTTGACATACCACATAATTTGACACTGCATTGATAAATTTTGTACATGTACCACAGCAGAAATACATTTCAGAAAAGAACCAGGGAGTGAGTAGTCCCTGGGTTTCTTCATCAGTGCTTTTAGATCAACCTAGAGTTGTCTCCTCAACAAGTCTATTTGGGAGAGTTTCCAAATTGTTCCTATGCCTCCAGTCTTTTACAGATTGTTCTCCCCATGTCCCAGTTCCATATGGCATTCATCAAATTTGTCATGTTACTCTCGTGCTTAAAATGTTTGCTTGTTTTTTTTCTGTTATTTGTGGACAAAGCCAGATTCTTCTCTAAATCCCAACTCCTCATATGTTTATCTTCTGCTCCAGCTATGCCAAACTCATTTTGAATTCCACAATGGTAGCTGGCTCTGCTGCTGTTCCTTTCTTGTCCAATTTCCTAACTTTCTCATTTTCCTACCTGTGTTGCCCACACTTGCCATATAATCCACTTGCACTGGAATACTTGACTAAGAGATTTCTTCTGCTTTCCCACTGCACTTTTCCCTTCAACCTCATGTCTGCCTCAAAGAATGACCTGTCGGGGCTGAGTTAAGATTTCTCTCTCCTCTATCCTTCAGTCCTGTATCAACTCGTTGTTTATTTGTTTGTTTGTTTACCTTCTTTCCCCTATTAGACCACTTTATTTTTTTCTCTGGTTTGAGAGTTTTTCTTAATTATTATGCTGTAAATTTTACCATAGTTATTTAAGTTAACAAAGTCTGAAAGCTGAATAATATGTTAGCCTGCTACTGACAATATAAGTGTTACAAAAAAAAAAAAAAATCAACCAAGTATATTTGAAGATCTAATTGATTTCATTAGGAGAGTCATGAATCTGGCAGCATCCCTCTAGAAACCAGAAGTACTCTGTAAGAGGTTGTATGAAACATCAGGTTTTTATAAGAAGAAGGTAACAGCAAGGGAGCTATTAACAAAATAAAAGAAAGATTTATTTTTAGACCAGCACATCTTTTGGATGGTGGGGGGCAGGGTGACAAGTGTTTCTATCATGCAGATTGTCTCTTCTTTCTATGAGGATAAACCTGTATCTTCATTTATCATCCTATGTGTTATTTAAAATATATTTTAATAATCAACTTCCCAAATTTTCCTTTTGTGTTTCAGAAACTTTTCAATTTAATTTCAACTGTAATTCATTTTAACTTTCATATTGACTATGCTTTTCCTCCAATTTTAAACCAAATAAAAAATTAGAGTAACACAGCAATTGAAACTTTTTCATCTACTCCTTTTTTTCCCTACATGAATTATTAAACATACTACAAAGTGTCAGGTACTAAGGAGAATTTTTAAAAGTAACATCTGACCATGAGTTTTTCACCTGAGAGGTCTATAGTTTAATTGTAGTGAGAGATGGAAACAAATTCTTATGATAATGGGGTATTTTCTGTAGCCAAGGCATAGATAAGGCCATGGGAGGTCATGTCCTACTGTCTAATGGTGACATCAGTGATTTCCTGGAGGAGACAACATTTGATTTGAAACATTAAAGATGAGGAGAAATGTATTTCCTATGCAGACACCAAAGGGAACAAAGTGGAATATCACATGCACAGGTTAAAATAATAATAATAATAATAATAATAATAATAATAATAATAACAACAAAGCATGGCTCTTTTTTTGGAAATTGCACCTATTTGGCTTGATGTGAAACAAGAGGCTTTGCAGAGAAATAGCAGTGTAAGAAGCTAGAAAAGTAAATAATTTTGGAGAATGAAGGGCCATTTGAAGAAACTTAGATTTTTCCTTAATTTCATAGGAAATAAATTGTTTAATCAACAAAGACATTTGATTTGAATTTTGTTCATGAGGGATACAAAACCTTTCAGTAAACATAATCAATGTTAGGTTCCATATTATCTTTGCATGGACAAGAAGAGTAATTTAGTCATTGCCAGTGTGTTTGTTTTTTATGGCGAACTATCCTATGGTTTCATGGATAACAAATTAAAATTATGGTAATTTTTGTATTTCTTTTATTACATGTCCTATTTTCCCTGTGACAAATTTCTTGCCAAGATTTTTCAAGTCTCACACAAGTGTGTCAGAATGGCATAACCTAGATTAGAAAAATGCTAAAGGACATTGGAAAACTGACAGGATATAATTGAATAATAAAGAAAAATCTACTTTTAATTCCCATTATATATTTAGAAACCAAAGGACAGTATTTTTAATATTGGGATAGAGGGACATTGGTCATTTTTATTTTCAAATCTACAATAAATTTTAGTAAAGTGTTTATACTTTTGACATCATATATATATATATATATATATATATATATATGTAACATTAATAAACTTCAAATTGTTAACTTGCTAGCTATTAGTTTTAGGGTAAAAATTACTTCCAAATTCATAATGTCAAAGTAGAAATTGATGTAATTAATCTGTAAAATGCAATTAATTTAACTCTTTAATTATGTAGCAATTGATCTTAAAATATGAAATGATGTTTAAATATTTCTAAGAAGCTAATCTTCCTGGAGTAACTAATACCATATTTAAAGTTTACAACATTAGCAATTCATCCACAGTGACACTAATACTGTGAGCCTGTGGTATGAATAGAAAAAAAATCTAATTTAGAAAAAATAGACTTAGTAGCAATCAATAATTTGACTCAAAACAAATGCAACATCTTTGGATGACAATGTCTCAGTGTTTTACATGTAAAACAATTGAATTTGGTATTTTTCTGTAATACATTTTCTCAGTCCATGGGATTATGTGTGTACTTATATGTGAGGAGCCTTCAGGTTGTGCAAAACAGAGATATTATTAGATTATACTGGCTCATTATTAGTATTACCTGGAAAATTAGAAGAAATTATCTCAGAATTCAGACTACCAGAATTTGTGAGCTGATTATTTGTTATTGATACATTACAAACACTGCTGTAAATGAATCTCTATTTTTCTGTCCTACTTGATATGCTTCCCTACTATCTTAATACATCTCTGTAATGTCAGATGAATTCTGTTTACATGTGTCCTCTACTTCCTAAAACACTCTAATGTCTTTTTAAAATGCATTTCCCAGTTTCCAATCCACTATTATTTCTATGTCCTTCATGCAAATTTGAGTCACTTAGTCACAATTCAACATAAAGTACCCAACATGCCAGATTTCTCAAGTGCTTTTATCATCAGTGGAAGTATAAACAACTCATTTTGTTTTTCCATGGATTCCTATTACAGTCAGCTGCGGCTCATTCAGCAGGTCCATGGGTTTTAAGGCTTACCAAACAAATAAACAAATAAAGCAGAAACCATTCTGTCCAGTAGTGGTCCACTGGAAATGTCAACTAACTTTAAAATAAACTATCTTGCTATTTCAGCTCAGCGTTTTCCATGGGCAATTGTGCTCAATTAGTTCATTTACTTTCTATATTTGTATATATATATATTTTTTTACAAATTCAACATCATATCACCAAGTATTCTGAAATGCATGACTTTGAACAGATATACAATAGTTGCATAAGCTTTTTTTTTTTTTTTGTGCCATTAGATTATTGTTGGGAATCCAGGAGATTCACATGTTTGCTATAAAAATTGCCTTATAGTTGACACTTAGTAGAGTATTGTTCCATCTTACTATGACCACCATACTTTTCTAATTTCTCAACATTTTTGCAATCATGAGGCACTTACTTGTAACTGGTTCTCTTCATTTTCAGAGACTTGACATCATTCTGATCATTGAATTTTAAGTGACATCTCCTGTCAAAGATAAACAAAGGCAGTCACTAGTTAAAACGGTAAAAATAGATTTTAATCAGTGACATACTATTCCAACAGGGAAAAAGAACCCAGCATGAACTGAACTCAACTTTGATTTGTATAAAGGTGACTGGATATTTTGAAGAAAGAACAAAGGAATAGGGAGGAGGTTGAGGAGGAACTCAGTATGATAAAAATTTCTAAAATCAAGAAAGGGGTTGATCCATCTGAAAGCCCTCTGGGTTTGCTAACTGGTGCTTATTGAACTTAGGTTCCTACCCTCCTATGAAGGCTGAGAGACAGAGGCCTTATCTTTAGGTTTTGACTAGAACAAAGAGTAAGTTATTTTGCAAGTCTTGTTTTCTCAAGGAGGCATTTTAAGGTTGGTGCTTGGACCATCCTAGGGATGAGACCTGGTGTTATTAGAAAGTATGTTAGAGTTTGTTTGAGTCTTTATAGGCCAAAGTTAAATCTGGTTAAGAAGAGGGCTGAGGGGAGCCTGGCTAGAGTTTAGTAAAGGAAAAACAATCTTTGGCAGTCCTTTCCAATATAACGTTTTGTCCTTTTCTGCTTAAACACATGTGAATTAATTATTGTTGTTCACATTTATAATAATCTTATATAGTAAATTAATACTTAACCTTGTATGACAATAGTTTTCCATGTGCTGATTATTTACTTGAGATAATTTCCTAAAATTAGAATGTGTTAAAAATATTTTTTTTTAAAAAGTCTTTTGCAATATGTTGTGAAATTTCTACCCTATTAATACTCTTACCAGCAACTGATGACCATATCTAACTGACGTGATCACAAAGATTAAGTTCCTAACCAATTAATTTTTGGGCTTTAAGGATTAAAAAGATGCATGTCATTGTTATAATCATGATAATAACTTTTAGGGTTTAGTTAATTTGGAAAAGATGTCATTTTTTTTCTACTGTAAGGTGTTTATATTATACAACCAAATTTCTAGTTAAAGAGAGTGTTATATGAGTATATACGGGCAATATATTTTTATTTTGGATTCTTACTAGTAAGCTGTATTATTTTAAATATTATAAACATTTAAAATTTTTATAACATCAAACATGATAGGAAACAGGCACAAACACATAATGACCTCCCATGTACACACCACCTAGGACCAGTGACTCTAAACCTGAGGCCAATGCTGCCCAATCAATACTCTTGACCACTCCATTCTCACAAACAATTTTTAGGCAAATTTTATCCATAAATATTTATACATAAATATATAAAATGATGTATCTTTAAAATAAATATTTTACATGTAACCGCAATGCCATTATCACACCTAAAACTATTAAGAATGATTTAATATCACCAACATTAGCCTGGGTTCAACTTTCAACATTTTAAAAATGTCATAAATAGTTTATATATTATTTTTTTGAATTAGAACCCAAATAAGGTCAATAGATTTTCAGTAGTTGATACATATATTGTCTTTTTGCATCTATAGTTTGTCTCTCTCTTAAAATGTATTTTAAACACACACACACACACACACACACACACACAATTGCTCAAAATTAAGTCATTTTTCATGGAGAGTCTTGCTACTCAAAGTATTGTCCAAGGACCAGCAGCACAGTAAACTTTAATTACAATAAATAAACTGTGAGCTTATTAGAAATGCAAAATTACAGGCTCACCTAAGACCCACTGAATAAGAATCTGCATTTTCACAAAATCCTAGGTAATTTGTATACGTGTTAAAGCTCGGGAAACACTGCATTTCATATCTCACAGTCTGCATTTTGGTGACATAAACATAAATAATAGGTTGTAATCCAGAGACTTTATCCTCTCTCTCTCTCTCTCTCTCTCTCCTCTTTCTCTGTACACAGTCATAAGTCACTTAACAATAAAAATATGTTCTAAGAAACGTGTCATTAGGTGAATTCATGGTTGTGTGAACATAATAGATTGTATTTACACAAACCTAGATGATATAGCCTACTACACACCTAGGCTATATGGTATAGCTTATTGCTTCTTGGCTATAAACCTGTGCAGTATATTAACATACTGAATACTGTAGGCAATAATAACATAATTGTATTTGTATATATAAAGATATCTAGACATAGAGAAAAGACATTAAAATTATGGAATAAAATATTTTTAAAATAGTACATCTGTGTAGGGCTCTTAGAGGGCTGGAAGTGGCTCTGTGTGGTCAGTGAGTGGATGTGAAGGCCTAGGACACTACTGTATGTTACTGGAGACTTTGTAAACACTGTACACCATCATCACCACAAACACATGAGTAGTGCATTGGTCCAGGATGTTACAATGGCTATGACATCATTAGGTGATAGGGATTTTTCAGCTCCATTATCATCTTGTAGGACCACTGTCATACGTGCAGTCCATTGTTGACTGAATGGTGCTATGCACATGATTATGTTTTTCATAGGCATTGCCTTCCTCAAGAAGCACATAATGTTTGTTTGCCTCTGTTTTAGAGAGCAGCCACTAATAATTCCTATGTAGATCGAATGGTTCGTTAGAGATTGCAAAATGGAAAATTTTCACGTTCACTCTCTGCATTAACTAGTTGGGATACTTCCATGAAAAAATTGAGTCTCATATAACTTTAGGTTAACCTATCACATATTTTGTTGAAAGAAGGCAAGATAGATACTTGATTCTTCAAACAATGTAATTATCTTAAAATCCACCAGTAAGTATAGGTTAGGTATTTTCATTTGTTTGTTTGTTTTATAGGGGGGATATAAACACTTTAAATGTAACAAAACTTATCGTTTATTTCTATAAATTGCCCCATTGCTCTTATGCTTTTTAAATTTCCCCAGGTAAAAATCATCTATTTTATCTACATTTCACTTAACTATCCATGTTCTATATTTATATTTTTATAATTAAAATTGTACTTGTAATTAATACATATGATCCTGTCGAAGAGATAATGGTGAGCCATTCTTCTGTCAGGCAAAATATGAGCCTAAAGTCTAGAACTGGGGAGATACAGGACTAGTACTGGGAATATGATGAGTACAGGAACATATTTAGTTTCTAAAAGTATCCAAACCAGTGGTGTGGGTGAGAAGTTTGATTATGGCCAACAGCCCAAGAAGGCAGAACAAGAACTTTTGTCTCAATCTAAGTCTTTATATTTTTATTAGTGGATTTTATCACATTATTTTTATAGTCATAATAAGTATTGAAACTCATGTCACCTTAAAAGTGCCTTTCAATTTTTATTATTTTTTAAAAATTTTCTTGTTGTTCTATTGATATTTTGCCACATGCATCATTTTGTTGTTTAAATACATTTTTGATGAGTATGTGTATTTATAAAATAATACAAGTTCCTGGAAGGCCTGGATTCTCTCTCTTCATCTTTTCAAATTGCCAAATATACTTCCTTGCTCAGTATATCTTTTAACATAGCTAAATATTCAAAATTATTTCAGCTTTATTTTCTATCTGGTGAAGATACATTTTGAAAATTAATACTTTCAGAAAATACATTATACTTAACTGCCGCTGTAGTCTGTCCGTTCAGCAAAGATAATGTTCCCCAAACATGTATAAACCATACGTATAAATACTTTATTCATATCCTAAACAATTCTTTAGTTATAAAGATATATAAAAATGAATATAAATACTCAAAAGACTAACATTATCAACAAATGAATTTCTCTGATTTTTAATTTGAATTTTATACATTCAAAACTACTCCAGAATATTTAAAAATAAATAAAAGTGAGTGAAAAGGTTGCACTGTGAAAATATTTATTGTAAATTCAAGAACTAGGTCACTCGCAGGTCTGTTTCAATCCATCTGTTTTTTTTTTCTCCTTGTCTATTTGTATACCTGGTAATCTTTACTGCTAGACATTTTGTATTAAAAATCCCATGTTGCCCAGATCATGGGATCTTCTTCCAAAGACAGATAATCTTATTTTCTGATAGGTGGCCTAACGGGGTAAGGGTGTGTATATGTCACTTTAATCCAATCAGTGACAACCTGATTGAGGTTGGGTTATCAGTTTCCCTACATCTCAATTAACTTCTGTTTCACTCCATGGTGTTTCTGCATGTATTGTGTCAGCTTTTGTTTCAAAATAGCTTCTCAAGGATGTTTATATAACAAACAGTCTTGGCAGATAAAGATACTATTTCAAGCCAGGGTATAAAAGCTGAGCTTTCTACTGTCCAAGATAATATTGATAATGTTTCCCTCAAGGGCAAAAGTTAGGCAGGTTTGTTAATAGGCCCCTTGTCAACTGGCAGGTTTCTAAGCTCAAGGTTTCTCCCCTGTGACCCAAACTCACCATGTGTGCAGCACGCCCCTGAAACTGATTTTACATCTCCCCTATGGCACTTGAGGGTCAGTGAGAAGTAGCGCAAGCGTGTTACCTGCTGTGCTGTTAGTAATAAAGCCCTATGCCTCTGACTCAGGAGTCTCATATACCCTGCCAGCATCTGTGAAACTGGAGCAAGCGAATTTTTGAGATAAAGTCTCAGACCCATCACGTTTCTTGACATTTCTATGATTAAGTCTTCATAGGTCCCAAGTGGGAATTTGGCAGTTGTAGCCCAGTCCCTCCTCCTAAACTTAAATTTTAATCTTCTTGGCAACGTGAGACTGCAGCAAATTTTGTTCTGCTTTTTTGTTGACTTTCTGTTTAGCTCCTTAACCTCTAGCCCTGAGCATCTTAAGAAAGCAGCTAAGGCTTTGAGGGGAAAAAAACCTACTGAGGAAGAGTTCCTCTCAGTTTCCTGGATTTTGTTCCCTCAAGTCTTGTTACCTGAAAATCTCTAAAATCCATTTTTATTTATTTATTTATTTTATTTTATCACTATGAACTTTCTCTAAGTTCTCTTGGCTTCTCTGTCTTTAAAATGCAATCTTCTGTCTGAGGTTTCCGGCGTGTACCTTACATAAAATTAAGCACAATCCCTGAGGAAAAAAGCTACTCATATAATGGTTCACATCTGTGTTTCTTTCTCTCCAGGCTGTATGTTCTTCAAATTTTAGCTTCCTCTGTAACTGTAAGGGGCCTTCAAAACATCTTCTAGTTTTTATTGTGTTTTTTTCTTCTCTTTTTTCCTTTTCTTCTTCTCAGTTTTTCTTCCCTTCTCTTCTTTATCCTCTCTTTCCTTACCAACATCCCTCCATCCCTCTTTCTTCCTAATTGCTTTCCTAGTTTCACCAGGAGTGTTGTTCTTCCATAAGTTACTCTATTCCAGACACCTGACCAGTAATATAACATTAGCATACTTTATATATGTTTTATATCAAAAGATGATATTAAATGAGCATTTGAGTACTTCAGTCATTGTGCCTCTGAAAGCCTAATTTGATGTCAATAGCATAAGCAGATTTTAATATCAACAGCCTGCTTTCCAATACATAAATTCTTCCATGTTATGTGAAGCAGATTCAATATTTTGTGGACTGTAATAGGGCAAACATGAAATTTTATAAAATTCAGCTCAGTTTATAAGGCCCATTTTTGATGATTACAAAAATTTGATCTTGCCAATTCAAGGCAATCAATCATTCCAACTATAAGACTTAGCTTTAGGAATGGCTGAAAGTTTAGTTAAATTCAGTTTTCTCGCATACGGTATTCTCCTTGTGTTCGGTCAGCATTCATGTGTACTGTGGATACCACCTAGTAGGGTGGCTACTACATGGACCTAATGTGCTCTTGATGATCACATCTCGTCTTTTAGCATAGACACTATGGTGATGAATCTGGAGAGTTGAGAGCTCCATTCGTGATGATGGAGCCCCCAATCCCAACTTGTGTTGTCACTGCTGATCTTTGAGTAATGGACAGAATTATCATTGATCACTTCCCTATATGCCCATTTATTTCACATTGTCAGATCTACGGTTCCCTTGCCTTGTACCACTAGAGCTCCCTGGTAAGCATCCAGCTCTCACTTCTGAACAGTTTTTAGTCCCTATTTTGGCATGCATGGTTGTTGTATGTCTGGAGCTGAGGAAATATTCGGAGGCATGGGGTGAAGTTAGCTATATGATTCCCTCCCTCTACCTATAATATTGTGGGAACCGCATTTAGGATGTGCAATGTGAAATTGATTCCTACCAGACACTTAATTCAGTAATAGGGAACAAATCTCTGTCCTCATTATTTTAGAATTATCAGGAGGTTTGCATTAATTCTATTTGGTTTGTTTTCTAAAAAAGAGGCCAGGCAGCAGGGACCTGTATTTACTTTTTTTTCCTTCATCATGTTAAATTCAGAATATTAAATCTCAGGTATCAGCTCTGCCACTTCAGGGTAAAAAAAAAACCAAAAAACTGTTTATGTAATTAAATTCTTTATTTTTATTCTGTATTGTATGATATAAGGTTTATGCTTCAATGCCTTCACGTCTCATTTGGAAATGCAAAGCCAAATATTTGATTTCCAGATCACTTTTTGTCTTGCATGGCGTTGTGTTCTAAAAAGTGTTTTTTATTTGAATCTATAATTTCTGTTATGAGTTTACAAAGTTATCCCACTATTTAATTATTTTGGACTGTATCTGCCTTTTTCCAAAGCAACAAATGCTACTCTGACTTGGCAGTGAGCTGTAGTGCTCCAAAATTTGTGTTCCACAGGAGAGTCAAGAGAAAACACCATTCGCAAAATCCACCAGAACTGTCCTGGTTGGACAATAGCATTACTAGGAAGATTTGTGATTCTCTCTGTGGTTCACAGCTCACTGTACACAAAGCCATGGATATCCATGGAGTTGCTAAGGCTCCACATAGGAGCCAAGTGCTAATGCTTAACCATCAGAATTCAGAAAATCATAATTGCAATAACCAAGTGAACAGTGCAGGGGGTTTGATCCACAGTAAGTTGTGAAACTGATATTTATGGTGTGGTGTCTCAGAGGCAAAAGAGTAGATCATGCAAAGGATTCTGGGGAGATGGTAGAGTAAGAAGCACCAGAAATGTGTCTCTCCACCTAGACAACAAAAGCACAAGCACACTCTAATGTGATTATTTTGGAAATCTGAAGTTTATTGAATTATTGAAACTTCCAGGAGAAGTCTTGGATAGTAAATTTTGGTTAATTTCCATAAGTTCAGCTCTTAGCAGTTACCAACACCCATCACCCATATCCTTAGCAAGGCTGTTAGCAAGCAGCCTTGCATACATTTCTGGTGCTTAAGTCCAGGAACTAGTATTGAATCTAGTGAGTCCACTGTGAACTGAACAAAGTCCTAGGTAAGTTTGGTTCCCAGTAAGCTTATTCAATCCATGGACCTAGGGATTGGGGAAATGACCACTGTGTGGGTCCATGGATTCAATAAATCTTCCATGTCCCTTCAAACCTGGCTCCTGTATCTCTCCCCAATATTATCTCTTAATATTCTCACTTCCTTTCCTGCACACGTGAACACAACACACTCACACACTCCTTACCCATGCCCAGTAACTCTTAGATTTCTAAATGGCTCACTGCATGTAAGTGCTAGTTCTTCTATTTGCAACTGATTTTAAGTGACATCATTCTCATTCCCCACTCTTCTAAAAAAAAAAGTCCCAATTCTGTATTCCCTGGTCAAATTTACATCTCACTTTTCTCTTAGTAAATTTCTCTAACCTCCTTTCTATGACTTCCCATCTTCCTTAACTCAAAGCTCAATCAAGTTAACATATGTCTTCCTACAGCTCACATCAAATATGTGAAGCATTTATTATGCAGTATGTGAATTGTTTGTTTTTTTTCTTTTGTTTGTTTGTTAGTTTTGTTTTTTGTATTTTTTTGTCTCCTTCTCTAAATTATAAAATCTCTTGAAGATAGAGACAATGATTAAATCACCTCATATTTACTGTTTTTCTCACGGTGTTTGTTACCTGGGAGAAACAATATTACTTATTGAATGAATTGAGTATTTAATGAATCGTAAATGATAGCCTAATATTTCTAATATTTTCTGTTGAAATTCTCCCCTTTATCAGCACATTTCCTTTACCCTAACCCCTTCTCAGAAATTTCTATCTCTTCATCTTAACTAAAATTTTACTCATCATAGGAACACCTCCCTTAATAGTTCCCTCTCTGAAGGATGTATTTTTAACTACAAACCTTCCACATGACACAGGACAATGGCACATTCCAAACATTGTTCTTATTATTCCCACTTTTTAGATGAGAATTATTCTGCCTTTTGGCTCACAACTTTATCTTTGAATCTTATAGCATACTAAGTAACTTCTACTTCTCTTTGTCATAGATTTTTTTTTACTGATCTCTAAGTTAAAATCCCACATTCATCAGAGATGAATCTTCCTATAATTGCAAATATAATGGCAATTCTAATGACCACTAAATGACAAATCAAAGAGCCTACCTTCCTATTTCAACTCAATTCAAATGTCTTTTATTTGAATTCCATTTTAGCTATGTACTCTGACATCCATTTCTCATATATCCAGATGTGTTCTATAAAATTAATTTAAAGATTAGGGTCCCTGGTTTTAATCTCCTCTTCTTTCAGTTCTTTCATACTTCTACTTCCAGTAACCATACTCCTTGATCTCATTGTGTTATTGTGTTACTGAGTTTTTATTCCTTTCAGTTTGAACCTGGTTAATCAAAATTCCTCTTATATTCTTTTTTTTTTAATAAAAAGCCATAATTCACTGAATAACTGCATTAGTCAGAAGTTCTCATTTGAAATATTAGATATTGATAACAGGTGACTTAAACAAACAAAAAGTGAATTATCTGTACATAGCTCATGAAATCAAGAATAGAGATGGAGAAGCAGGTTCTACAGGCTGTGCACCAATGACCACAGCCAACATTATCCCTCAGCATGCTCCACTAAAGACTCTTTTGATAGTGCTTCTTTGATAGTTGAACTGGCTTGTACCACAGAGTTTACACCTTACACTAGATATCACTAATGACATTTCTATCAATATGTGCTATAATTTGATTTTTTCAGTACTTCTGCCACCACAAAGATTTTTCTATTGTTTCCTAGTAAATCATATTACTAAAATCAAAACTAAAATCCAGGACAGGAATATCCAATTGGATGAGAGTAGGTGACTTTTTGATGCTCTATGAAAAAGGGAGTTGGGGATAGTGAGTAATAACTATTTTTCAGCTTGGATAGTGGGAGCTGGTTTTCACCTCTCATTAAGACTCACAAATTGGTCACCCAGTAAAACATGTCCAAAAAGGCAAAGTGCCACTTGCAGCTTTGGATTCAAAGGGATTTCTTTTGTGTTCCTTATTTAAACCATTTTGCTATATTATATTATATTATATTATATTATATTATATTATATTATATTATATTATATTATATTATATCATATTTATTATATTATATTAGCTCAGTCTTATAATAAAATAACACTGGGTCTTATATTAATTTTTGCTCCAAAAAACACATTAGAGCTGATGGTCCAGCTAGGTCTTATTTTCGGGTAAACATGGTAAGTACTTGAATATCTTTTTAAAGCATTTGATACCACCCATGAATTATCATTAACTATCAATATTAGACAGGATAAGCTACAGCATACTGAGGAAGGATCCTACTGCCTCAGTTATTTAACAGAGCTAATGTTTCCTTTTCATTCCTGTTATAGGTAGAAGTCTTAGTAAGATGGAGTAAGATGGAGACCTCAGAAGGGGCTCCATTCTGAAAGTCACTCAGAACCACACACAATGGAAGTTTCAGCGTTTTGTAGCTGCATCATTGGGAACATGAGTCTTGCTCAGTTGTTGCCCCAGGGAAATGAAAAGCTGAAGGGCAATACTGTCACCCATTACTTTCTCTCATAGCCCGTTGGACAGATGTCATCTTCTTACCATCCTAACTGCAAGAGGCTGAGGAAATGTAGGAAAACAGAATGTTTAAAAAGCAACAATCTATTACAAGATTTATTCTCCTATCAAAGAAAAATACCTCTCAAAATTCACCTGCTGACAAGATTTCCCATTTCTATGATGCTCCAGGGAAAATCCACTGAAGGGTGAATGCCATAGCAGTTCAGTTTCTATTGGTGCCAGCATATCTTGCAGAGCCATTTATTTTTAAGGGATATATAATATAAAGACAATTGGTTATAGCAAACTTCTTAAAAGGAAGTGACAATACTGAGGAAATAGGCACCCAGGGAATGTGAATCACCTGCTGGTAAATGTATTTATATTATTCTGGTCCCTAGAGGGAATTCCTTGACATCCCAATGAACGCTGGGCTCCTAGGGACTTCTCTAAGCTGGAGCTCTCTGAACTGTGTTGGAACAAAGCTCCCACCCTCCAACATATATGAGAGTTAAAAAAGAATCTGATTTATCTGCTTTGTCAGCTCTCTAGGTCCTAATAGCCCTTGGGATTCTGCCATGTTCACTGAAATCAGGGGAGCTGTTTTGATTGTAGCATCTTCTCCTAGCAATCCTCCTCTCTCTCTCTCTCTCTCTCTCTCTCTCTCTCTCTCTCTCTCTCTCTCTCTCTATATATATATATATATATATATATATATATATATATATATATATATATATATAAATAAGCCAAGGGAGCATTATTTTAAGATACTAGTGCTCTACTAATGAAATTATTTCTTAATTACGTAGTGTATGCAGTATTTTCAGGACACCCTTGGATATCCTGAATCCTGGAAATAATTAGAGAATGGGTGTTTGGGTACCATAAGATAAACCCACACCGATGTGCCTCTCTACCTCACACATTGAATGTCGTCCTCAATATTATTTCAAATGATTTCCAGCATTATATAGAATAACATGGATTCATGAATAGGAGCAAGAGACCTGAAGCCTGGATATAAGTCTCTGTTTTGCCACTCACTGTGTCAATTTCCCTGCCCTCCTTTCCCTGTGAAATAAAAGATGATAATACTATTTACCTGAAATAGATGTTGTGATAAACTAATGAATAAATAAATGTACAACACTTAAAATAAAGCTAAGAATATACAGTAGGACCCCTTATCCATGGAGTATATATTCCATCATGCATGCCTAAACCTGCGGATAGTACCAAACCCTATACATACATTAGTGTGATGAAGTTTACAGCTTTTCTTCGGCATATCTGAATTGCCAGCATTGTTACTCTTGAACTTTGGGGCCATTATTAAGTAAAATAAAGGTTCTTGAACACAAGCACTATGATGCCACAACAGATGATCTAATAACTGAGATGGCTACCAAGTGACTAACTGGCAAAGAGCTTATGCAGCACCATAGAGAAGCTAGACAAAGGGATGATTCAAAGTCTGGGTGGAATGGAGCTAGATGGTTTGGGATATCATCACACTACTCAGAACTGTATGCGATTTAGAATTTATGAATTGTTTATTTCTGGAATTTTTCATTTCATATTTACAAGCGACAGTTGACAATAGGAAACTGAAACTGCAGAAAACAAAACCACAAATAAAGGGGGACTACTGTACAAAGAAATTAGTAAAAGATAGTGAAGATTATTATCTGAAATTTATTTATCATAAGCCACTACTGAGTCCATAATTAATGAACATGAGAAAAAATTAGAAAGACTTCAAATTGCCTAAGTCAGTTATTGCAGCAACCCCAAAGACACAAGGTAGACTCTTACACACACATCTAGAATTTGGTTTGGATGTCAGGAGTGCTGGTGATACACAAGCACAGGAGATTTCTTACAGAATTAGGATTTGGAATAGCAGAGCACATTCGCAAGCAAGTCCAAAAATAGCTTGCGAATGCTGACAGTGGCAATTACTTTGGGGTTTTAGGGTGATGCAGCAATGGGGTTGTAAAAAGATTTTCTCACATGACGAGGGCTTGTGTGGGTTGGATATCCTGCCAGTGCCAAAGGAGGGAGGACCTGGGCTTTCTTCCCAGTATTCTCTAGTGCAGAGAACAAGTGAAATTGGAAGAGTGGGACAGGGAAGCTGTCAGCAGTCAAATATCTAGTACTCTTCCTAATGTTAGGATGAGTCTTACTAACGTTAGTCTTGCTAAGTCAGACTCTTCCTAACGTTAGGACGATGAATTTCAGACTTTGTGTAAGGACACCAGCATCAGTAGATTTTCACCAATATAAACATATGTCCGCCACAGCTTATTACTATACAATAATAACAATAAAATAGTATAGACCATTTACTAAGTATTTTGCCTCAGCCACTGTGCTCTTAAAGAAATTTAACATAGTGGTAAACATAACAAACATGGAAACCAAGGTTTAAAGAAACGAAGTCATGTGCCTGAACTAATAAGACCTAAAAAAAAGTCAATGATAGAAGAATGTAGAACAACATGATCTGTAAGATTCCAAATCTTCTAACCTTGTCATTGTTACATACTGCTTTTCTAGTCAACAGAAGGTAACACTTTTATTTGCATTTAAGTGTGAATGAAAATAATAATTATTAACTGGGTAACAGTAATAATAGTGATCACTTTGGTTAACATATTAATTAATTTACTGCTGAGTTAGAAATAGCCCTTATCACCACCAGGAAAAAAAAACAGCATACATAATTCAATTCTCTTATAGATGATTATTTTTCAAATATTTAATATAGGTACCACATACTTATTTCATAATGGTCCATTATTCTCCTTTAATAGAAGAGCTTTTTGGTCAATTTAAGCTTTATCTCTAAGAAATGTAATCTAAAGTAAAATACATCAAGTAAAAAAATCCAAATGTATCTTATTTAAAATTAAATGTTCTTTTATTATAGGAAGTATATCATAACCCCTAAATCATCAAAAGTATTCTTCTAAAATTGTTTAAAATGCTATAGTGGCAATGACATACAACCAATAATAATGACACTGCATGAAAGGGATCTCTGAATTCATAAATTGTCCAGCGGAATCTATCAGTTCCATAGGATTCTAGAAATAGTTTCTAAAGTAATTTCACACTATGATGCACAGTTTCTTACCAAATTTGCAAATTGCCTTATAAGATAATGTAATGAAGAAGAAAATGTAAACAGCTAAATAATTTATAAAGACTAAGAAGGTATTTTAGTTACTGCTTAACAACATATTCGATTGTTATTTAAATGTGACAAGATGGAAACAACCCCAACTTTGGAGTCAATTGATGGTATAAATTCTAAACAATATGCTTTTTATGTTTTAAACCACAAATATTGATTTCATTATTCTGTGTTTAATTTCAAATACAGTTCTACCAGAATTTATCACATCTTTATCGTGTCTAAATATTGCATGTAAAATAGTGTAGATTTAACCTCATCAACATGTAACCTTAATATATTTTTCAGTCTGATTCAAATTATATTTAACACTTTAAATAAAGTAGAATATACTGATTTATAGCTTTATTTTTTAAATTTATATTGCACTAATGAACTACATTTATATGTCAAAGTTAATCAACTGTTATAAACTCCAAAAATACTATTTTAGCTAGAGTATAAAAATATATACTAGGATCCTATTCCATAGAGATCACAGCATTTATGTGCAATGAAAAAATAGCTTGTTTTATTCAGTCAGAATTGGATTCCTAACAATATTTTGAAAACTTATAAAACAAAGGTCTACATATATTTTATCATTTGCACATTATGAGTCTTTATTATATTTGAAAAACTCATAATCAATTATAACAGGCAAATATGTAAATGAAGATTGTAAAATAATAATAAATATGAGTTTGCATGGAATGCTGAAGTAATTTGTTTACTGGTTTGATAATATAAATTAATTCAAACGCAAATATTTGCCAAATAATAGTTTCCGCTAAGAAGTAAAAAATGTATTATATTTAAAGAAATTGGGATACATATTCATTTACTTCGACATTAAACCCTTTAAGCAGAATAAACATATTTATTAGAGCAAACTAAAGCTTCAATTATATTTATTGATTTAGCACATAACATTTTAAAGCCATTATTCAAGAGATTTGTTCATAGCAGATTTTATATAGTCTTTAGATTTAGGAAATAATTTATAAGATATCAAGAGTTTTAAGAAATAAATAATAGCATGAGTTACTTATTAAATAAAAGAGAGAACATTGACCTAAACTTAATGAGATAGTATTATTAGCTATGAAAACACCTGGCTAAATTTAGGTTGTGAGATATTTATTTCCATCTTCATTTACTCAATTAGTTTTTATTTTTTATTAATTGTAAATGATAAGTAAAAAGTAGAAAAAGTGGTGAGAAGATAAGGATTCTAGTTCTTTTTCTATGCTCACAAGAATTTTACAGAGGCAAGCTACCTGGCTTCTCTGGATCTCATGTTCCTAATCTGGAAACTTGGCTTATTGAAGCAAATGGTATCTATGTTCATTTTGGGGTTTAAATTCTGTAATTTAATTGCCAACCTATGAGTTTTACAAAGTTGCATTAATAACTTTTAAGGCTACTTTCCTAAAGACCTAAATATATAGAATATAATTATTTAATTATTAATATTTATTATTTTTTAAATAAAACTATCTGAAGAAACAAAATAAATGAAATGATACAGTATTCTCTTTCTCTGATTCACTTATTTCACTTAGCATAATGCCCTCAATTTTCTTCTTTTTTATAGCTAAATAGGGCTATATATATAATATATACATATTACATATATATGTATAAATAATATATGCATACACAATATATGTATTTATATATAATATATAACATGTATATTATTTATGATATATGCATATTATTTATGTATATATGTATGCATGATATATGATATGCATGATTCATAAAACATAAATATATAAAATATAATACATCTATTACATAATATATTATAATACATAATATAATATATGATATATATATTATATGCATTATATATGTCCTATATATATATATATACACACACACACATATATATGTATATATACAACTATATATATATGTATATATACAACCATATATATATATATATGTATATATATATATATATATAGTTGTTTGTTTGATTGTTTTTATCTTTATGCATTCATCATGGATAGACACATAGGTTGTTTCCATGTCTTGGTTATTGTAAATAATGCTGCAATGAACATGAGTGTACAGATATCTCTTTGGGATACTTTGTTTCCTTCAGATATATACCCAGAAGTAGAATTGCTGAATCATAACAATGGTTCTATTTTTAATTTTTTGAGGAACTTCAATACCATTTTCCATAGTGGATACATCAATTTATATCACTACTATATTATATAACAACGCACCTGGTTCTCTTTCTCTACATTCTTACCAGCATTTGTTATCTCACGTTTTTTTTCTTTGTTTTAATTTATTGTGGTGACAATTGTTAGTAAAATTACATAGATTTCAGGTGTACAATTCTGTATTACATCATCTATAAATCACATTGTGTGTTCACTACCCAGAGTCAGTTCTTCTTCCATCACCATATATTTGATCCCCCTTACCCTCATCTCCCACCCCTCCACCCCCTTACCCTCTGGTAACCACTAAACTATTATCTGGGTCTATGAGTTTTTGTTTCTCATTTGTTTGTTTTGTTCTTTTGTTGTTTTTGGTTTATATACCACATATCAGTGAAATCATATGGTTCTCTGCTTTTCCTGTCTAACTTATTTTGCTTAGCATTATACTCTCAAGATCCATCCATGTTGTCACAAATGTTCCTATATCATCTTTTCTTACTGTCGAATAGTATTCCATTGTGTATATATACCACAACTTCTTTATCCATTCATCAATCAAAGTACATTTTGGTTGTTTCCATGTCTTGGCAACCGTAAACAAAGCTGCAATGAATATTGGAGCACATGTGTCTTTATACATAAATGTTTTCAGATTTTTGGGGTAGATACCCAGGAGAGGGATTGCTGGGTCATGTGGTAATTCTATTCGTAATTTGTTGAGGAACCTCCACAATGCCTTCCATAACGGCTGCACCAGTCTGCATTCCCAACAATGGTTCCATATGGATTCTTTTTTCTATTTTGTAAATAATGTCATTAGAATCTTAATAGGTGTTGCACTGATTCTTAGATGATTTTCAACAATATAATCCTTCTAACCCATGAAAATATGATGTCTTTCATTTATTTGTATCCTCTTCAATTTCTTTCATCATTGTTTCATTGTTTTCATTGTTAAGATCTTCAGCTCCTTGGTTAAATATATTCCTAAATATTTTATTGTTTACGATACAACTGTAAATAGAACTGTTATTTTTGTTTCAGTTTCAGATAATTTGTTGTTAGAATATAGAAATTTTGCTAATATTTGTGTACTAAATTTGTATCCTGCAACTTTACTGAACTCATTAATTAGATCTAACAATTTTGGGGTAGGGTTTTTAGAAATTTCTATATATAAAATCATGTCAACTACAAATGGAGATAATTTTACTTCTTCCTTTCCAATTCTGAAACCTTTTATTTATTTTTCTTCCCTGATTGCTCTGGCTAAGTCTTCCAATACTATGTTGAGTAGGAGTGGTGAGAGTTGTAACCCTTTTCTTATTCCTGGTTTTAGAGAAAAAAGTTTTAAACTTTTCACCACTAAATATGATGTTAGCTGTGAGTCTTTATATAACCTTTATAATGTTGTGGTATGTTTCTCTTGTATCTATATTTTAGACTTTTTGTCACAAGTGGATGTTGAACACAATCAATTTTATGCATTGACTTTTTAACCTGCAATATTCATAGTTATAGCAGTCACTTTGTAGATTACTTAGATTTGTTTATGTAAATAAATAATGTTTGAATACTAAGAATTTTACACTTTTTTAATTTTTAAGATTTTAATTTTCTTGCCTTGTGGCACAGATAAGAGGTACAGAAAATGTTTAAAAAATGTATGAGAATGCACGTTCTTGGCATGTTTCCTATTTTAGAGGGGTGATTCAATACCTCCTCATGAGTTATAATGTTAACTATAGAGTTTTGGTAAATACTTTATATCAGTTTTAGACAATTCCCTTCTGTTTTTCATTTGCAGAGGACTTTTAATTATAAATTTGTGTTGAATATAGTTAAATGTTTTTTCTACATCTATTATTAAGGTTTTTTGTTTGTTTTTTGTTTGTAGTGTCTTAATATGTTGAATTAATTTTAGAAATTTAAATAAATTGTACATTGTTGAGATAATTTGCACTTAGTCACCAAGTATTAACATTTTTAAACAATCCTGGATTTATTTACTAATGTTTTATTTATGAGGGATGTTGGTTTATAGTTTTCTTTTCTTATAATTTTCTTATTGTTAATTATCAGAACTTTGTCCTTCCTGTAAACAATTTGGGAAATGTTACCTACTATATTCTGAAAAAATTGGGGTAAAACTTGTTCTAATCTATCTTCAAACATTAACTAAATTATTTCTGTCACTGAGTGCTTATTAATTCCAATGTGGCCAGTAAACATGCTCTATAATATTTCAATAGCTTAAATATTGAAATTTATTTTTTGACCCTTGCTTAGTGTATTTTGAACTCTGTTTTTAGGAGAATGCAAATTTAGGATGCTGATGTCTTCCCGATAAATTTACACTTTTCATTAAGAAATGTTTCTCTTTATTTCTTTTTTCTTTCTTTCTTTTTTTTTTAATTAAAGTTTATTGGTTTGACAATTGTTAGTAAACTTACATAGATTTCAGGTGTACAATTCTGTATTATGTCATCTATAAATCCCATTGTGCGTTCACAACCCAGAGTCAGTTCTCCTTCCATCACCATACATTTGATCCCTTTTACTCTCTTTATTTCTTGTAATACTCTTTGTCTTAGTTTACTTTGACTTTACTAAACACAGACCAGCTTATTATGCTTATGGTTAGCTTCGTATGTCTCTTTCCATCTTTCTTCTTTCAGCCTATCTGTGTCTTTATATTTATAATGCATGTATTATTGACAGAAGATCTTTGCTCTTGATTTTATATCTGGTTTGAAAATTCTTCATTTTAATTTATGTGTTTTTTTCCATTTACATTTAATGTAAATGTTGATATGATTAGGTTTACATATATCACCATTTGTTTGTTTTTTCATTCATCCCATTTCTTTTTATTCCTCTTTTCTTCCATCCTTGCCTTTGTCATTAAATGTGTGTGTACATTATACATATATGTATATATATACATATATATGTGTATATATATAATGTACATACCCTTATACATATATGCAATTTTGTATACACATAAAATGATTATATGATTTATGTATAAAATTGTAAAACACATTAAATGATTTTACAATTCAAATACGTATATATAATTATATAATTATATAACGACCTATATTGATTATATGCATTTCATATATGCATATATATTATAATATATAGGTTGATTCTATGTGATTACATATGATCACTCATATATGCACCTATTATATATATATATATGTATATATATATATATATGTTATATATATAAATATTTATAAATATATATAAATATTTTAATTTTCCAGGCAATAACACCTAAAACATTTTTTCTACTTCTTTTTCCTCTTTTCTTCTCTAACATGTGTATTATACCACTTGATACAGTCCCACAAATCAGTGACAAACACTAGGAGTACATTTACTTAAAAGCCCTGAAGCTCCAATCTGCAACTTGGAACCTATATTTTCGGTCGCCTAGGCCAACCTCTGCCCATAATTGTGTGGCTTCAAGGTCACTTTTGTACTTCTTTTTCTCATTTTTCTTATCACCTCTTCTGTCTTCCAGACCTCCCATGGCACTGTCACAGCCTAGACTCACAACTCTTTCTTATTCAAGTGACATATGTAGCTAACTTTGCATGGAGGTCATATTTTAGGCTGAGAGGGTTTGACTAGGAAGTACATTTTACTTCCCTAGAGAAAATTGGTCTCTTGTAGTGCTCTGTAGAAACCTCCTACAGCCTGGTAGTTAAGGCAGTTAACTGGTAGAATGGTGTGGTGATGAATCAGTCCCCTCTTCCATCACATTATATGCTGCAAGAATAAATCTTTAATTCAAGTGAATCATAGCAGGGAGGAGCTGATATTACCTGACCATAAATGCTGAGTTTTCTCAAAAATGTAGCTGTCAGTCATAGCTGTTAATTGCTATAGATAGTGCGAGTAAAAAGGTAAATACTTCTCCCACCATGTAATTTAAAAGCTCTGCAATGGAAGGGTTAGGAGACCCTTCCTGGATTCTAATGTCTGGTCCTGCCAGATTGCTGGGTACTGTCTGAGATGCTGAAACATTGCACTTACTTCTGCTACTGTCTGTGCATTTTTCCTAATAAACTTTGTCCAGCCAGCCTTCTGCTTTGTCACTCATTGTAATTTCTTGATAAAAACTTTGTTTTTTATAAAAGAAGATTATTTCATGGTATTATCAGAAAGTTAAAGAAAAATGGTGTATATTTAGTTGAATGTTTCACTTCCTTTACTCCCAAGCTTATATAATATTGACAATACATGCTAAAATAGTTGGCATTTTAATACAGCACAAAGAAATAGAGTGCAATACAATATTTCAAATAATCAAAATGACAAATTCATCCATATAGTCAAAAAGCATCTAGGAATATTCACAGAGCACCTACTCTATATGTCAAGTGAACCCCTGAGGGAGCCATTGTCATTGTTTAAGAGAAAGTGTTTTAAACATAATATCTTTTTCTATGAGAGAATCATTTTTGATACCTGGAAGTCTATGGTAACCATTAAGTTTTATACTGTTGAATATGATTTTTTACCACATTTTGAAAGAATATTTGTACTGAACATAGAATCCAATTTTTCCTTCTAATGGCCATTTTTGCCTGGAAAGTAAGTCTTCATCTTTCTTTAAGGAAAATTATTGTTTCATGTCCCTTTTCTCACACCATAATGTTTGATAGAAACTGAAATGTCAGGGTGGCTGGTCTGCTCAGTTTGTTAGAGTTAGTGCTAATAACACCAAGGTTGACAGTTCGATCCCAGTATGGGCCACTGTGAGCTGCACCCTCCTTAAACATAAAATAAAATTAAAATAAATAAATAAACAAATAACTAAATATTGTAAAAAAGAAACTGAAATGTGAAGAATATTACACAAGTATCTCATACTTGCTTATACTCTACAGTTAGCTATCCACATATGTATATCAGCCATAAAAACCCTCCATCTTTCTTATATAAACTCTTAAATGTGTAGTAAGGTAGGCAGCTTTTGTTCTTACAATAGTTTTATTCTATGCCTGTCGATAAACATGGAACCCACTTACACCGATAATTGTGATTTAATCAACTTAATAGCATAGGTAGAGGCCAATTGTTTTTGCTATGAAATGCCTGTCCCTTAAAAAACATAATAACAACTGAATTATTTTTGTTTTTTTCCTATCTCAACATGTTTCTTGTCAGATTTCAAAATTAGTATAGACAGACAACAGCAGCAAATTGTAAGTATGTAGAACAACTCTGAATAACTAGTACAGAGCAAGTAAATGTGCTAGTTTTAAAAAGCAACAAAGTTGAATACTTATGTTGATAGATTTTACATGAAAGTATGGTCATATATACTTTAGAAGGTGACAGGAAATTTTAACATTAAAAAACAGTATTTTTTAAAATGCTATATTCATGTAAAAATAAAATATGACAAAAATGTGTACATTTTTTGAAATTCGGGAAGGAACTTTTTTATCACATACTTTTAAGCATTTTATTCCATTGGAGCACCTAATTTATTTATAAAAAATGCCGATTGTCTTGAAAAAAGGATATGTGCATATATTGAGATTATGTGTCACTAAATGACTAACCTTTTAAATTTCTTAACTGTGTATATATTTTAAAATATATTTATATATGCTTTGTGTGTTTTTAGAAAACAATACATCAAGACAAGATATCATTGGTTTCTTTTCTAGGCTCCAAGTTAAACTGTATGGTTTAACAATTGCATAATTAATGCTCAGCTGGTATGCCATGATTTTAGAAATATATTTAATTAATAAATTATTGATGTTAATATATACTAAGAATGTGTGATGTATTAGTCACTGTTTAATGCCTATAGAGTTGTATATCTAATTTATATATTATAACCATCCTTAAAGTTATGCGTCATTATCCAGATTTACTGATGTGGAAACAAGCACTCAGATTTATTAAGCACATAGTGTACAGTAAGTAGACAATCTAGTTCTCAGAATCTCAGGCCATCTAATGCAGGAAGAGAGGGAAATTGCAAGAGCTGTTATATATATATCCATGAACATGTAGCCTGCACCTAAGTCATTGATGAGGACAAAATAATTTTATTCTACTCTTCTAGGTTCTTCTGGCTTGTCTAAGAATTCAATTGACATGAGACAGATGAACAGGAGAAAATCAAATTTAATTTTGTATATATGGAGGTCCCATCGATATGGGATCTAAGAAGTGACAAAAGCAGGCTGTTTATATACATTTTAGACAAAGAAATAATGAATTAGTGAAGTATTGACAAGACAAGAAAACTTAGGCTTGGGTACTAATTAGTGAAGAAACTAAGCAGAGTTTGTTTATATAGGCTTCTCAGCTTTGAATTCCCTATTTCTGGTGATAAGGATATCTCTTTACCTCCTGGTGCAGAGAGGGTCCCTTTCACATAGGAGACTTATTTTCTGCTGTCAGGATGACAGAGAAGAGGCTCAGAGTGTCTTCCTTCCACCAGCTGTTTCTCAAGTAATTTTAATTAAAAATAAATAATATGCCATTTTGGCCTATTTTGGGGCAACCTACCCTGAAGTCGATTATCATCTTGTGTCTAGGACAATGGAATTCATCTAGTTTAAGCATCATTCTTTTGTATATAATTAAATCCCACCAGTTCTCATTATTCTCCTAATCTTCTTCTCAGTCGCTAAGAGAAATCTACAAAGAACAGAGGCAAGAAATAAACAATCATATGATACTTTGCTCTGGACACTACCTTTCATCAACTCAGTGTTCTATGACCAAAAAGGTCTATATATTATTTGGGCTAGTGCTGATCCCACTGCTTTTCAACCCTTCCATTATAAACTAATCTAGCTATTTGAGTTAATTACCTTTCTGCTGGTATTTTGAGTATATTGAGAAATTTCTAATCTAGACTTGTTTCCTAACAGAGTTGAGGCCATCTATATACTTTTCTGGAGACCTATACTATGTGATTTCCCTACCAACCCTTTTACACCACAGTACCCTACACTCATTTTGCAGTCCCCACAAATCCCCACTTCTGCAAATTAGGCTGCAATCACTATTGCCTCCACACAGAACTGATGTTGAGGCAGTAGACAGGCTTCATTTTCATCTCTTTTATAAAACCATTTGAAGACACATTTCTTCAAAGCAAAGGGAAGAACTGACCCAAAAAGTGCTTAATTCAGAAAATAATAAATGACCTACCTGAAGATGGCACTAACTCACAATTCATTCTGTGCATACATCTCACCAAATTACAGCCCTTTTTTTTTTCCTATAGAGGCATCAATAGGGTTAGCTAGTTTAGCATGAATGCATATATGAATGTGTGCATTTCTCATAGTACTTAGACATGACAGTCTAACCACCTGGACTCATAGAATTAAGTATTTGTCACTCTCCAAACAGGAAAGACCTTGCCCTCATTTTTTTCCTTCCAATCTCAGAGGAATTAATTTTAAATTAATGAAGAACTACAATTTACTGCTCAGATTTTATAAATCCCAGACTCTTAAGCACACACAGATGTCCAAAGCCTTTTTGATCATGACCTTTCTGGAAGTAAAGTTGATATTTAATTACAAAGTGGGTCTAAAAGCCTATGGGTTAATTTGTACTATCTCCTTTTGCACTGGTTTATAGATGATCTGATTTACAGGGCACATTTGTTTTGTCTTATTAATTAAATTATATTAAAGTTTTTCTTAAAGTACTGGTTAAAGAACGCTGTGGTAAAATAGTAAATGAAAAATCTAATATATTTTTTGAGCAGGCAAAAGTTGAAGTTTACATTTTACATGGTTTTATTCCATTAAAAGATACTTATAAAATCATATTATTTTGAGCTTAATGGTAAACTGTTGTTTTGCACCTAAAACTTGCAGATAAGATATACTACTTCCAGAACTTTTCATAAATACCAAATAACACAAAACAAGACTCTCAACCTAAAAATTTCTTCCCTCTTCTGTTTTTTACATTTTTGCCGGGTTTATTTATCTTTTTTGAAAACTCCAAATTATATATTTCTATTACTTTAAATCTAGATTGCCATTAGTATAATATAAAGATATCTTAGCATTACTTATTTTTCCATCATTTTCTTTTATATACAATCTGTACTCTATTTTCCATTTTCATAGGTTTTCTTACTTTTCCCTAAAACAATAATATCTTCACATTCTTCCATTTCTTTTTTGTGCTAGCTTCCCTTCATGGAAGGGACTGTTCCTCTTCTGTTTTCCAGTAGTCAAATTTTTACTTTATTAAAGATGCAGCTGAAAAAAAATAATCACTTTTTCTTGGAAGTTTTCTCTGCTTCTTATTTCTAAAATTATTTACTCTTTCCTGAACTCTCTTTCTATAGATAGCAATCATCACCTTATGATTTCTTATACATGCATTTGTCTATTTACTTACAGCATTATCTGGAAAGTGTGACACTGTACCATCAGCATCTGAATCACTTAATTACGTTAAAAATACAGATTTAGGAGCCCCCTCTAGAACGGCCTAATCTAAAAGTGGTGGTGGTTAGTAGTTAAATTGTAAGTAAGAACTCCAGATGATTCTTATGTGCATTCAAAACTGAAAACCATAACTTTTGATGGTAAGCTGTGTAAAGACAGATACAATAGTATTCAGGTTACAGAAGAAAAACCTTGCACTTCCTCCTGTTTCTTGTTTACTCTCGTACTCCAACTACACCCACAGTACTTCTGACATAAAATGTGTGTGGTGTTTCCTATACCAAGGAATTCCACAACACCAGCCAGGTGTCCTACAATTTAACCCAATTCTGACAGCGTCTACCTGGGGATAGTGTCACATCGCACAGGTTAGGGGCTCATTCTCACAAGACCGTCCCATGTTCCACTCAGATGGCAAAAGAAAATTCAGTTTGTCACCTGTGGTTCTGACTAACAGGCTATTGATAGAAGTTCCCTACACCTCCACCTTGGGTCCCATTAATTTGCTATAGTGGCTAAAGGAACTCAGAAAAACAGTTTACTTACTGTTTATGGGCTCATTATAAAAGGGTATGATAAAGAATATAAATAAACATCCAGATGAAAGAGATGCACAGTGTACAGTATGTTGGAAGGACTTCTGTGCTCTCAATGAGCATGCAGCTTCCCAGCACCTCCACCTGTACAGCAACCCAGAAGCTTTCTGAACCCCATATTTTTGGGATTTTTGTGGAGGTTTCATCATGTAAGCATGATCAATCATTAACTCCATTGTCAGCCCCTCATCCCTCTCTGGAGAATGGGGTGACGTTGAAAATTTCAAGCTTCTAATCATAGCTTACAACACTTTTATCACCAGGGAAACTACAAGAGTTGTAGGAGCTCTATGCCAGGAACTGGGAACATAGATATATGTGTATATATATATATATATTTTTTTTTTCATTTTTTTCTATTATCTCACATAGATATAAGAAGCTTTCAATATATCATCCTTAAATGAGTGAGCTCATAATACCACAATAACATTATCACAGAAACCCATTTAGTGCTTTGTTAATAAAAGACATTTAGCAGTAAACTACAAATTTGTTCTTACTTATTACAGTATTCATCAGTAATCTTCAGATCTATGTGTGGTTATGAAGGCATTTGAATTAAACAGAAATAGAGCACAGAGATTCACCCATTTGGCTAGAACTCTCTTCCTAGTGCCCCACCATTGAAACCCTAGAACATCTAGGAATCCAAATAGAATATAGTGTAGTGCATCAATACAAATATTAATTTAGAACTCTTGAACAGTAAAGATTCCAGGGAAACACTAAGTTTATATTTAGTTTAATCACACTTGGTATGTAAAGAAAACTGAGTAAAAGCAATCCAATATTCTTAGGCTATGCATTGAATATTTTTAAAATGTGTTGTTCAATTTTGTGTTGAAGAGATTGTAGTGATTATACTACTGCAAACAACTACTCTCAGTTTCCTCTTTCATCAGCGCTACCTGGAGATAGTGTTCCAAGTCACTGCAGCCAGGCAATTTTCTAACAATACCTACACCTGCAAGTGGGGGAGGGGGAGTGGTTCTACTACCCTCTAAGTACAATCTGACAAATGAGATGGACAGATATATAAGGAAGTACATGCCTAGTTGACCGCTTTTGAAGTTCATCACTTTCTATACTTAGTATTGTTTACTTTGTAATAATTCTGAATTTAAGATATTGCTCTGACTGCCAAGTTAGATTTTAGCTCTAAGAGAAAAATACACACCATCTGCAACATATTGATTTCTTGTTATAGCATGGTTTTGTAAATTTGAAAGTAAATGAGGTATATTTTTAAAGATTCTTGGATGTGGATCTTAAGTACTTTATTATGCAATCTTGAGACCCATAGAAAATTAAGTATCAATTAAAAAAAAATGTTATATTTTTAAATTAGATTTTCAGGGAGTCAAAATTAAATCAGCAATTTCTAATTAATATGTGTATCTTTTTATGTGAAAATGCTTCTTTATTTTTTTCTTTACATTGGTTCATTTTAGAAATACATTAATTCTGCTGATTATGAAGACCCTGACAGCAATAGTCTTGGAACACCTTCTTCTAGTCTCCTATTTTTATTTCCCTGATTTGTTACTTTCCAAAGTATGAAATGAAACACCTAAATATGTTAAGGAGTGTATACAAAATTTGGATTGGGTATTAACCTCAAAGGATGTCTAACGTGATTTAAATTGGAAAAATAAATGGAATAGATGGGGGAGTGGTGTTCCAAGCCAAAAGCACACTGTCATGGAAGAGTCTAAGACAGTCATGAGAACGATTAGCTCAGGAACAGTGGTCTATTTTAAAAATTAACACTGGGTTTACGTTGACATTTAGTGAGACATAATGTAAGGATATGTACGATAACTGACCAGGTCGATTTTGAAATAGAATTTTGCAAATCGTATGGAAGGAAAACATATAGAGGCTCTGAAAGGAGATGGAGGTTATTGTTTGATGAAGGGGTCAAACTGAAAGCTGAGAGTACAAATGTTAAGTCACTTGTTTAAGGTTGTGACTGTGACTACTTCTGTGCTGCATACCCCTCCCAAGTCCTACCACATGTGGTAAAATAGGGAGGGATGTAGGGAAGAAATATAGGCTCTATTAAGCAATCCAAATTTAAGCACTTCTTCCAACACTGAAAATATATATACATATATATTTTTTTTAATTTTTGAATGATCAATTCGTTGACTCACAGTTTTCTCAGTAAAAACAGTGGCATGCTGTCAATTTTTATGACTACACTGTGATGAAATTAATAACATGCCAAATTCCTTGTCAGAGCTAGGTTTATAAACAGAATTCCATGATGATTAGTTGTTATCATTCCTGAGACTTAGATACCCTGCTAAGTGTTGTCATTCTAATATCCTAAATTTTTACTTAGATCTTTGAGTTTGCTGCAAAAACATTCATTAATTCATTCATTTCAGCCTAAAGATGTACTAATATATAATATGTCTTATCTCACTTTAATAGGATCCAGCAATAGAAACACTTATGATAGTAAGGGAATAAATAATTTATAGTAGCTTGAGTACTACTTTAGATAATAAATTCATATTCCTCAAATTGGATATGAAATTAGAAATTAGAAGGATTTTAAGGTATGGCACATATTATTTATCTTTGCATCTTTAGCGTTTAAGATTTGTTGGTCAATAAAATATCATTGAATAAATAAATGATCATGAATGAAATTGATCATTGAATCAATAAATGACATGAATGAAATGATAGTTTGGATATCTTCTCTGATGGGTTAGACTTAATAGTTTTGGATAAACCAGAGTAGGAGAGAAAAATAAAAAGAAAGTTTATAACTTTCAAAACCTTGATTTGCATTCTTTATACTTTACATTCATTTGTAGAGTAAATAAACTTAATATCAAGCAACACTAAAATTACAGATGACATATGAAAACAACTACAACATGTTAAGGTTCTGAGCTTGTTCAAATTGTCCATTACATTCAAATAAAACTTGTTTTTTGATTATTTTAAAACTAAAATTCCTTCAGGCTGTGTGCTATTCTGGGACTAAGGTGGACAAGGAGCTTTTCTTATTGATTCACCACGTTAGATATTGAGATATTGCCCACGTTCAAAGACAAAAGGTGTGGCTTATACCTGACAGTGGGGTATCACCAGCTAATCAGATTGTAGAAACGCCAGTTTGATCACTCAGGCACAGAGTAGCTCATTTCTGTTCTGTATTACTTAGATTAGCCTTGCAAATAAGATACCTTCCCAGTTAACCTGTACTTCGCTGGCAGATCAACAGAAAGATATCAAAAGAGCATACACTGATCTTATTGTCTTTTTGAAGGCACTTGAAAATTCATGCCGGGGCCTACATTTAAATCCATAATACGGAGATTCATCCAGACAACAAATCTTAATATGCTCAACATATTCTGTGATTCGGTCTCAATTGATGTGCTAGTAGTGTGAGTGGAAGTTTCAAAGGGCCCAGAGCCCTTCAGCCCATCAACCCCAGCGGTCCTGATGAGAGTAGAGACAGATATCAACTTTCGCATTTCAGTACCGATTGTATGGTCGCCAGTAGTATCGGGTGTTCTGCTATCTGGCATTTCAGTTCACATGTGATATGCATTTAGAGATGCTAGTTCTAAGTGGGGCTTGAAGAAAACTATGTTTTAGATTTTGATCTTGAAAGTCGAAGGCCATATCTCACACAGGTGCCCGGGTGAGCACCATGTTCTTTTCCAATTGGAAGTTTTTAACATACTGGTAACTTCCAAAATGACTTGGTAATGCCAGGACTCTACTGAAATGCAGACACACACATCTGATCTTCATATTTGAATGTCTTACAAAAACCTGATATTTAATTCGTCCAAAACTAAACTCTGGTTTCTAAATCCAACATTGTATCTGCCCCTCTGTCCATATTCCTGAGAAACACATGACTTCTCTATGCATACTGCTGTTTAAGCTAAAAGCTTGGATGTTAGAAATGCGTGAGGAAGGGGAGTTATCAGAAGTGAACACCAATCGATCACTAAATTCTGTCAATGTTATCTATAAAATATATCTCTATTATTTTATCTTTTTCCATTTATTTTCTCCCCCTTTCCTTTAAAAAATATGTTTCTCATCTGGCCTCTACAAAGGCTTTCTGACTACCGTGTTTCCCCGAAAATAAGACCTAGCCAGACAATAAGCTCTAATGCGTCTTTTGGAGCAAAAATTAATATAAGACCCAGTTTTATTTTACTATAATATAAGACTAGGTTTTATCTAACATAATATAATAAAAGACCCGGTCTTATATTAATTTTTGCTCCAAAAGATGCATTAGAGCTGATTGTCTGGCTAGGACTTATTTTCGGGGAAACACAGTAATACCCCTGCTTCTTATTTCACCACCAAACGACCACCATATCTAATCTGTTTTTCCATACTAGCATTTTCAAAAGCCAAATCTCATCATGCCACTACTTGGATCCGTTCAACTAGTTCTTATTGCTCTTATATTAAGATCCAAATTCTAAAGTAGACATGGAAGAAATAAGAAAAGAAAGGAGGAGGGGGACGTAAGGGAGAAAGGAAGAAGGGCAAGCTTACAAGATTTTGACTTTAGTCACCAAAACAATCCCATTCTGTCCATCTAACTTGTGCTAAATGTATTTAAGCCACATTAGCTTTATATAATTTCTCCCAGGCTTTCAATTACATTGTTTTCTAGAGTTGTAGTGCTCTTTATTACTCTTCTCTCTTCAATTAGCTTACTTTTATATCCTCAGAATATTTAGTTTCCTTAGAAAAGACAACTTGCCTTCCTAAATTATATCACTTTACATAATGTCAAAGTACCACATATACTTTTCTCTCATAGTGCTGATCACAGTTATATTTTTAGTCAAATGCATGGATATTTGCTTAAGTTTGTTTCCCACACAGGATGGTAAACTGTATGAGGACAAGGTGTTTATCATTCTTTCCTTCAAATTTTTACTGATACTTAGGGGACTTCACCGAGACTTCAATTGAATATGATTAGTTTAGCATAAGGAAACCAGTAAATGGAATCACAGTGGCTGGCAGTGATGAGGTAAAAAACAGAGTTATACTTAAAAATAAGGGTGGTATGTGGTAGGGGAGAGAAGTCCAGACGCACACCAAGGTATAAATAGATAAAAAAAATGTTGGTATATTTTACTACACAGTAAAATTCCTCAACTTCAATGATTTAACGTGCCACAGAAGTCTACACTTTCATGAAAAATTAAGCTATGAGTATTGCTGAAAGAAAAATCGAAATGCCAAAATAACATGCAACATATTATAGCAATGTTTTCCCAGTTGTGTTCCCTACACTCCCCGAAGTAGGATCACATACAGTTCTTAATAAAATGTAGATATCTGTATACCCCCACCAGCTTACTTGGTGGGATTCTCAAGGAGGAGGAAGCAAACACATATTTTTGAGGAAGTATCACTGAGGATTGTTATATGTTTGCAATGCTTGAGAAAAGAGCAATTGTTTGCAATGGTTGAAAATTGACCAATTAGAAAATGTCTTTGCGTCCAACACATTATCAATAACTGTTAGTGAAAAACTGAATACCCAAAGTCCTCACTAATTATCCAACAAAATAATGGAAATGATACACACTGATGAAAAAAAAGTTACTGAAGCTCCTTTACAGAATGCTGTCATGCCACAAGTGAAAAGTACTGTGATAAAAAAAGGGACTATAAAATATTGATGGACTATTGACCAGAGGTGGCAGAGGACGGTAAACACAAATTACCTGAAAGCACAGAAACCTGTCTCCATGTCATGGAAAAAGCCCTTCAATATTAACGACATTAATGAGTAATCCTTTTTACCATATCAGAATTATAATAATTTCAGTTTCAGGCAAAAGAGAAACAGTGTTTTGCTTTGTTTGTTTGTTTTCTTTCATAATTATATTTTCTAGAAAGCAAAAAATTATCCTCAAGGTAATTGATTCTACATGCAGGTATCCTCACGTCTTCAAAGACCTCATATGTCACATTGCTTTTGTAAAAGACTCACATTAATACCTATTTTCGCTAACTGAAAGAAAGCTGAAGTTTCACTTTTATGAAAAAAGGGAAAACAACATTCAGCATTTATTTTGCAGTAACCCATTATAGAAGCAGCAGCACACCCCAACAGTGAGGGTAGCACCAAGCTCCTTCTCCAGAAAACACACTTAGCATCTCAGCGTGAAGCTGCCATACCTTTGAACTGGGTGAGCATCTGTGCTTTATCTCAATGCATTTTGTGCCTCTGTTAGCAGTGTTCCACATATCAGAGAAGCCTAGGAGAGCCCATAAGGGTATTATGCATAGTGTAAAACTGGGTGTAATCAAACATATTTGGTATAATTCAGTAGTTGTTTGTGGGGTCTGGGGACAGTCACAAATTTTTCCATATTAAATTAATGCTAGTCCTTCTTTTTAATCCATTTTGGCTTAGGAAAATTTCCATGGGAACTCTCTTTCAGATAGTGAAGGTAATCTGTATAGATCTTATGATTTTTTAAGGCCATGGTATTGTGGCTACTTTCATGGGACTGTTGAGATATCCGAGAGTTCACTTCTTTTGGGTCTGAATTCCAAGTCATTAATTTATTTTTATTTTTTTTTACCTGCCCGAATATTGTTCATGATGGAAAATAATGTTGATATAATTTAAACAGTTTCATCCAGGCTCCTGTACTCAGTAGCTTAGTTTTGTTAGAGAAACTTGCAATGCAATAAAAATCGGTGGCATGACAAATTAATGATTACCAACTTAAAGTAGAATCTGAGAGTGCTCAGTAATCTATTCTCATGGCATTATGTCTAACATTAAAAATAAAATAATATAAAATAAAGAAATACATTGGAAAAACAAAAAAGATGAATGTTCATGTCTACAGTACTTCTCTTTGTGAAAGTTTTTTTTTTATCCACTTTGCTTAAATTAACGAATTTATCTTTTTCTTTCAAGATCAAGTTCAAGTATCATTCAATGAAATTTATCATACATCTACCACTCTTCTTCCTGTCTTAAAATCAGTTGAATCTTTTTTGTTTTGTGCTTGTGTTCGTAACATATTCTGTATATTCCTATGTAGACTTTCACGTGATATCTTTAAGTAAGAGCATATCATCCTTTCTCATTAGTCTTTGAGATCTCAACATGAGGGACATTATACGAGTCATGTCTCTTCATGACCTTATGTTGGGAAATCCAGAAGATTCAGAATCTGGCTCAATATGTTGATAAAGAAGAGATTAATTAGATGTTGATATAAAATACATGAAGTACTCAATATAAGTGCATTGAGGCAAGTTTAAGTAATGTTACTATTGTAAAGAAAATAAAATTGTGTGAGATTAGACAAATACTGGGACAGCCTGTGTACCTAACTATGTTTATATCTTACTTTCCCATCTCCTATAATTTCCTGATTTAGAATATTCTAGTATCTATGTTGAGGGTTTAATAAAAGTGTGCTGCATTTTCTTTTTTCAGGCAAATTACTGGAATATCTCTGAACTGAATATTAACCTAATAGAAAATACATTATTTGGTGGGAAATTACATCCTAAAGTTAATTTCATAAAATAGTGTAAGAAGCATGCCTGATAGATGCAAGTTTTCTTAAAACTTCTTTACAGTAAAATTTGAAATAAAATTTTACCTTTTTGAAATGTCAATTTGAAATAAAAAATGACATTTTCATCATAATTTGGATTGTTTTGAATATGCCTCACTCAGGGGTTAATTATGAAAATTATAAATTGTAATAATAATTTGTACAAAAATCTCATTAGAAAATATAGGTTAAAGGATTGTGGCAAAACACCCATTATTTAAAGATCAAAGTTGTGTTTTATTTATTAATATCATTGGACCAATATCCAGGATTATATCACTGATTTTTCAAAAGCAAAGCTTGCATTCTAGATTATTCACTAATTCTTCTTAAAGTCACTTATCATGAGAACACAATGTAAAGGAATGAAATAACTGGACATACTGTATATAAAATTAAATGCATTAAAGACCTATTTATACCATTTTGTTTAACTTGTAATAACGTTTATACAATCTATTCTTTGAAATATATGTGTATACATGACACACACATACACACTGAGAGATAAATGTATGCACATATGGATAGAGAGAACAACATTTAATAGTATATTCATTAACTTTTTGTCAGGTAAACTAAATAATTATTCATAAAAATGATCTATTTTGCTTCAATTGCAAAAATATTGTGACATTTATTAGCTACAAATACGTTGGTTATATCTGATCTTATCCTTCATTATTTTAGAATAAAGGATGCTAACTCCTATCTCCTTGATAATTTTCTTTGCCTTTCTCTGAATTGCTTCAAGACATAACTCACTCAGTTCTTCATGCCTTTTTCTTCCTGATAAAATCCAAAATCTAGCTAAGTTGAGTTTCCTGAAATAGATAATTCTCTTGTCTAGCACTCGAGTCAGTGTCCATTTTAGCATAGCATGCAGATATAGTTGTATTACCTAGAAGCAGGTATTACAGAGTGAAAGGATAATATTTTAGAAAGAAAGTAAAAATATTAGAGAAAAGAAATCTATAAGCAGAAGCACATAGAGAGTAGAGTCATAGCTGCCACTGGACAAAAGGAAGAATTATTTTGATTTGATTCATGAATAAAGGGGAGCCAGAGGAGAGTGACAAGCACAATATTTAGCAAGAAACAATTTGAGAACTCCTTTTCAGACAACTCATTTGGAGAGGAACCAGGGCAGGGGATTTTGTATGCTTAAGGGAAAATTGATCAAGGTTTAAATTATTTTGTGAAATTGAATAAAAACAAAAATTGGCTAGACTTTAATCAGGGGAGAGAGTACACAATACTAGTGGCATGTACACAATTAAGTAACACATCTTTGTTGGCTTGGTCCTATGCCAGTCACCCTAGGATTCTGAATCCATGCTGAGTTGGAGGGTTAGAAAACTCTTCAGGTAGAACTTTGAGTATAACTAAGAAATATGACAAAGGGTAAATGCTATTGGACGGAATCTTTGGAAAGACACTTTCTAAGCACTGGAAGAAAAAAACAAAACAAAACATTGTGGCAGAACACACTTGTGAAGTTATTCTGAAGAAATTTTGGATATTGATATACCGTGTTTCACTGAAAATATACCTAGCCGGACAATCAGCTCTAATGCGTCTTTTGGAGCAAAACTTAATATAAGACCCAGTCTTATTTTACTATAATATAAGACCTGTTTTTTTTAATATCATAATATAATATAATATAATATAATATAATATAATATAATATAATATAATATAATATAATATAATATAATATAATATAATACAATACAATACAATATCGGGTCTTATATTAATTTTTGCTCCAAAAGATGCATTAGAGCTGATTGTCTGGCTAGGTCTTACTTTCGGGGAAACAGGGTAGATATAAAACTGTCAAACTACTCTAGGCAATTTTTAGGCTCTGTTTATTTTTTATATCCACAGTAGGGAATAAAATGTATTGTTACTCTAAAGTTCTGCCTCTCCCTGTCCTCTGTCATTTTTTTTTTCATATGTATTCCCATTATGGAGATATTTTGTTTACCAGTATAACCCAAGTATAGAAAAGCTGCTTGGAAGATGGCAGTTGCTTTATAAGTATCATTGGATACATGAATAGTTGTTAGCAATAACTTTTATGTTAAAAATATATTTGCCAAAATATGCAGTATTTCTTATGTCTCGTCACTCTAGGAAACCTTTGCTGAAACTTAAACCCATCATAAAAGTGATTCTAAATTACATCTTAATCAGTGAAACAAAGGTCAAAAAAAAAGCAATTCAGTGGTCTCTTTAATTTATATATTTTATGTTAATAACATAAATACTTTTATATCACCAGGGTTATGTTGTAGTTAATATTTAAGCAAGGGACCCTCAGGCAGTTAGCTGCCTTTCCTCCTAGATACCAATGCACATCTTACTTTTTGAAATGAGTTAACTAAGTGTCTGAATCTCTCAGATAGTTGCCTCACTCAGGGGAAAAGATGACTGACAAAGACACCAAAGTCCACAATAGCTAAGGAAACCATCAAGGGCAACCAAAGAAAATCAGCACACTCTTTGTCTTAAAATATTGAGACCCTCAAAGATCACAGGATATATGAGGAAACAAAATAAAGAAATAATATTAATGCCAAAGGAAAAAGATAATTCAGAAAATAAAACCATAATTTAAAAAATAAATAACACCCTTTCTTTTGAAAAGTTTAATTTCCAGAATATATAGTAAGATGGGTACCGGGGTACTTTAGTTTGACTCTCCCTTTGGTGTTAAATTTTCTGGTTCTTCAAATAGTTCTCTGACATCCCAGGCTGGTGTATCTTCTAGGTTTCTTTCTTTTTCTCTTGATTGCTTTATTATTTTTATAACTGTGCTTTAACTTAAGTTACAGATTTTCTTGGTTTTACTTCCAAGTTCTCAATAGATTACATTCTTGTATATTTATCCCATTATATATTTTTTTAAATTCTATGAACTTTTTGTTCTCTGGTTGCTTACATTTTTCATGCAGTTTTGTTCTTGTTTTATGCATGACTATGTTTTTACTCTGGAATTTTTCTGAACTTTTGAATTTTTTTTCTCTTCTACAAGTTAATTATATTTCTTATAGTATTATTTAAAAACAATATATCGTTCTCCAAAGAGGACATACAAATGGTAAAGAGACATATGAAAAAATGCTCAATATCACTAATCATCAGAGAAATACAAATAAAAACCACAATGAGATATCACCTCACACCAGTCAGAATGGCTACCATCAACAAGACAAATAGTAACAAGTGTTGGAGAGGCTGTGGAGAAAAAGGAACCCTCATACACTGTTGGTGGGAATGCAGACTGCTGCAGCCACTATGGAAGGCAGTGTGGAGGTTCCTCAAAAAATTACGAATAAAATAACCATATGACCCAGCAATCCCTCTTCAGGGTATCTACCCAAAAAATTTGAAAACATTTATACATAAAGACACGTGTGCTCCAATGTTCATTGCAGCTTTGTTTATGGTGGCCAAAACATGGAAACAACCAAAATGTCCTTCGATAGATGAATGGATAAAGAAGTTGCGGTATATATACACAATGCAATACTATTCGGCGGTAAGAAAAGATGATATAGGAACATTTGTGACAACATGGATGGATCTTGAGAGTATAATGCTAAGCGAAATAAGTCAGACAAAAAAAACAGAGAACCATATGATTTCACTGATATGTGGTATATAAACCAAAAACAACAAAAGAACAAGACAAACAAATGAGAAACAAAAACTCATAGACACAGACAATAGTTTAGTGGTTACCAGACGGTAAGGGGGGTGGAGGGTGGGAAATGAGGGTAAGGGGGATCAAATATACGGTGATGGAAGAACTGATTCTGGGTCGTGAACACACGGTGGGATTTATAGATGATGTAATACAGAATTGTTCACCTGAAATCTATGTAAGTTTACTAACAATTGTCACCCAATAAATTTAAAAAAGAAAATAAATATATTGTTCTCATATATCTGATGACTTTGATGATGTGTTAAGAGCTTATATTAAGAGACTACGTCGACATTCCTTGGTGGCTCATGGGAGTTTAGTTATTTACTATAGATGGTAGTATCTTTGCCAATCATCTTCTCTGAAGAAGAAATGGGCAAGGTCTGTGTGCACAAGAGAGGCGTATTGACTGGCAGGGTTTGGTTTAGTATTACACTAAGAGGCCCTCAGCTGGGAAATTGAGAGGGACCTATTATCTAATGCCAGAAACTTATTTTCCCTCCATTTCCATCAATAACACCTGAGCCCCAACAACTAAAATTCTCTTTTTATGGAATTTAGCCTCTTTTCAATAAAGAATTTGATTGGTGTAGGTATTACAAAGAAAAGCTTTGTAGTAAACCCCACTCTGATTCTCCAGTGCAGGCCTTGATCTTGGATTCTCTATAAGGTTATATACCAGCCATCTCTTCAGCTGAAGACTTTCCTGTACTGATTGGGATTTTAACTGACTCCAAATGCTTAATCTCACAATATGTTTCTATTGTTTTCCCATTTTCCAGAATGCAGTAAGCTCTCATCTCCTATGAAATACTATTCTTGTTCTGATTACAGTTTTGTTCCATTGTTTGAAATACTTATGTGGTGACTTCGATAACACAATAGGGAAAAAATAATACAAACACATTTTCTTCGTTCACCATCATTGTTATTTAGAAGACTCAGCCATAGAGATAAATGAAATGAACCATTCTTTTTATCAACAATTAAATAAAATAAAAATAAACAACATTACATTAGCATAATGTAAAATAGACTAAAATAAGAATCTATTAATAAACATGCATATAAAGTAAAAATTGTCACAGCAAGTGGAAAGGGGCAAAAACACTATAAAACTGTACAGTAGAATAAAGACAACTGAACAATTTTTAAAAATGTAAAACAGATTGTGGGGACAGAGTCCCAGAAATCAGTTTCCCGGCTCTCGGCCTCACATGGAAAGGTTCTGGCTTGGGTAGTAGATGGCCATCAGCTGTGGCTAATTGACAATCAGCTGTTACCAGTTAGCCAATTAGCCACTGATATAACTGCCACGGCTGTGCTGGTTGGAAAGTCTAGTCTAGTAGAGAGTCCAGAGTGAGTTGGTCGGTTGGCAGGCAGAAAAGTGGACAGCAGGTTGCAGGTGACTCCAGACTCCAGTGAGACTATAGTGCCACCAGTGAGACTATAAGGGTATGACTCTCCTACCTATGGCTCATGGGTGTTCCTTTTTGGCCTCACCATGCCCTGCATTCTTATGCGGGGCGCAGGATCAGCAACCCCACAGGCAGCCTCACACGACAAATGGCGTAGCGAGCAGGGTTTCCCCCACAACACATATGTTATGGTCTCACTAAAGCTGTAGATTTTCCTCTCTTTTTTCTTAGAAAATAAAACTTAAAAGTATAGACTAGGCCTTCATTAGATATCATTTTAGGTTCCTTGTGTATTAATTTAAATTTAAATTTTGATTTCTTTCGTTGTAGATTGTTAGTACATTTAGTTTCTAGGTTAAATCTTGGGATGTTTTTGTGAAATTGTCATGCAGGGGACCCTGCTCGCTGAGCCATTTGTCACGCGGGGCGTCCGGCGGGGTCTCAGCATCCGCTCCCCACATAAGAATGCAGGACATGGTGAGGCCAAAAAGGAACACCCACGGAGCCATAGGTAGGGGAGTCATACCACTATATTCTCACCGGCGGCATCCACCTCTCTGCAATCCTCTCTTGCTAGCCCCCATTTTTTCTGCTAGCATAGCCACAGCAGTTATATTAGTGGCCAATGACTCACTGGTTACAGCTGACAGCCAACTAACCACAGCTGATGGCCATCTGATCACAGTTGATGGCCATTTATTACCCGAGCCAGCACCTTTCTATGTGAGGCCGAGAGCCTGGAAACTGCATTCTGGGGCTCTGTCCCCACACAAGTCTTGAGCTGTAGAATTCCATAAAGACTAGATTTAGATAGAACATATGGATCAGGTGGTTACTTTCAGAACCTTAAAGACTTTTACTCATAGAATGAAAGCATAGGTAAGACGTATTTTGTATAGAATAATGTACTTAAAAGGTTTAGTTTTATATTGGTATGTAGTACTTTACAGAAGAAAGTTTCATTCAAAGGCTTATTATATAGTTATCCATCATTAATTAATAAATTAATACATTTAATAAGAGGTTATAGTTAAGAAAATAAAATGCCCTTAATCATATAATAGAAAAACTCATGTCTTTGATTTTTATTAATGCATTTACTACATTAGTATAATAAATACAACTAATTAGATATTTTAAAATATTAATATTATGTATAGATTCCAAGTTATATTTCATACTACTTTAAAAAAGATTTATTAGAGTTGAGGTATTCAACATGGAATAAAGTAGTCAGCATTGATGCATCAAGAAGTTGACTTAATAATCAAAATGTTGTTTGGTAGATAAGAAATCATAGCAATGAATATAACTTCTCCTTAAGAATATGTAGAAAAATGATGTTAATGTAATAATATGGGCAAAAATCACTAATAAGAGGTAGAGAAATAAGAGGTAGAGAAAGGAATGACAAATGACAAATTTTTGCTAAATGCATTTAGAGAATTTCATGCATATAGCATACAATGTTTCTGAGATTATGATGGAAGTCATAGGGATAGGGCAAAAATAAAAGCTTAATCTAGAGAGGTAAGGAAGAAAAAGTCACAGAAGGATTTTGTATGCTAAATCAATTTTCTATCAGTTCAAGATAGCAGTTTGTCCTGAGGACAATTGAAAGCCCATTAAATATTTTTTGAGATATAATCATATTTAAATATTTCTTAAAAAATGAATATGGGCGTATTATCAATAAATTGGAGGGATACTATACTTGAAGGAGGATGACGAATTATGAGACTCTCACCATAAATCAAGTGAGAGACAATGTCAGACAGAACAAAGACGATGGCAGAGAGATAGGGAAAACAAAAAAATTAGACATACTTGAGAAATATTAAAAAAAGAAAAATCAATAGGCCCTAAGAGTTGATTCAATACAGGGATGAGTAGAGGTGGTAATGGGGACTGAAAAGAAATAAGGAAAAGTCTGAAATCTCTGCATTGACAACACTGCTCCTCAGGGTAAATAGGACAGTGGAAAGGTCAGTTTGACCTTGTTGAATCAGAACTGGGTATCCAATTTGAGAGTTCTCCTTGGCAGCTCATTATATATGTTTGGAACTTGAGAGTGATCAGGGCTGTAAATATAGACTTGGAATACAGCAGCACACCAATGATTGTTTAACTTATGGGAATTGATAAACTTCCCTGGGGGAATGAGTAAAGGGACGACAAAAAGTATATTTGTGAAAGAACATAAAAGAACACCAGCCTTTGTTAGACAGAGGAAGACAGTTGGAAAAGGAGGCTAAACAGAGGCAGCTAGGGAAATTAAAAACTCCAGAGGGTGCTTGTCACAAAAGCTACAAATGAGAGTGATATACATCATCAAAGTTATTAGAGGTCACCTAATTAATAATAACTGAAAATTGTCCATGGAAGTCAGAGATTCAGAGTCATCATAACATTGGGAATCAATGCTTACAATAAGATGGTAAGAGGAGAACTCACACTGAAATGTACAGCAGAGGAAATGGAAAAGGAGAGCTAGAAGGGGCCAGCTGAATCACCTGTCTCAAATTATCACTACACCAGCCTACTTTTAATTGTACAAATTAAATGACTATCCCATAGTCCTTGTGCGGGGTATCTAACCCACATCTCTTTCTTTATTTACTAACTCGATAGCTTGTAAAAATCAGTTAAATTTCATGTCCTTCTTAATCTTTCCCTGACTCCTCAGCCCATGGTGCTATTTCTTTTTTGAACTGCTATAAAATTTATATCATAATTTACACACTGTGAAAATATCGTTCTCTCCTTATACTTGTAAGCAGCAGATTATAACTGTTTATTTGAGCAGAAAAAATGAATTTATTGAAAGAATATAGTTGGGAAGACTAATATATAAAAACAAGATAAAGGGATTAAAAAATTAAGTTAAAACAATTGCAGCCAAAATCCATCCAGAAAGATACCTCAAGCTGTCTAACATTAGTGGTCATGCCTCTACCACCACCAGCACATCCGCACTTGGACCCCTTTGCTGGTGACAGCACCACAATTGCACCTGGGACACCACCCCTTCTACCAGGAAGCATTCTCTACTATCCCTGCTTCTGTTCAGACACAGCTCCTAATTCAAATCCATGCCTTCCCTTCACATCCCCAGTCCCACCATTGGTTGAACTCAGATCTTGTGACACGGTCTTAAGTTCTAGGAAACTGACAAATTTGTCTGGTGTTTTCAGCTTTTATATTGGGAGGCAATATCTGCCTCCATGGAGTCTCACTTTGCACATAAATTGTGGAAAATTCTCCAAAAGTCAGATGGGTGACCAACACAGAAGTCACATTTATACAAAAATAATTCATATTCATCTTTTTTACCCCATATACAATTTGTTATCCACTCAAGTAGATTATAAACAACTTCTTCTCCTTCTTCTTCTTCTTCTTCTTCTCCTTCTCCTTCTCCTTCTCCTTCTCCTTCTCCTTCTCCTTCTCCTTCTCCTTCTCCTTCTCCTTCTCCTTCTCCTTCTCCTTCTCCTCCTTCTCCTTCTCCTTCTCCTTCTCCTTCTCCTTCTCCTTCTCCTTCTCCTTCTCCTTCTCCTTCTCCTTCTTTTTTTGCATATGAACCTTGTTTTATGTTTTTTATCTCCCATTTGACCTAGCATAATGTTTAGAATGTGAGTATTTGATAGATTTTTTTCCTGTGGCTGATCACATTAACCTCACATACTCACTCCTTCATAATTTCATAACTTTGTCAGGTAGCTTTACAGTTCCTCCCATTAAGGGACAGAGTGTATTTCTCTGACCCTTGACTTTGGGTTTGTTGTGCAGCTTAGTTAGCCAATAGAATCAGGCTAAAGTAATTATGCACCAGTTTTACACCTGGGCTTTAAAAGTCCTTGTCCATCTCCACCTGTGTCTATGCTCCTGTGATTGCTGAAAGAACAACATGCTTGGACTCAACATTAGTCCAGGTTAAGGAGGAAAACTATAAAGACAAGCTGTAGTTGGTAAGCCCTACCCATGTTACCTGACCCAAATGAATATGCACTAAACAAAAATACATATTGTTATATGCTGCTGAGTTTGGGTGGAGTTTGTTATGCCGAGGTAACTAATACAAATGTGTGGAATATGTGTATGTATATATGTATATATACATGTATATATGTATATAAATATATATATATATTTTTTTCATATGAAAACAAAGGCCACATAAAAATAGCAATGTTTCATGTTTTTAGGTTTCACACTGGAATAAAATAGATATGAGTATATCGCCTTTCAAAGTCTTTTTTTAATGGCATTTTATCCATATTGAGTATCTCTGCTTAAATATCCTTTTATGTAGAAAATTAAAAAGGTTTCCTCTTTTAAGTATTATCTTAACCCTACCAAACTTTATAATCCTCTCACATACTCAATTGTGAAGGTCACAGATAGCTCAAGGTTATCATTGACTGTGCCAATGAAAGAAAACAAAAACAAAAATACAAAAAACAAAAACAGCAGTACACTGTTTGTACTTCTAGTACCCATTCTACTGTATAAACAAAGAATAGTGAACTAAATTACAAGGATCTTTTGCTCAAAGTTACATAAATAAATGTATACACATCATGGAGTCCCTTGGGACACCACACCGTAAGACCTATTGTCCAAAGTTACAGACTGAAATTTTTACAAGTAAAACAAGAAAAAATAAATCAAGTCTAAATTTAAATCCTGTTGTTACTTTCCTTTCTCCAAAAAACTCATATGAGGTATGTTGATATGTGTTTCAGGCATATAGTAATTGTCAGCCAATAATCACTGCATATTTGGTAATTTAATGCCAGAGAGAGAGAGAGAGAGAGAGAGAGAGAGAGATCATATGAAGGTAAAGGGTGCTAAAAAAATGGCATTAAACAAAAAAATAGTAATGGAAAAATTATACATTTCAAGGATAAAAGTGAGTCATGCAACTGTTACATGTGTTCAGTTTATTGTACAGATAATGTGTTTTAAACTCCATATGATATATCATTGGAGCTGGAGTAGTTATGTAATTAAGATGGCTTGCTGCCTTCTATTATAATCCCCACCCACTAGAGAGATGACAGATGGGTAATTTTAAGCTTTTAGCTGCAGAGAGGAAATGGGCTTATTGCTTCATCTGTCAGGTAAGTCATTTTGCAGTCATCTTCAACTTCATTAAAGCTTTCCCATCTTAGAGGAAATACATTTCAATATGGAAAATAGGTTGTTTGGGGATATTTATGCTTCACCTCTCTCACTGCTTCAGCTATACTATGTCAAATTTGTACTCAGAACTCTTCTACAAAGTCACTGATAAATTTGGCAATATTCCTGCAACCCTTAAAAACAAGATAATTAGGCCTGAAACTTCAATCTGCTCTTCTTATATCTAAACATTTTCTTTTCTTCCACGTTGACCCTAAACAAAGTACAAATTGATGTTTTCACTTTCTTCCTTCTTTTATTAGCTGACAATAAGCCTCATCTTCTCTAATATTACATCATAATACTGGTTGATTTTGCTACAAGTTTTAAGAATAGCACATAAGGAACTGAATATATTTACAATGTTGTAATCCAATTTTTTAGAGAATGCCAATTTTACATAGATTACATGTAAAGCATAAGAAAATTATAAGGTACAACATCTCGTTTTAATATCTTTCACACTGAAAAGCACTGAGAAAATAATTGTGTTTTTTTAAGTCATATCATAAAGATACAACAATAATAAAAGTTAGAACATTATTTCGTGGAGATAAGGGAAGGAAAATCCCACAAATATCATATGCCAACAAATCCATTTATTCAGTTAGCAAATTAAAGAAATCCTATGAAAAGCCCCAATATAATGTGTTTGTTTCTTTAAGAATTAGTTATGAACTATGCTTTACATCAGTTGTAATTACAATAGTCTAGTCAAGTGAGAGAATCTTTGCAAGTAAAGGTTTATGTGTATCTAAATATGGCAAGACTGTAAAATCTGTTAGCAAATGATCTATAAGAAGTTTTCAGATGTGTTTGCTATATAACATATGACAATTTTAAAATTTACTGAATGATATTAAAATGATGTGGAGTTTACCTGTTAAAATATAGGTATAGCAAGAGATACCAAAGAATCCCTAAGCTTATTTTCAGGTCTAGGATATAGTATACTTGTTAAGATAATCATGAAAGGAGGAAGATACCCAATAATCTTTATCCAATAAATTTTCAAATCTTGACCTCCAAAATTATAAAAACTGTTTCTTAATTTTGTAAGTGAAGTAATTTATATTTCTACATATATTAGCTATTTAATTGATTCAACTCAATTGCTTGCAAGTAAGAGAGTGTGTATGCATGTGTTTGTGTCTGTGTGTGCCTAGAATATCACCCAACAGACACTATTTCTAGCATTCATAGTTTGGATGTGTATGAGACAACTACTTTCTTTCCCATAGCTAAAACAACACATTTCCATTTAATTGAAGTCTAAACATTGCTTGATATCACATTAGAATTGTGATATTTGCTAAATAAATATATGGATTTTCTGGCATCTAACATTACAATACATTGAAGACTGAGTTCCCTTTTGGCAAAAATTCCTGGAATTTAAGACCTTCCTTCATATATTTAAATGCAAAGGTTCTGACTTAAATATAGAGTGAAAATGCAATGGACTAATAAATAACCGTGCTCCACTTTTTATTTTATTTAAATAATATATAATATCAGTTTCCTAATTTCAACTGCCATTATAGCACCTCCAATTTGAAAACAATATAGGCCTACATAAAACCAAAGCTGGAATTTTTACATTATATAAAAATATTACAAATCCATGTATTTAGTTTTAAGAGTTTCTAATCTGTTCTTGATGTTACGACTATCATATGTGAATAGATGTATACCAGAAATGGAACATTCTCAATATTATTTATGTTGTTTTCTATTCTACTCACAATTGTAGACTAATTTTAAACTTATTATATTATAATGTAAATCTGGCAAGCCAAATATTTTTAAGAGATAGCAAACACTTTGCCTAATTATTAATAAAGGAAAGTAAAAATAAGAAAAAAAAACAGTGAGAAACATATTTAACCATAAAACAGAGGAAATTGCTTTTTCTCTCAAATTAATTAGACAGTACAGTGAAACCAAAGGCTCAATAGCATTTTCCTGACTTTAATTTGTAAAGTTTAATTTTGGTAATAATTGATGAAGAATCTTGTGTATTAATCATCAATTTGAGGAGACAGAATACCTCAAAGGAAAACCTCCTAGTTATGTGGTATTTACCTTAATTCCATTCTATTAAAGAAAATATTAAATTTTAAGATGTGTATTAGTCATAAAATACAAAGTTTGTTGATTATACAACAAAATTATTGTATCTTATTTGCTACTTTATTTTTAGCATATATCAAAGTACCTGCACAAAATAAAAGTTTAAAGTATTTATGGGACAAATTAAGTTATGGATGTATGTTAATATTTTTTAATTATTCTATAGTTGTCCACACCAAAAGTGAAAAGTAATCAAAATCAAAGTTACCATAGTTCTACTAGGAAAGGACTCAACAAATCCCATACACATCAGAAGATAAGGGTTATATGCAGCCTGATTTGGAGTATATCAAGAGAAGGGAGTTGAGACATTTATACCAGGCTTACCTGATAAAGGTAACTCCAATCTGCTCTGTTTACAGTAAGTTAAAGTACTGTTTACAGTAAAATATGGTTAAAAAAATGAAGGGGTAGTTTTGAAGAATCAAAATCTGTATTCATTTGGAGGAGTGCAGAAGGTACAGTCAAAATGCAGAAATAAAGCTGGACCCAAAAAAACCTATAAACCCACTGTATCTACTAACAATACTCAGTTTTACAAGTAGCAATGGTTCATTTAAAGAAAAGAATATATGTATATATATATATATATATATATATATATAAATATATTAAAAGTTTAAAGTATACACATTTTGTATTTATACACAAATACAGACTACATATCTAATTTATATATTATATTTACATATGTGTGGTTAGACATGTTATACACACACACACACACACACACACACACACACACACACACACACAATTTGTTTTCTCTAACTTAGTATCCTTAGCAAAAAAAACAGACATCTGGATGTTTAAAGGTTCAGAAATGAAAGGAGAAAAAAATGCACACTGAATTGAAAACAAATAGCACAAATATAAATTTAACCATCAATGATGGAATAAATTAATCTAGAAAAATCATGCAATCTCAAAAAGAAAATATTCTTACAATAGTGAAGGCCGTATTTTTACAATCTAGTGGACCATTTATAGGGCAGAAATTCAAACAAACAAACAAAAATTAGGTAAAGACTCCCAAAACCAGATAACCATAGTTGTTAATCTATATCTATCTTTCTCAGAGAACCAAGGAGATTAACAATGTTCTGTATTTTAAAGCACCTAAATACTTCCTAATAAGAGGGAAATAATTCCACCTACCGTGCTTTTTTTTAAATTGCCTTATAGACACAAATTAAACACGTGAACAGCAATTAAAAAATCCAAATGACCAGTACTTCACATTCATAGTAAAGAAGAAAAACTGTAAAGATATATATAAACATATATATATGTATATATATATGTATATACGTATATATGTATATATATGTTTATTTATGTGTATATATGTATATGCAAAACGAGGAAAGAGTAAAACTCTATGATTATAAAGCAAGAAAGCTAAACAAAACAGATCATCAGTAAAATATAAGGGATAGAAGTTAAAAATGAGCTAAACTGAAGAAGAGGTAAAAACTAGATTTAAGAAAATATAATGTCATTGAATAATTGAAAATAAATAAGTGATAGAAAATATCAGAGTTGCCCTTTTCTTTTTTTCAAAAATATCATCATGGAATAAGGTTCAAAAAATTACAGAGCATTAAAAATAATAGAGGATAACAGGTCTAATAGCTAGCCAATTGGGATGCTACAAAAATTCAGTCTGACCAACACAGAGGATTTTATTTGGGGTGAATCTACCCTGCTGCACAACAAGTATGGAATCTGTGTAATACATAGGGATGCCTGTTCAAAGGAATTTCAAAGAAATCAACAGAGGGAATATTTGAGAAATTATTGTTTCAAAAAGAATGAAATTTCAAGAAAGTGAATATCACTTTACCGTAACATTTCTCCTGAGGTCGTTTATCAACTCCTACTGTGGTAAAATAGGTCTTGGCCGAATATTGCAGTCACATTGGTCTGAGAAAATAGAAGTTGAAAATTGGATTAGTCAAAGTGGCCAAAAATGAGGGGAAAATTCTGACGAAAAAATAATCATAGGAGAGTCCACGGATATCTACATGCAATCTCCCTTTGAAGAAATTACCTGTTATTAATTTCATCATATACAGGATAAAGCTCTAATTAATCTAGCATAAAACAGACATAGAGGCTAAAAAGGTGAGTTCAGATTTTAGCAGATATTTACTTCTAAGGAGAAAAGAAGTTGGAGTTTAATGCCTATGTGGAGTGGTTGTGGTTAATTCCCAGTGCTTTTAGTTGAGACTCCAGAAGTCATGCAACTAGGAATAAAGCAACACTGAAACACTAATAAAGACAAAGCATAAAAATCAACCTTTTACAGAATTGAAATAATCTACTCGTATCCTATATTCCTGACAAAAGGAAATGTAACCCTAGCAGGATTACATTTAGAAAACAGTCTAAATTTTTTACAAATTTGAGTATGTAATGTCTAACATTTAATTTAAAAACTCATAAAGCATCCATAAAGAAAACAAATTAATCAAAGTCAAGACAAGAAAAAACTTACTATGGAAAAGGAGATATAGGGGTGACTTGGATTTGGGCAAATTAGATTTAAAATTTTAAAATAGCTATGTGAATTATGTTGAAGCAAATCTAGCAAAGTATATAATTAGAATACAAGCTGAGCCTTTCAAAAGGTCTCTAATGAAAATACTAAAAGAGAAAAATTCTATAATTGAAATTAATAATTCAATAAATGGATTTAATAACAGATTACACACAAAAAAACAAATATAGTGAAATAGAGGGCTGTTTATAGAAAGTATTTAGATTGAAGGCAAAGGAGTAAAAAAAGGATGCAAAGAGAGAAATGATCATTAAGTACACAGTATGAACATGGTACTAAAGTTTAATTTAATTGTAATTCATGGAAGTTTGGGAAGAAAGGAAAGAGAGAAAAGGTTATAAAATTACTAGACGAGATTTCAGCTAAATTTTCCCAAATTGACAAAAAAATATTGAATTCCGTGAACATATTTTTAATATTAAAAAGTTAGCAAAACCTACATAAAGTGAGTATACAGAAATCCATAGCGAGCTACATTATGGCAAAACTACATAAGAAAACAAAACAAAAATAAACAAGACAAACAAAAAACACTCAAAAACAAAAGGAAAACAAAATAAGGGCAACCAGAAGAGAAAAATGCTTTATCGTCAAAGAAGCAACAAAAAGTTCACGGATTTGTGAAGGAAAATCATGGAAGCCAAAGACAAGTGGAATAAAATCTTTAAAATGCTTAAAGAATAAAATAATGCCAACTGTTACTTTATAAACAGATAATATATTCTTCAAAATATTGGTGAAATAAAGATATTTTTAGACAGATAAAAGCTTAGTGCTCAGAACCGGCAGATCTGCACTAAAAGAAGAAAAATAATACCATATGTGACTGGAAATAAAAAGAATGAAGATTATGAGAGAATGTAAATAATGATATATAAATAATAAGTGCTTCAGTGATTATTAGGATGACAATATTATAGTATTGGGTTAAAAACATATGTAGAGATTGCATATATGAAAATAATAGCACAAAGGTGGGCATGGGAAATTACATTAAACATATGCAAGGTTCCTACAGTTGTAGAAATGGTAAAAGTAGAACATCACATATTTTTCAATTCAACAAGTACACCTTTAAACAACTCATTATCAAATATAAAAAATAATGGAAATCATAAAATTCAAGTTACAAATTGTCTCTGAGAGTAGGGATAGGTTTTTTTTTGTTAAAAAAAGATCTTCAGCAGCTTCTGGGGTTGTGACAATTTTCCGATCTTGACCTGGGGAGTGATTGATTAGGTGATTGCTCATTTTCTATTTATTACATTAGATATTTATGACTTATGTCCTTTTTTCTCTGTATGTTATATTTGACAACACAAAGTAAAAATATACATATTCTAAATTGATAAGGTATATATATGGTCTATATATTTTGGGAGGCATTATTATGATGCTATTGGTGGTTATGAAAGCTTTTATGAAGAGTATGATGTAATAGTTACTCTGGCTACAGCATGAGGACTGAATAGAAGTGGGGCAAACAGGAAGAGATGCAGACACAAATGCAATGATGGTGGTGATCCAATTTATAGGAGGATTTGAAAGAAATTTTAGAAATGGAATCTGCAGAATTAATGATTTAATTAGGTAGATGAGAAAGTGAGAAGAGTCACGACAATTTTGATAAACTAGGCTTAAAGTAGGCATGCACTAAGCTCTTAACAGTTTCTAGAAGGAGAACACATTGAAGTGTTGTGGCAAGGGAAGGAGGTCATGAGTTCCATGTGAGATGCACTTGATTTCATGTTTGCAATATTTTCTGGCAGCTCAGTGTAGGGTTTGATGAACACAATAAAAAATTCAGCTAGGAGATATATCTGGGCCATGTACAAACAGTAACTTAAGCCAAAGAGAATACATGAGATCACCTAGGAAGGTAGTATAAAATGAGAATGTAAAATAAAATAATATAAATCACTTTGTATCTGGACATTTAAAAAATCTAGATGATAATGATACCACAAAATAAATTGATATAAAGCAGTCAGAATGATAAAGGATATCAGAGAAGAGTAGTGACATCCAGGATCACTTCATAGCATTGCCTCACTAAAATGTAGGTACATAATAGATAGTGGAAGGATGAATGGATCAATGGATGGATGGATAGATGGGTGGATAGATGGATGGATAGATGGATGGATGGATGGATGGATGGATGGATGGATGGATAGATGGATGGATGGATGGATGGATGAATAGAAAGATCTGCAGGTACACAGTCATAAAGACAGCTGTGCAGAAATTGAAAAAAAGCTCTATGTGATCTTCCAGCTTTCCTAGCTTTATTGTCTACTACACTTTTACACATGTATTTTAATATAGGGTTAACAAATTATTTACAGATTTTATTTGTCATTTATTTTCTGGGCCTGTGCTATACTTCTTGTCTAAAATAATCTTCCTCACATATTCCATTTTATACCATTAAATTCTAATTATATTGTAAAATTTGGTTTAATGATACACATGCCTAGAAATATTTTATGGTCCTACAAAGTGATTTTCCTGATACTCTATTATAATTCTTGGGATTTATCCATGTTTGTTCTTAGTCTCACTATTGTATATATCACAATGGACCTATGAATCCCATTCAATAAAGAAGTCTGAAGTGTAAGTGTAGAGATTGTCCTTATATTACATGACTTCACATCACTCACACACACTTGACATTCAATGAATATTCACAGAATTGTTAATTTTTAACATTTTAAAAGAAATAAGTAAATCCCATATTATTCCTGAGATTTAGAAATAACATACTTGCAGCCAAAGGAAATTAAATGGTTTGGTATTGGGATTTATAATTTTGAATACATAATACAGACTTGAGTAGTAAATATGTCTGGAAATATGTCTTTCCTTGGACTCTAGATACAAACACTACCAAAATTTGACTACAAATAAATTTCACAGAACTTTCCTGGAATACTTTTTACTTCAAATTAATTCTATAGCTTATCTTAATTATACGAATGTATTTCTACATATTCATCTAGATATAATACAATGACAATACAATGTAAATTGTATTATAAAAGTTTAATGTTGTATTCATTTTCACGCTAGTACTTGAGCAATTTGTAGAGAAACAAATAACAAATTACAATGTGCTTTTAACACAGAAAAAGTAAATCAATCAATTCTCATTAATTATGCAAATTGTATGAGTATATAAACTATTAAACCTTAACAACATTTTTGATGTAACTATATATCACTTCTTGCCAAATTTAAGAGTACCAGTCTGATAAAACATTTCTGAGTTGGGTACCACTGGCATCTAACACAGCATATTTCAAGAATGAGTGGAGATAAGAAAGAATAACAGAAATCTAAAAACATTTCCAGGAAAAAAAAAATTCCCAGAAGTAGAAAATTGATTTTAAAAAGCAGAAATGTGGTATTTAGATAAATTTCTCACAGTTTTTCTACCAAAAAGAACATCATAAATCTTTCTAATCCTGCTCATGCTCATAGTATAATTGTAAACTACTTATACATAGCAATGAAATTGTACAACATCAAGTACAAAGATATTTCTTAAAAGACACCATAGGCAAATGGTATGATTTCCTTCTTTTTTATGGCAGGATATCACTCCATTGTATAAATGCACCACAATTTCTTTATCTAATCATCTTTTTATGGGCATTTCCGTTGTTTCCATATGTTGGCTATTGTGAAGCACTACAGTAAACATAGGGGTGCATATATTTTTTTGAATTACTGTTTTGGATTTCTTTGGCTAAATACCCAAGAGTGAAATTGCTGGGTCATAAGATAGTTCTATTTTTAATTTTTTGAGGCACCTCCATATTATTTGCCTAGTGGCTATATCAATTTGCAATCCCAAAATAGGACAGAGTAGGATAGTCTAAGCTAGGCCACAGAATACATTATAGTTATATAATAATTTATAATCTATATTTCCTTCTACAATATAAGCTTCCGCAAAATTAGGAGTCGTTCATGTTCATCATTGTATCATCAATGTCTTGAACACTGTGTAGTACAGAACAGGACTCAATAAATATCTGTTGAAAAAGAGATAGGAAAAAAAAAATCCAAAAGGATGCTCTCATGTAAACTAGTGTTGATGGTGAGAAGTTCCTAAAAATGCCTAAATTCTGAGTAGTGGTAAACAAAATATAAAACAAAATCAAACAAAATATTGTACCAAGTTATAAAATATTGACATCATCATTTTGTTCATTTTGTTACTATTTTAGTTGTTTTGAATTCACAGTTAAATATTTATTCCTCTATTATATCAATTTTCAATTAGAAGTCAAGCTGATGAATATCTTCCTTCTGCCCATAATTTATTAATTTTTGCTTATGCTTTTAAGTAAAAGAATATATTATTTAATCATAGTTTATTCTCCATAGTTTATTTTTATTAGTTGTCTTTGATATTCCATACATTATTTTTATTATTTAAATATTTTAATCCTCTGGCTTTTGGCATACAAATCAACTTTTACTGGTTCGGTCAACAAATTTAGGGAATGTCTTTTAATAAAAATGCCTTACTCCTTTTTAAAAATTGTGTTGCAATAGCATTTTCAGTACATACCTCTTTGTTTCCTTATATTTCAGCACTATTTGATTTTTCTTTTGCCTGTGTTATGTTTCCTTTGGCATTAACCAGATAGTGTTAACATGTTTGCTTAATCTGGGTTAAATTTTATTACATGAAACATGAGTTCATAGTTTAAGAAAAACAAATATTTGCAGCATAAATGAGAGGATATTGTTGATATCTTTAGTATAGAAAGATAAAAAGTTAAAATCGCAGTGGAGTGATACTGAAAATCTCACAGTCAATCCATAATAAAAAATCTACTGATGACCAATAAATATGAAAAACATTCAAAATCAAATAAATACTAGTTTAAAATAAAAGACATTTATTTATTTATTTTTTACCAATTTATCAAAGATTAAAACAATTAATACAATGCCCGGTGGTGGGACTATAGTGGGGAAATGTACACTGTCAAGTAATGGTGAAATTAATTGGTTTAACAATTTTGGATGACAATTTGACACTATCTAATGCAATTCTTTGAAACATTTTGACTTCCCATCAATTCCACTTGAAGGACCTCATTCTATCTGCAAGAATATGACAAGAGATGTTCCTCTGGAATTTGCTATTCATATCAACATTAAGTGGATATTAGATGGTATGTTATATAAATTCACAATTTTATGATCACAATATATAAAATATGTATGCACATACATTATATATATTTACTGACCTGGATTATTTTATCATAAAAGAAAAAGGTGTCATAATGATGACATATAGTGTTGAAGTCTATTTATTTAAAATCAACTATGTATGATGCAATGTGTGTATATACTCATATGTGTGTATATATAGTATATACTATATATATGTTTCAAATTGTAAATAGAAAGTGATTTCTCTGATAGAGATTAAAATGATATAAAATAACATTTGTTTCCATTGTTTTGGTTCTCCATTTATGAATTATTATTTCTATAGGAAATGTACGTTATTTAAGCATTTTAAATATTTTAAAGAAATTTTAGAGATACTTGTTATTTAGCATATATCTATGTAAATGTAAAAGTACAAACATGCACATGAAAATACGTACATAAATTCTTCCATTCCGACAATTCCAGCTCCTACTCTTTCCTGTTTACCTTTCCATCAGTTCCATAATCAGCTTGAAACTCAGCTGTTGTTTATTGAGAAGAACCAACAGTAAGCCACCATATATGTTATGAACATGCATAATGCAGAGTTTGATTATATTCATATCAAATATTTTTATACTTTACCTCTTCAAACTTGTCAGATTGGATTTGTAAAGGTGTTTTAGTATTGATCTTCTCAAGTTTCAGCATCTTTTTAAAGCATATTTCTTTTAGACTCTACATGGTATGAATGATAATTAGCAGTCTGTTTACTGTGTTACTTGTCAAAAAATGAAAATAAATCTTTTGAATCTTAATGGAAGCCTTGATTTTTAAGTAATAATTGAATAGGAATACAACTTCAGTCTAAACTAGGAAATAATAATCACCCACAAATAATTTTAAAACTTAAATTTTTCCTTTTCAATTATCAAAAACAAAATTCAAAGATTAACAGATTGTATCTATATTGAAGAAAAATTAACAGAGAGTTACTAAAATATGAATATTTAGTAGAGGAAATGCAATTTTAAAACATTTTGGCATTTATATCTAGACTATTCTATCCCATTCGTTCCCTTAATACAATAATACTAAAGTCAACAATTACCCCAGCTTATCTTCAGAAAAGCTTTTCTTTCTGCCAATGCAAAATTACAATAATGTAATAATTCTTGTGAACTCTGTACAAATGATAACATATCTTGGTTATTTTATTTGTTTCAGTGGCTGCATCTGAAACTAGATAAAAAATGAGCCCCTCTTTCTTCTTTTCTGCTTTTTTGAATTGCCACAGGCAAAAATCATCCATTTCAAGACAATTAGACATTCCAATGAGTTATAAAGTGATTTGAAATTCACGAATGTGAAAGTTTCATGCAACTAAAGTCATTGTGCCACTCACCAAATGGACAGGATTAGCAATTTCAAGCTACCTGTTCTTAAAAATTACAGATTCAGAAAGCCTGCACTTTGCCATTTAAAATTAATAATGGCCCTCTCGTTGTGATGATAGTTATTTTATAAATTCATTCCTAAAATTCAGAGTTGCTTTTATAGAGAATAAAAGCTTCTATTTTGCTTTACTTGATATATAAAACAATCCTACTGTATTGTAATGATTATGATAAATGGCAGTAAGTGGACAAAATAAATATATTTACTTGTTATTCTCACAACTGAAAAAAAATATACAGAAAGCTATTTGGTGAATATTAGAAAAGAAAACTAGCTTAATTATTTTAATTTTCTAAATGTTATGTCTTGATGAGAATGCTAAACAGGACTTTGAATCTGCAATCATCTCTTTACCACTTTCCAAGGTTTGGGGAAGGAAACTGGACAAAATTATCTAAGTTATGACTGAGCTGTGATTACATGCCAAAATGAGCATGTTACCTGAAGTCAGAACCATAGCTGATACACAAAACAAAATGGAAAAGTATGAGAGAAGAAGAGATATGAACAGGTGAAAAGAGAAAATAAAAATTATCTTTATGAGAGAATATAATATTTATTTTAAATAACCAAAAATAAAATATTTCCAAAATCTTTGATATGCACTTCAGTACAAACAGCACTTAAATATGGAAGGGGATGCTAAATAGTTACAAACAGATGGAAACAAAACATATCTAGAAAACGTAAAATCAGATTCTGTAATAAGTAAAGGCATATCTTCCCCTATATATGATAGTCAAGTAATGCTTAATAATATTCATTTAAATCTTGACCAAGTAATTTTTTAATTCTTTACAAAATATAAAAAAAATACTTCTTTGAAAACGACCAAGTTCATGTTAAGAAATGAGAATTACTTACAATTTTACTAGGCTCAGGGAAAAAAAAAATACAGCCAACAATAAATGTCATACATGACCACTGTAAATAAAGCTGCAATGAACATTGGAGCACACGTATCTTTATGTATAAATGTTTTCAGATTTTTTGGGTAGGTACGCAGAAGAGGGATTTCTGGGTCATATGGTAATTCTATTCATAATTTTTTGAGGAACCTCCACACTGCCTTCCATAGCGGCTGCACCAGTCTGCATTCCCACCAACAGTGTATGAAACAACTAAAATATCCTTCGATAGATAAACAAATAAAGAAGTTGTGGTATATATATATATATATATATATATATATATATATACAATGGAATACTATTTGGTGGTAAGACAAGATGAAATAGGACCATTTGTGACAACATGGATGGATCTTGAGATTATAATGCTAAGTGAAATAAGTCAGACAGAAAAATCAGAGAACCATGTGCTTTCACTATCTGGTACATAAACCCAATACAACAGAAGAACAAGACAAACAAATGAGAAACAAAAACTCATAGACACAGACAATAGTTTAGTGGTTACCAGAGGGTAAGGGGTGTGGGGGTGGGAGATGAGGGTAAGGGGAATCAAGTATATGGTGATGGAAGAAGAACTGACTGGGTGGTGAACACACAATGGGATTTATAAATGATGTAATACAGAATTGTACACCTGAAATCTATGTAATTTTAGGGACAACTGTCACCCCAATAAATTTTAATTAAAAAAAAAAGAAAAGAAACATCATATGTGAGATTCTAATGCAAATTTGTATCCTTTTCCTTAAAACAAACAAACAAACAAAAAACTAACGGAAACCTTTCCCCAATAGGGAAGGTCAGCTGTGTTTTTGTGGACCTGAGTGATTCTCTTCTGCTTTGCAAAGCCCTCAACCTGCAGATCACATTATTCTGGTTCCCTGCTAGGTTGGGCAGTTGGCTCCTTGTTATATTTAGTTCCCGAAACCCAGTTTGATTAATTTATTGTTTGAAGATTACTTTATTTGCAATTTTATCAATGGGAGAAAAGGGAATGTTGCTGCATTTCAGTGTCCTGTAGGTAAGTAATGCTGCCTGCTTTACATGTAAACTCGGCACAGCTTCTCTGTGTGCCTGGTATATATGGCAGTTTGGCTTTTACATGAGAACACTGTAAACTTCTTTACTTGAGGTATTCACTGAGAACAGATTATTCCTATTAGACAGAGACATACTCAACATGACAGAATTAAAAGAGTTGGTCACTCACATCACCAGACTCTCATCTCCCCTCCATCTTTAGAGCAGCTCAGGTTTTGTTCCTGTTGAGTCCCATGTCACATGGTGTTGTTATGAATAGTCATAATAAGACTTTACCTGGGCTTTAATCCTGGCCCCACCCTTATTTGCTTTTGTGACCTTGGACAAATTGTATAATCTATGCCACTTAGTTTCCTTGTCTGTATAACAGGGATAATTACATTATATACCTTATAAGTGTGTTTTAGGGATAATATGAATTATTGCTTTAAAGAGCTCAGAATTATGCTGCTACATAATAAGGTACAATTGACGACTTCCTGTACACTTCCACATAACACAATGGTTAACCTGGCAATAATTTACATTAAAAAAATTACAAAGAAATGCTCTAATTACCTAAGTTGCCATTATAGTTTAGACATGTTTTAAAACCTCTGCAGAAATTGCATAAATTTTATTTCAATAGCTCTGTGCCAGCCTTGTGGGGGAGGAAAATCAATTTTTCTTTTACCTTTCTAAGTTCTTCTGGTTGTTCCAATAATCAAATTGACAAGACATGTTATGGGGGGGAGATAACCATATTTTAATGTATGTACGTATATAAATATGGAAACCACCCCCACACCAAGACAAATTGGGCAGTTGAGTTTTTCTTTCTTTTTTTAATTCAAGTTTATTGGAGAGACAATTGTAAGTAAATTTACATAGGTTTCAAGTGTACAATTCTGTAATACATCACATATATATATATATATATATATATATATATATATATATATATATATATATCATGTTGTGTATTCACCCCCTAGACTCAGTTCTTCTTCCTTTTATATGCCATTCTTTACCAAGGAAAGGGAGGCAGGGCTGTTTGGGACTTCAGAGAGAAAGTAGGCAACTCACAGATACGTGGGAAAAGGCAGTCATTTTATGAACAAATTCTTGCTAGGTCACCTAGAAACAATGGGAAACAGAGAGAAATCTAACAAACAGATACACTAGATTCCTCCAAGTCTGCCACACTTAATTTATATTATGCAAAGTTAATAGCTCCCTTCCTTTAACCAGGTTTTTTTTTTTACCTGAATTCCTTTACGCAAGTATGGCAGAGGTAAAAGATTCTTCTTCAATCTTCAGTTTCTTAAAAAATAACCGGCTTAAAATAATCAATATTCCAAAAAGGCACATTTTGGGGTGGTAAACACTGTTTCCCTCAGCTTTATTTATTTATTTTTTTCAATTATGATAGAATTGAACTTTTACTTTGGAAATTTCATAAGGATAAAAGGCCATCATTTCATGAAATTCTATAACTGAAAAATTTGAAAAATTAATGTTACCAACTTTATCAGTAAGACTCCAAGATCGACATATTTTGAAATATTTGAAATACACATTGTATACATTCACTCAGGACAAGCAAAGTGACAGTGCCTGTGGAATTCATGGCCTGTCTTCCTTTGGTAATGAGACTCACTGATAATTTTTCTATGGTCTAAATAACTAAATTTCACTAATGCGAACCCAAGTCTGTAAATTATATTTTATATGTAGCTGACTGATAAGCAAATTTAATTTCATGCAAATATTTTGAAGTAGATTAGTTGATGGAGAAACCACAGCTGAATGCTAATAACATTCTTCTATGTATACACAGGATGAAAATTCCTTCAATCCACAGGAAAGTGTCAGCATTAATAGAGCAATGTCATGCTATACCTCCCCCCTAGCTGGCCTATATTGACATAAAAATTATAATGGTAGAAATACAGAACTTTTCAGATATAAATAACCTTACTGTGTTATGAAATTTTTATCAGGAAAAGATAACTAAAGAGAAGCAAGGAAGAAATCAACTGCAAAGTATATTATTGCCATCTATTGACAATGGAATTTGTTATAAAGTATAAAATCTATTTTCATTATATAATTTTAGATGTCCTATTTATTAAATAATGGCATATCAGTATGCAGAAAAATAATTCTGATTTAGAAGGTATAGATTTGGTAATAATAAATGGATATTTATACCATCTCTTAAACATTTTAGAAGCTCTTTATATTTCCATAGTGGTACATATCATAGTTTGAACATTTTGTAGTATAACTGATGAAGGGTTTTAGAAAGAGGCTAACATTTCTTGTTCAGGGTTAATGTTCCCATCTCCAAACACTCACTATCATAATTCCTTTCTCAGAGTAGTTCCTAGGTAGCAAATGGTGGTTTACTATTTATTGATTTATCTTTCCAATTGAGACAGGTTAGTTAGCATGATGTTAGGCAGAAAGGAAGGTCCCTGATAAAATAAACAAAAGGCAACCATATCCTAAAACTCTAGGTTCTGAAGCAACTCATTCACTTCCGGACAAAAATGTAACAGCACCTTGAGGTTAATAAATTCTTTCATAAATCCCTTTTGGCCTGACAAATAGAACAGATCTAATAAATAGGAATGGGTTATTTTGCTAATCCCTTCAGGATGGGTGAACAGAACAAACCCAATGGACGAATTCCATTAGAAGGCGCCAGTTCCCCTTCCCCAAACAGACAAGGGAAGGTATAAAAGTAAGAGCTTCTGCCTCAGTCAGGGGGCATCCCACTCAGGATCCCCTCCCACTCCGCTCATGAGCTGCATTTCTTTGTTTTTTAATAAACTATCCTCTTTTACAACTCCTCCCCTCTCCTTGGTCCGTGCTTCTATTCTTCGGTTTCATGAGACACAATCCTAGCAACTCACTCACTCACAGAAAAAATCTCTTACATCACCGTGATGCCTCTGTTTTATAAACTAAATGATTTAATTTATTTAAATACTATAAATTTAAAATACGTATGTATGCTTCTATGTTTTCGTGGCCAGGGAAATTTCCCCCTTACCCCTTTAACTCTTTCGGCTGATTGAATTATTCAAATGACATACAGCAGATTAATAGGAGAAAATGAAATTTAATACACGTGTACCAGGAATTCACCTAAGCATGAAAATCCCAAAGACAGTGAGGCAAAATAAGGTCCATGTGTCATTTTGACTAAGGAGGAGGAGAAAGGCAAATCATACCTGGATGAGAAAGAGCAAACATTTAGTAAATACATTTTTTCAGGGCCACCCAGAAACAATGAGATACAAAGGGGAATCTAGCTAACAGATAAAGTGATTATGTTGAGGTGAATATGTCAGGAAGGTTTTTCTATCTGAATTTCTTTAAGCAGGTAAGGGGGAGGTGAAAAAAAAAAAACACTAGAAAACAACAAATCCACTCTTCTTGAGTCTGTTACACTTGAATTGTTTTCACTTGAATTGTTTTCAGCTGGACATAATATACACGCCAAGGTGGCACATTCTGAAGGACTCCTCGCTCTGTCTCCCCCACAGTGTACAGGGAGTATTTCCACAAAAAGGATTACAAAAAGCCAATCTAATAAGGAGTCTTTCAGGGAACTCAGACTATTGTAATCTTATGTCAATCCACTTAATCTTGCTCAAAATAATCCGCTGTATCTATGAGAAGTGTGTGCTAAGCCTCCTATCTTTGCATTGGCATGTCCTTCGTTTACCATTGCTATCAGATCCAGTGTTTGTCTGGTCTTCCATTCAATTGAAACATATTGATACCTACATCATACTATAAATAAACTTAAATATCTGCCTGTAAAATAAATGCATCCCATAAATAAAATTATAAAAGGGAAGGAATGGGAGAGGTAGTGTGATAAATTAGCTTTAAACATAAAATCTGACTTCCACTTGGTCTACCTGAGTATGTAAAAACCCTGGGCACATAGCTTAGACCATATTTTCATACCTACTATAAAGAACTGTGACAGTACATGATGTTCTAGGATCATTGCTTCCTCTGAATGCATACATGCATGGCAAAAAAAATAACCGTATCCTCTTTTTCAAACTCATTACAGATATCTAGAACAAGGGAAAATAAAATTATATACATATAGGTATTCTAACAGAGTGGTAGCTACCAAGAACATTGGACTGAAGCCCTTTCACAATACATGTGTGTTTATCGCCTTCTCCTAATACTTCAATTTCAGAGGTAGTGTAGGTTTCTTGTACACTGTGATGTGTTCCATTATGCTGTTAAGGGAGCTGTAATTGTTAGCAGAGGTGGAGTGATAAGTAATCATGGAAACAGATGATGATTGTAAGCCATTCTAAACCTATTACAACAAAGCCATTTGAAGTAAACTCTAGCAATGAGATTAGATTCCTTTCAGTCCTAGGTTAAGACCAAAGGCAAAGAAAGGCAATTGAAATTGTACCTATTTTGTAACTGGGTGTGTAACAACTATAAACTACAAAGAGTTTTCACTATGGTAAAATAGGTTTTTGTTCTTTTTTTCTGACATATTTTTAAAAATAATTCAATTACTCTTTTTTGTTTATTTTAAATTTTGGAAAATTTTATAAGATTGGGCTAAAGCTTTAATTAAATAAAATCAATAAAATACAAACATCAGTTTTTGTGGTAGCTGATTTGATCTACTTGAGAAGCACGAAGATATATGTGTGTGCGTGAGTGCATGAGTGCATGTGTGCGCACACGTGTGTGTGTATGTGTGTGTGTGTGTGTGTGTGTTGGTATTGGTTTTCTTCCTAAGCATAGAAAGAACTTAGGAAGAAGAACTTAGGTTTCTATGAGGTCCTCATCGAAAGGAAAATAAATATATTGCCTTATTCATTACATTAAGTGTGCTGTATTCGGAGTCAATAGGTACATTTCCAAGTTCTGAGATTTTATCTATGCTTCAAGGTCCCAAATAACCTCCAAACATCCTCCCTTTTGTCTGCCAAAATATCTGAAAAATAAATAGATATTCTAATTGTGGATATATTATTCCAAATAGCAAAGGATATTACATTTTCTTTTTCTTTATGAGGCTTTAAAACTTGGCAATAGTTTGGGTACAAAAATAATAAGACAAGTTATTTCTTTGCCTCATGGAACTTAAAATTTAGTATATGCAATTCTATAAGGATACATATGAATATACAATTTACAGTTTTAAAGATAGCATTCATCAGAGCATCAGCAATATACCAGGCACTGTGTTAAGCATAAAAAGATTTGATAAAGGTTTTAGATAGAAAGAAAATAAAGTACAGGAATATTGAGTAACTTGATTAAAAACAAAAAGCTATAAAAGAGAAGTCCATATTCAACCAAAGTCAGTTAATTTCAAAGTTCTATGTTCTTAACGACTAGACTGTTCTATGAGACATTTCAAATAAGCAGCACATACCCAGGGTTACCAAAGCCCTTAAACAATATTTTATTTGTAACAAGTAGGAGTCAGGGACAGATTCTTGGAGAAGGTGACATTTAATCTCTACATGGAGGACAAGAAAAAGATATAGACAATGGAAGGGGCAGTCCTAAGCAAACACACTTACTGAATGGTGGTTGTCAGGCAGGGGACCCTGCTCGCTGCGCCATTTGTCGTGCAGGGTGGCCTTCGGGGTCTCAGCTCCCGCTCTCCACATAAGAACACAGGAAATTGCTAGGCCAAAAAGGAACACCCACGGAGCCATAGGTAGGGAAGTCATACCACTATGGTCTCACTGGAGGCTGGGTTCAAGCAACGTGTGACCTGCTGTCTGCTTTGCTACCAACTGACCGACTCTCCTCACTCTCCTCCACTCTCCTTCACTCTCCTCGGCTTCCCTCCGTAGCCCCGGCAGTTATATCGGTGGCCAATGATTCAACGGTTACAGCTGACGGCCAACCAGCCACAGCTGACGGCCATCTACTACTCGAGCCAGCACCTCTCCACTTGAGGCTGAGAGCCTGGAAACTGCTCTCTGGCGCTCTGTTCCCACATTCCAACCCTACAGGGTCTCGCCTCACAATCTACATGACAGGCATCTTCTGCCAGGGTCCCTGTGACATATTAGCCTATTGACACCTACGGACAAAAAGAAATGGTAATCTTAGAAACCAATAATGGCAAATCTCTTCCATCTGGGAAGATACACACTAGTTTTTTGTCCTGGGAAAGGAGGGTCGCTGCCACTGGCACCTTTCCTGGTTTGTGGTGCCAGACCTTTATGGCAGTGCTTGGGGTCCCTTGCATAGTTTCAACATGTAACAGAACACGGACCCCATAATAGGCCATAGGGAGAGCACACAGTTTCCCCGCAAAATCATCCCTGTATCGGGACCTCCGTATACTACAGTCACTTGCGGTGGCCACTCAGCCACCACCCATGGCGTGACTTGCGAATTATGAGTCAAACCAGCTCCCGATGGGGCTCTCGGTTGGGCACAGACGGCCCAACCATCGACAGTGGGGGCTTTTGACCTGCCAGGGCCAAGTCCATTGCTGCTGTTCCCCTGCTGTCAAGCATGTGGGTGCTAGCAGAAAAATGTTTCCATTTCTGCCCTAGCCTGGCTTTAACATAGTCTCACTGGTGGTAACTTGTAATTGAATGGGAGCGGCCGTTTGATGTAGCAGAGCTTCTACTGGTGCGGGCCCTGCCTTCCGTGGTCTCTCATTCAGGACTCTCAGGACGTCCCATAGAGGCGAGGCCCAGTCACGCATTGTGGGAGGGTGTTTTGACACCGGAGACCTTGCTTCAAAAGGCCATTATAGCGTTCAATCATACCAGCTGCTTGTGGGTTATATGGAGCATGAAACAACCATTGCACGTCCATCCTGGTAGCCCAGAGCTGCACTTCTTGCTCCGCAAAATGGATACCCCTGTCACTTTCAATGACTTGGGGGCTCCCATAGAGGGAGCACAGCTGTGTAAGAGCAACCACTGTATGCCACTGATCCGCGGCGGGACACGGCCAAGCAAACATCAATCCTGTAGCAGGGTCTACTGCTGTAAATGCATATATCGCATTGCGGGCCTTAGGCAGGGGTCCAATGTAATCCACTTGCCAGCGAGTGAGGGGCACCAACTGACAGACTCTCCTTCACTCTCCTCCACTTATCACTAATTGCCTCAGGTATAACCTTTGTCTTACCCAACTACACAACACCCAAAAACTTGACGGATAAGCCAGGGCCTTGGACCTTTTCCTCATTCACCGCCCATCCACGTGACTTCAGGTGGCGGAGAAGAGAGGGAGCTGCTTGCTCTAAATCAGAAAGAGAATCTGATGTTAATAGAATATCATCAACATAGTAAGTTGTGTTTGCTTAGGACTGCCCCTTCCATTGTCTATATCTTTTCTTTGCCTCCATGTAGAGATTAAATGTCACCTTCTCCAAGAATCTGCCCCTGATTCCTACTTGTTACAAATAAAATATTGTTTAAGGGCTTTGGTAACCCTGGGTATGTGCTGCTTATTTGAAATGTCTCATAGAACAGTCTAGTAGTTAAGAACATAGAACTTTGAAATTAACTGACTTTGGTTGAATATGGAATTCTCTTTTATATTTTTTTAAGTGAAAAAATGTTATGTAGGTGTCAATTTACTGAGCCTTATTTCAATTAAGTAAATTGCCATTAACTGGGACATACTAAGCTCATCATGAATGAAAATTTATTTTTAAATAATTACAAAGTGTATGTCCCTAAACCTGGAACTTTTATCCAAAGCTGAAAGTTACCAAACTTTTTACAACAAAGATTTAAGGCATTTTGACAAATAACAACTGTCTCTAGAAAAGATGATTACACATTTTATTTTTTATTAACATAAAACCTTCAGACACTGTATAATCACCAGGTACTTCCTTTACAAGGAATGCTCTCTGCAGGAAGCTCTCTTCTGTAATAGAATTTCTGAGAACCTTAGGTTTTAAAATATACAGGAGACCTTAAAGATTAATCTCGGCTTCTTCAATATATAGAGAGGAAATTTTATTATTTAGAGGTTAGGTTTAAGGGAAAAGCATATTATTTAGGAATCTTGGTGATAGAAACATATGAGTGAAGTCACCAAGATCAATATAGGGTATTAAGTGAAATAATCCAGTAAAAACTAAGGCAGAGAGACATGATTTCTGAAAGATATTATCAGCTATAGAGCTAATGTATTAAAGTTGTGTGACTATCACTGGCATTTGGGAATTGGGGTGAAGATAATACACTGTAGCAGAGGAGGCACTTTGTTTAAAGAATAACATTTTCCAAACTGCTTATTTTAATATATGTCTTCTCTTCTTCCATAAGGAGAAAAAAATCTCTTTGAAAATTCAGACTGTAGCATGCCCACAGTGAAATACCTAATTTACCAGAACAAAGATAAAACATGTTGTAAATAAGAATATGACACTTCATTTTTGAGCTGTTCTTATTGAACTGAATGGTCCTACCATTAAAACTTATGGCAGTTTCTGATATTACAAACTATGCCAATTTGTAAGTGAGGTTTAAAAATATACTGATACAATTCAGTAAAGATTTTGCTATCTTTTATTTTGTTTGTCTTAGCAATAGCTTAAGATATATGGTAGGGGGGCAAACGCTATGATATTAAAAATATAACAAGGGTTAAGATACATACGTTCTTAGGTTCTTCCCCTGGATCTAAACTGATTTACTGTTTGATCTTCTGCAAATAACTATATTTTTGGACCAAAATGTTTTTCGTCTTTTAAATGGATATACCTTGAAAATATATATCTCGAGGGGCTGTTTTTGAAGAAATTAAAGTGGTAAAAAATGTTTACTCTTATTCTATTGCATATTTTCACACATTTCCAAGTATTCCCTATACTCAATCTGTACCTTCTTAAATAAGGTATATTTTTGAAATACTTCTGAAATATCTTTCCCTGTCATTCCATCTGACTAAGACTTCCATCAGACCTTGGCAATTCTGCTACCAATAATTCTCTGGTGAACCCATTTCCCCACTTCAGTTTGTTTTCCACTTTATTTACATGCTAATCTATTTAAAGTAATGATTTAATTATATCAAACCTTTGTTTAAAATAAGTTCATGATTCCTTCTTTGATAAAATGAATTATGAACTGTTTATTACAGCAGTCAGATAATTCAACATTAGATTCCAGCTTTTATTTTAGTTAGCACATCTCATTTTTGTTCATGCCAGGGTGTGAAAAGAAACTGGAAGTAAGGGCACCCAGATTTGGGTAAGCAAATAGGCTACTCACCTAGAGGGGACTCTGACCCCTGTAACCCTGAGTCTTCCCTGAAGCCTAATGTTATCAACATCTCTGTGTGCTTGAAACAAAAGGAGGACCTCCTCCTACTCCCTACAGTGAAATGGGCCTATGTATCAATCCCCCTAAGCTTTGTAATACCCAGCTCAGTTCTTCCCTCCAAGCTGTGCTTCTACTAGGAATCCCCTTTGAGTTCTTCCAGTAACAACAGAGATGAGGGAATGGAAGAGGAAAAGTTATTTTTCCATGAATCATTTCCAAAACTTCTCATTTGGAATTAATTTTCTCTCCTCTGTATTTCATTATCACTCTGTATAATTTTACTTTGCCTTACATTCTGACTGTCCAGTGACTTCCATGTTTATACCTTTCTCATCATATTAAGAGAAATCTAAAGCAGGGCTTGTGTTTTATTCATCGTTTGACATCACACAGTTCCTGGAATCATGTCCCTTTATGAGATAAATGGTATAAATTTTGTTCAATAATTTGGAAGGCAGAATAAGCAAGTTTCTACACAGAATTGTTATGAAGAAGTTTGAGGCCAGCATAAGTTTTATAACTTTGTGGGAAACTTTACTTCTAACTTGGTATTTATACTATTATTTATTCCCCATCTATATTTAGAAGTTTCACAATAATGATAATCATTGTACTTTTTATTAATTTTTACTGGAAGTTAGAAGGAATTATTGATCAATACATTTAAATCACTTTTAACTTATGAACATTTCCTTCTATTAAATTTTGAATTTATTTCTGCTGCATGTCCTCTGATCTTTTCTTGAATATTAATTACTCACATATTTCTCGTATCTAGAAGCTATATCCTTTATATACAAATTCTCCAAGGCCACTGCCACTGATCATCACAGTTTATGATACAAAATCAGTGATCAAATAGTGGAGTAAATGAATGTATAGTATATAATTAAGACATTTTGAAATTTTTAAAGAAAGAAAATGGATTAAAGGAAATAAAAGTTATCCCTAAAAATATTTAAACCTGTTTATGATACACCATCGGTTCAGTTTTATCAGAAAGCAGGAAACATTAATTTTAAATGATGCACCTTTCAAATTATTTAAAGCAATAAAATATGTATATTTCTAACATACCCAACATTAGCCAAGTCAAAACATTTAATGTTTCTAAAATTGCTCAATCTACATCACCACAATTTGGCATAGGCAGTTACTGGAAACTAGGACAATTTATGGCTCTTAGTATTATTAATAAGATTCATTAATATGAGACTCATTCCAAAATAAATTATTAAGGTATTAATCACTCTTACTATTTATCACCTCTTGTAACAGCTAATTCTAAATGAAGTGGCTTTTCTCTACTTTGACTAGAAGCTAGAAAAGCATAGTATCATAAATATTACCATTATTAAAACTCCTACTGGCAGTATCAGCAGGGAGAGTCTAAAGAGGCTAGAGGATTCTAAAATAACTCACTCCAAGAGAAACTGCTCTTATATCATGTAGTCATGTAGACAGATACTAAGTCAGGATATTGCTATGGCCCATAGCAAAATCTGGTATACTTGTAGTTATTTGTCAGTAGGACGTGATATACCGACAAGACATTTTTAAAGATAATTGAAAAAAACAAAGGGTATATCAATCATTTGTTGCTGCATAACTCATTAACCCAAAACTTAGTGGATTAAAATAGGGACATTTAACTTGCTTCTGATTTTGTGGGTCAGAAATTTGGATTGGTCACAGCTGCACTGGTAACATCTAGCTCGGGTTACTGACAAGGATCTTGTTGGTTAGTGTATCGGTTGGGGGATGGATATTTGGCCTTGAGGACCTGAGCTGGATTGCTTCTCTATGTTCCATGAGTCCATCTTCCACTAGGTAGTGGAGGCTTCCTCAAAGAGAGGTTAGGGAACAACAAAGTACTGATCTCAATGTACAAATGATACTGTCCCATGGCCAAAGCAAGTCATGTGTCTAAGCTGGAATCAGTGTTGGAAGAGACTGTATAACGGCAAAGACAAAGGGAAATGTGATCCATTGGCTATTATTGTAACAATTTACTGCCTATAGTAAGTCAGAGTGAGCTTTGGGGATATCCTACATCATAATTCTTTAAGATAAAATTTAAAAAAAACAATTTACATTAACATAATTACAGATTATTTGCCAGAAGTACACATTTTTTTAAAGAAGCACATGTATATATATATTTTTTTTTTCTTGAGATTTCTTTAGCAAAATAGTATTTAAATAGACCAAAGAGTTATTGAATCAGATATAATTTAATCACAATCTTTGGCCTTTACTTGCAGAAGATAGTAAAGATCAGATACACTTATTTACATGTAGCTCTGCCTCAATATACATATTTAAAAAAAAATTATAAGAGTTTATTTGAACCAAACTGATCACGTGCCAAGGAGCAAGATCTCAAATGCTCCCATCTTAATAGTTAATGCCTCAACCTTGTTTAACTTTGGTCAAATTTTAAAAGCAGTCTATTTATTTAAGATAAATTATCTTCAATGATAAAGTCAGGATTAATTTTCCTTTGGGACTAATGCAAGTTATCAAAATATAAAAATCAAATCACTAACTACTTGAAATTTGATTTAAAACATGTTTTATCTGAGGTATGTTTGTTTTTTCCCCAAAAACTGCTGATAAAATACAGGTATACACTTAACTTTGAATTTCAGACAAATAGTGGTTAATTTTTTCTAGTATTAGTCTGTCCCTAACTGGACAGCCTGCATATTTATTTCCTAAACTGGCAACTCTTACCTCAAGGCATTAGTTTTAAAAGATTTTATGCATCATCCTCTAAAGATATGATATAATGAAGAATCATTAGTCAGGTATACTTGATAAAAGAGACCAGGCCATGAGAAAATCAGACATACCTTATGTTCCAGAATTCCATTAATTGTGTTTTGACAGGGTATGAGGCCACAGAGACAAATATGTATGTGAATGAGATTCTTGTTGGATAATATTTTTTTTCTAGGCAAGGCAGATCTGTTCAAACCACAAATGATTTTCTTTATAACTCGAGGTAAATCTTCTAAATGCCTCATATCTACTGATAATATTTTATCTATCTATGGTTGTAATAACCATTCAGAAAAATTTTAATATTGTCTCATGTTAAACTACAAATTTACTTCAGATATTAAAATCCTTAAAAATCAAATCATACATCTAAGCAATAGAGTGTTTGAAGTTAAAATGATATTATAAAGTATGATTTCTTTTAGGAACATGTAATCTTCCTCAAGTAGATGAATGATCACAGGAGACAGGAAAGGAAATGAAAGAATATGTTTCAGCAATCAGATTGTAACTAGAAAGCTGGAAGTGTTTAAAACATAAATACCAAAATATCTCTCCTCTCCCTCTCTCTCTCTCTCTGTCTCTGTCTCTCTCTCTCCCTCTTTCCCTCCACCCCAAATACATGTATGCTAGAATACTAAATATATTAAACATATATCACATATTTCATTAAAATAGAAGAGTAGAATGAAGAGTAAGTAATGCTTTAAGATGTGTAGCAACAAGGAATTTTTTATATTGGTATATTGATTATTTTTTATAATACAGGAAATAATTGCATTAGGTAATAACCTTATATTCATTTGCATAATTGACCTGAAATACCCTCAGAAAATAAAACATGATAACTTGCAGTGCACTCTTCATCAAACTTATCTCACAGATTCAGAAAAGTCCTTCTTAATGTATTTGAAATATGTCATAGGCTCCTTGACTGAAATGAAATTTTCTTTGAAACATATTCTAGTCAGCTTAGGCTAGAATGACAAATTACTGTAGACTGGTCGCTTAAACAGAAATTAATTTTCTAACAGTTTTGTTTTTTTGTTTGTTTTTTGTTTTTTGTTTTAGGCTGAAAGTCTAAGATCAGGATGCCAACATGGTCAGGCTTTTGTTCAGAGCTCTCTGCCTCACTTATAAATGGTCACTTATTGTGTCCTTACATGGCAAAAGTCTCCAAAAAAAATCCCATCTCCAAATACCATCATATTGAGGGTTCAGGTTTCAACGTATGAATTTTGGAGAGACATAAACATCCAATCCATAACAAAATACTACTTCTTCTAGAATCCCATTTTACAAAGAAAGGCATATATCTTCACTTATTCATTTATAGTCTCATCATCTCTTTAGCATTCTATGTACATAATACATTGCAAAATAAATAGAGGGTTTATTTTGCTGAATCAAGTTTTTGCCTTTGAATTTTATTTTCAAAGGAGAAAACGATTAAGTTGTGGTAGAATTTATGATGGTGAGATCTGTACATTTATTCCTAAAGTTAATAACTTCAATGGAAAAAAAGGAATTTTTTCCATAGAAATTCAAGAAAACACTTGAGATACATGAGTTCAATTTAGGCCATGGGTCTGAACTTGAACTCAGAATCTCTTTGTCTATAGGAGGACTGTGTAGCGATTGTTGAGGGCTAGATAATATATCTCCTCCTGTCACAAAAGAATGAAGTGATTTCCACCTAAAGCTAATGGGAGAGAACAATTTTATTATCAGAAGAAAGTAACAATTTGAGTTTTTAAAACATAAATCTCCACATACAGGATACTATATTGTTTATTTATTCATCTTAGATTTTCCAAAACATAAAAAAAAAAAAATGTTTAACAATTTAATTTTTTTCTCAAAAAAATTAGCTTGTTATATAATATTTCATGTCACTGTCTTTTTTGCCCTTTATGTCTATTAATTCTTTTAAAAAATTTACTGTGATGAATAGACAACTCAGTGGACAAAATTAAAGTGACTTATTCAAAATTGTCAGAAAACAGGAAAAAAAGCATTTTTATGCCATTTGATTCATGTCAAAATGCAAAATAAAACCTCCTATATAGGTATTCTTACTCTAGAACACACAGAGGACACTGATATATCTGGATGCCTGGATGCTTTAAGACTCAAATAGAAAATATCTCATATTTTGTGAGGTTCACATTATGATTATTTATAGCACTTGGGAAGGGAAATGTAAATTTCTAAGTCCTGTTTCTACCATTAACAGATGGTACCAAGTTAATAAATATAATAAACATCAAATCTTTACCTGCAAATTAAAGGTTTTAATTCAGTAATCTGATATTTCCTTTCCAAGACTAATATTGTGTAATTTCAATTCTGATTCTACCCATGGGTCGTGGGATTAGAAATTCTTTACTAACCTGACACTATCAAGCATTGAGGTTGTAAAGGTTTGAGCAACTTTTCCTGGATGTTCATGACATGCCAATCACATTTACATGTAATTTCTACTGTAGGGGTGACATTATAAAGTTGTGTTTGTTTCTTGCTGAACTTCTCCTCAATAAAATAAGGTTGAGTCATGGGTTTCAATGGTAAAATAAGTTTAATTAGAAACTTACCACACCATAGTAAATAGAACACTACAATCCTTCTGTTCTCTTTATTTCTATATCTTTAAAAGGAGCCAAAGATAACGCAAACTATTTTCATAATTGAAATACCCCATTAAATAACTGAACATCTGCCAAGTTAACTTTGAAATATTTAGCTATGAGGAGGAAAGGATTGCCAAATCCTTTGAAAATCAACACAGAGATAACATTACAGACCGTGCATCACTTGCACATTTGCTGATATAAATATCTACATAACCATCCACTCTACTTATGTTCAATTTATGATTTTTAAATTGAAGATAGCAACCACACTAAAGATAACACATATTAGATAGGTTTTCCTCTTCAGTTAAATAATAGGATACATAAACATAATTTTTATTTGTAGTGTGTGTAAGCCACGTAAGCTATAGATGGAAATTCTTAATTGTCAGTCTGTGTATATTCTGCCACTTAAATGATTTAGAATACACTTCAGGGCCTATCTATATTCAAATCTTGATTCTTCTACTTGCTAAGCACAAAATGAGCAATTTATTTAACTTCTTGCTTCATCTTTCTCGTCTATGAAAATACAGATGATGATAATATCACCTCCCTAATATGGCTGATGTGAGAATTAAATGAAGTAGCTTAAGTAATGCCTTCAAATCAATGCCTTAAACTTAGTAAGCATTGCATGTATCACCATCATCACTATTTTTATCATCATCAGCATCATCATCATCATCATCATCATCATCATCATCATCATCCAGTTTAACCATGAAGAATGCATTATGCTGTAATGTTTAGGAGAATATGTTCTACAGTCAAACTACCTTGTGTCCATTTCTGATACCCATATTTAAAATCTATGTAGTCTTGATAAAGTTCCTAAATCTCTCCAAGCCTCAGCTTCTTCCTGAGGAATATACTTTTAATAATCAGCATATATTTCACTCAAGATTGCAATATAATTTGCAAGATTTGATGTGGGAACACACAATAGATGAATGATCCCCAAGTATATTGTAACCTTAGTGCTGGAACATGCTAGGTACCTAGGTACATGGGTAAGACACTGCCAGACTGAGACAGCAGGACTGTCACAATACCTCTCCCCCAGATTATCTAGGATGTGTGAGCCCAACTTTGACACTCCCAGAGCTGAAGCCCAGGTTGATGGCCGAAAGAGTCAGTCTTTGGATGGTGCTTTGAGATTGGGAAACTGGGTGGTGGTCTGACACTAGGAAATGAGGGGTGAACAGAAAAGAACCCTCCTAGGGAGACAGGAAGGCTATGAAAAGGATCCGTACACTACCCTAAGCTCCGAGACCTCACCCCATACTCCAGTGTTCCATCAAGCCTTACTTACAATGTACAAATTCAAAATAAAATTAACATACACAAATTAATTAATGATATACTACATTAATAAATGAAGGATAAAATAATATGCTCATCTCAATAAAAATAGAAAAGCATTTTATAAAATGCAACATCCTTTTATTAAGAAAAATAATAAAAAACTCACAACTAACTAGTTATAGGCGAAATCTGTCTCAATATATGTCTCAATATAATAAAGTCCATATATGAAAAGCCCACACCTAACATCATATTCAACATTATTAAACTGAAAGCTTACCTTTACAATAAAAACTAGGCAAGCATGTCCACTGTTACCACTTCTACTCAACATAATAATGAAAGTCATAGCCAGACCAATAGGCAAGGAAAAAAGTATAATAAAAGGCATGGAAAAGAAGAAGTAACATGATCTCTGCTTGCAGGTTACATATTTTACATGTAGGAAACCCTACAGACTCCACAAGAAAACTGTTACAATCAATATTCAATAAAGTTGCAGAATATAAAAATCAACATGTAAAAATTGGTTATGTTTCTATACACTAACACGGAGCTATCTGAAAAGGATAGTTTTATTGCTTAAAAAAATATTTACAGTGACATCAAGAATAAAATACTTAGGAATCAATGTAACCAATGAGTTGAAATTTTGTACAATAAGAACAATAAAATATTGATGAAATAATTTAGTTATGGCAAGACATCCTGTGTCATTGATCAGAAGACTTAATATTATTAAAATATCCATACTACTCAAAGCAATCTATAGATTTGACGTATCCCTTATCAAAATCCCAATGACATTTTTAAACAAAAATAGAGGAAAAAAATCCTAAAATTCATAAAGAAATCTTGAGAAAGAAGAAGAAATATAAAGGCATTACACTTTCTGATTTCTGATTACACAAAGATACAATCAAAACAGTATGATGGTAGCATAAAAGCAGACATATAGACCAACAAAAAAGAATGAAAAGCCCACAAATAAATCTACACATCTATGGTCAATTGATCACTGACAAGAATGCCAAAATTACACAATGGGGAATGGATAGTCTCTTCAATGAATGGTCCTGGGAAAACTGGATATCCACATGTAAAAGGATGAAACTAGATCCTTATCTTATACCATACACAAAATCAAATAAAAGTGGAGTAAAAGTTTAAACTTAAGACCCCAAATGATAAAAATCCTGGAAGAAAACTTAGAGGAAAATCTTCATGACATGATCTGGGTGATTTCTTAGCAAAGTTGAACCAATGACATTGCACCGAGCTAAAAATCTTCTGCACAGAAAAGAAAATGATCAACAGAGTGCAAAGGCAACTAACAGAATGGGAGAAAGTATTTGCAAGTTATGTATCTGATAAAGCATTTATATTCAAAATACTAAGGAGCTCCTATCACTTAATAGCAAATAAATAAATAATTAAAAAACTCAATTAAAAATGGACAAATGACTTGAATAAATATTTTTCCAAAGGATGCAAACAAATGGGCAACAGGTATATGAAAAAAATGCTCAACAACACTTATCAGGGAAATTCTAATCAAACCATAATGAGATATCACCTCACTCTCATTAAGATTACTATTATTCAAAAACAAACAAACAAAAAACAGAAAAAAGAAAAAGAAAAGAAATTAAGAAAACAAAAACGATAACATGTTGAGGAGAATGTGGAGAAGTTTTTGTACACTGTTGGTGGAAATATAAAATGATTCAGCAGCTATTGAAAACAGTATCGACAATCCTTAAGAAATTAAAAATAAAATTATCATATGATCCAGAAATCCTACTACGGCATATATACCTAAAATAATCACAATTAGTATCTTGAAGTGACACCTGCATTTCCATATCAATCGCAGCATTATTCACAATAGCCAAGATATGTAAACAAACTGCATGTACATTGACAGATGAATGGATAAAAAAAAAATATGGCATTTACATATATTGAAATATTATTCAGTCTTAAAAACAGAAGGAAATCATAGCATGTACTACAACATGGATGGACATTGAGAACAATATATTAAATGAAATAGGTCAATCAGAGAAGAACAGATACTGCATAATTATACTTAAAGATTTCTAAAATAGCGAAAGTCATAGAAACAGCGAGTAGACTTGGTGCCTGCCAGTAATTACGGGAAAAAGGAAACACAGAGTTGCTGTTCAACAGCTATGAAGTTTCAGTTATGCAAGATGAATAAATCCTAGAGCTCTGTTGTACAATTTAATGTTGTACAACATTGTGTACTCTATACTCACAAATATAATAGGGTAGATTTCATGTTAAGTGTTCTTATCATGCTTTATAAAATGGTATAGCTGTGACAGAAATGTGAAGTCTGACAGCTGTAAGTTTTTGTTTGCTTTTGTTTTTGTAATTATTTTTAATTGGGGGGCAGAGAGCATATCATGGAGTGAGATTAGAAGTTTTTGTAAAGATCAGACCATGATGGCATTGTATGCCCTGCTAAAGAATTTAGACTCATTCCTGTACGAAATGATGTGACATAAAGATTTTACTCATAAGAATGATTATGAGTATTAGGAAATAAGTCACTTGATAATACCATTGAGAATGTGTGGGAGTTGAAAAAGTTGTGGGCATAGAGAGCAATTTGAAGATAGTCGCAGTAATCCACAAGAAAAAAATCAGGGACATAATTTTAAATTGTATAGCAAGAAATGGAGCTGAAGGAGGCAGACTTGATAGTTAATTAAGCTGTTATGTGCCTTGATGATTGATTGGAAAAGAAAGAAGGGATGATATTTTATAACGATGCTGTTTGAGTAAATGTACAAAATGCCCATAGCATTTACTGTAGCTGGCAATTAATAAAAATATTTATTATATATTTATCTCTCTCTGGGAGAGAGAATGATGAAAAAATAATTTTTGGAATGTTTACTATGAGATGTCCCTGAACATCAATTTGGAGATGACAATTTTAATTGGATATTTGAATCTGGAAATCAGGTGTGAGATTTAGACAAATGGTATAGATTTGAGTGTCATCAGCATGTAGGCTACAGTCAGTTGGTTGCAAAATGAGAAAGGAAGAACAACATGGTCAACCTTGAGGAATACCAGTATTTATGAAATGGAAGTAGTGTTCTATTTCTAAAAAAATTAACAATAATTTTAAAAAGTGTTCAGTGGACACGCTTTCATAGAAATCAAAGGAGGAAAGAGTAAAGGGAATTGTGAACTATTGTTGATACAATGGCATCAATTAAAAAGCTTAAAATTATGTATTTATTTTAGCAAAAAGTTACTTGTCACTGTCCTAAAGTGGGCATTTGCAACATAGGTGGGTGTGAAAATTAGATTGTAAGAAGAAAAAATGTAAACTACTTTTTGCAAAACTTTGTGAGGGTTGTGAATGAAAGGGTGGTAACTAAAAGGAAATTAAGAATAGAAGAATACTTTTAAGATGAAAGGAATGTGCAAATTTAGAAGAGCTGTGAAGAGATGATTAATCTATTGAATTCCTTGGGGAAAAGACAGATTAGACACCAAGCTCACATCACTGAACATATTAATTAAAAAAAATAAAATTACATGTTTTTAACTTTGGAGCAAAGGTATGAGAGTAGGTGAAAATATTGATACATATGTACACATAAGGATTGTAAATCAGAAAGGGAAGTATAATATATTTGATATAAAAATCAGCTTAAGTATGTTTTAGGTAAAGATCTAAAGGAAACAGACACTAAAATGGAGTTTTGCACCCATAATGTTTGTAACAAAGTTGGCAACAACACCTGTGAGGGAATGGGGAAGGCTGAATTGTGCAGAAGTTGAACTGCAATTAAGTTTTGCCACAAAAGCCCCAGTGGATGCAAGGGGAATTTCCGGACCTAACATGGTCCTTCAGAGCTGGCATGAATCAAAGCAGAGGCTACATTAGCACCGGGCACTAGATGAGGGCCATTCAGGTAGAGGGCACAAACTTGGGTAAAACAGTTCCCTTTCAGAGGGAATTTCCTGGAGTGGGACTCGGCTGTGAGTATCAGCAGGATGCTCTCAGCTGAGGGAATGTGTCTCGGAATTGAGTGGGGGTCTATGTGAAACATAACACTCACTACAGGGATTTGAAATGATTCTGAAATTCCTGGAGCAAGATAGCTATTGACTGACTGAATGTATTTATTTTTCCCTAAGCCTCATTAAAATGATGAGAAAAACATGTTGTGAAGAACTGAAACCCATTTCCACTACTAACAATGTAGAAAACAGAAAAAAATCTATTCGGGGACTCAGATATAAATATCTGGATGCTGGACGGCTCAAAAGGTAGTTGTGGGCCTTTCAAAACTGAGCAGAACAGAAGTCAGTTCTTAACATAACCTGGCCAGAGTTTTAAATTTTTTTTGAATAAGTACAAAGTTACAACATGTCTTGAACAATGAATTATTCATACAGACTAGATTGTGTGATGTTTTAAGAAAAAATTATTCTTTTTGGCAAATTATATTTATTTTCTAGTAACTTAAGAAACAATAATTCAATCTTCCTAAGATATACTGAGCTATAGTTGAAGCATCATGATTATCATATATCATACATGGAGGCCTGAGTTCATGCCACTGAAAGACATTGGAAACCTGAAATAAATATGGTTCCAAGTAACATGCAGCTATACCTGAAAACAGTTAAGTTTTCAAGCCGCAAGAAAACGATATGATATGGAGTATCTCGATAGGCAGGGAAGAAAACTGGAAATGGAGAGTTTTAATAAGCATGCTATGAGACTTAAATGAAAATTAAATTAGGAGATTGAGTAAAATAAATGAAAGAGGGGCAAGGAAGTTATTCCTCTAAAGGCCAGAAAGGTGAAATTTTGAATGCATTAATTCAAAAAGCAAGAAAGTTGGAAAATAATAACTGGAGAATCATTTAATTCAAGAAACCAGGAAAACAAACAAACAAACAAAAAACTCAACATAAATACCTTCTCCTGAAAGGTAAAACATGAAATTAATAAAATAGAATAAAAATAAGTTATATGACAAATTATCATGTGTAAAATCTTTAACCACAAAAATGCAGACTGAATACAGACTTCTAGGAAATGAGATTATAAGGAAAATGTTTAAAATAATCTAACTACAATTTTGAAGACAATAAAATGTTCTTAAGAAATCCTCATGTGGACTGGTTTTAACCATGAGTGAATAACTGAGACTGGATTTCCTTCCCACTTTCAACAAACAAAATGTACAAAATATATGAAAGATATGTGTGTGTGTGTGTGTGTGTGTGCTTGTGTGTGTGTGTGTGTATACACACATATATACCTATATACATATGCATTTTTTCCATTGGACAACAAGCATCTCAGGATAGTAATCCTTGAGAGAAGGGAAACAAATAAGGTGATCCCTAAGAATATTTCAGCTTAAGTATGGGGAAAAATTTCCAGACAGAAATGCAGAGACAGGATACGCACACAGATCTTGCTGATCTCCCTGAGCTGAGGAAATACAGTACAGAATTCAGGAAACCAATGTGAATTTAACAGGAAGAACGCCAGAGAGGAGTCACCCAGAGAGGGAATTCACAAAATCTGGAGAGGATTTTTCTCACATCTTCACCTGTGTATTAATTGGAACATATTCATGAGGAATCACATCATGACCAGAGAAAAACTATTGGAAAGGAAAAGGCAGAACATTCACTGGAGATGACATAAAGCTGAGAATATTCATGTTCTGAACAGAGTGGAGAGTTCTTCTAATACATGGGACATCAAGTAGAGTCCTCAGTGGTGGGGCCAAATTAACCATAGGTTCAATGAAGTCTGGGCTTGTCCAACAAAGCTTAAAGCAAGCATCAAAAGCATTAAATTGTTTCCAAGTAACTTAACTGAAGCCTAGAAAAAATTCCTAAAACATTTACAAGAACACAAAGAATTCTTAGACTCAATAACATAAAAAGTACAATGTCTGAGATTCAATAAAAAAATATTTGGCATGTAAAGAAGCATGGAAATATGAATCTGAATAAGAAAAAAAAAGAAATAGATGGAGAAATGATACAGATGAATCGTAGTAGTAATCAAGTAAGAATAATAACGATGATAATGAATTACCTCAGAGTGTTAAAAATGTACCACAATTAAGTTAAGTGGTTATCATCCGTCACTCAAAGTAGTCAAACAAACAAACAAACAAACAAACACCTTTGGAACACAATTATTTTCCTCTTTTAAATTATCAGAAAACCTGGTCAAACACACAAATACAACATGACTGAAATGAGACTGACTGTCAAGTTTAGCTGACTTAAATGTCTAACATGCGCTTTTAACTACTTAACTGTATTATTTTGTCATTTAAATCTACACAGCTATTTATTAATATCGAGTACTTTCTGAAGTGATTTAAATGAATGAAAGTAAATAATGGTATTTCACAATATCTGTCATTTTGAGGTAATTTTTAAAGATTACTGATCTAAAACTTTATTTTTCCTAAATTTAAAATGTGTACATCAAATACCTAATTATAACTTTAGAGGTAAGATAATGAGCAATGTTCATTTTTGTTTGAATATTTTTCAAAGAATTCTAAAAAATACAATTAAACATACGTAATTGGCTGATGCAGTTTCACAGAAGATATCACATGTGAATACGAAGATATGCTGCTACCAGCTCTTTAAGAGAAGCCCCTGTTTTTCAATCTTGACTTTCCTTCTCCAAGACAAATCTTGCTTCTTTAGCTGGACTATACACCCTCCAATGGTTTCTCTGGGAATAACATCTGGAATAAGTCTCTCCAACTCCCATCCCAGAACCAGAGTATCAAAATGTCAAGATTAAATTTGGAATTTTGGCATTACTAAAACAATTTGGCCAAAACCTACAATATATGAACAAATAATAAATTTATAAACTTTATGAATCATTAAGAAAAAGTTGTGAATATTAAGATTCAATATTGAAAATCTAAAGTCAAATGATTTTTTTATTGAAAGAATTTATAGTAGAGATAAAAAGAAAACCCAAGAATATAAGGATGACAGTGATTATATCAGTGATTTCTGAATCATATACATATATGTGGTTAAAAAAGGAACACACACACAAAAAAAGCACATTATATCATGTATTCATAGAGGTTAAACTATGGAATGAAAAGAGTAGATGATAAAATTTAATTGACGTTATAATTTATTCAACTGTTTTTAATTATATGTACTGTATAATAAAAGCTTTCACAAGATTTGTTCCACTTAATTTTATTTAAAGTATCAGAAGAAGTACTGGAAACATCTAATTATGAAAGAAAATAGTGTCTGACAAATTCTAAATACCAATCTCGGTTCATTTTAAAATTCTAACACATATTGCTTGGTTCATTCAAAATTCTCCACATTCCTCTCATTTGTATAATTTAAATGGTTTTACTGAAAAATAAATACACATAATATTTAGGTTTCAATTGCTATATAATGTACAAGATAATAACAAAATTGTAGGCTAAGTAGAAATCATTATAATTAAAAATAATATCTCCACATAATTTAGTCCAGTTTTATATTTTAAGTTCTTAAAAGAAACCTATGTATTTACTTCCAACTTTTGTCAAAAGTAAATGTGTTCCAAAGAAAAACAAGTGGCATTATTTCCCTTGTAGGAATCATCCATGAATAAAATAATGTAGACTACTTTCTAAGAGAAAGATTCACATGATGTTAATGCTCTTTAATTATTATTTTTTTCAAGTAAATAAGAGTGCATTTACATTGTTATATAGACTATTCTGTATTTAGAGATAGTTGATATAAATCTACCTTTCAATCTAGATATAGCATGTATAATTACTATCCCTTGATTAAAGGATAAAAGCAAAGTACGCATGGATTGGTTAAATACATCTCAAAACTAAGCTGAACTGATATTTACGTTTAAGACTAAGCATTAGCTTCAAATATATCCCACCAGACTACTTTGCTGTTTTCAACAATTATTGGGGGCTATTAACTTCCTGGAAGCTCATCAGGACCTGGTGTGTATTCTGCAAGAAAAGATCAACAAAAATTAAATGCTGCAGGCTTCTTAAATCACAGTTTGGATTACTGCTTATTCCTATTATTTAAAGGTATTTTATTGAGGTCATTTTGAACTAGGCTTTGGACAGTTAAGGAAATTGTTTTGAAGCTGGGGGAGAGAAAAAAAAATGTCAGTTAGGAGCATAGTATAAATAGAATTCATGATGAAGTATGGGCAATGCATTAATATCATATCATAAACCAGACTTGTGCAAAAACAGCTCTGCTGAGAAGAAAGAGGGAATACTTTTGGATGGGTTCTAAACTTACTCATGCAAAAGTCCTTGTTCAGCTTCTGTTCAAAACATCAGTTTATTATACTCCTAATTCTCCTCGAGTTCTCCCGTTTATCCTTCATTCTAAAGAATTCCTGACCACTTCACCTAATCATTGTGAAGTTTCGCTAATGGCTTAAAGTTAGGATGATCATGTAAATTATAGGCAAATTACTAAAATTTGAGAGTGAGAGTCATATCGATAATTCTGTCATGACATCAGGTATAAACCATGTTGTTCCAGGTAAACAAGTACATATGGTCACTGTATTCATCTTGGGTGTCATTAAAACCTGCCCACCAACTTGACTTCAACCATATTGTTCTCCACATTCAAACATAAATGACCTGAGGTATACCCTAGATCTTGCCATCATTTAAAATGTTCTCACACCCAAAACTTAATCTCCGATATAACCATAACTGACTACAACCACTCAATCATCTGTTCTCTCACTCCCAGGCCACCTGTTCTTTAAACACATTAAACCCAGCCGTCACTATACCTACTTTACCTTATGTTAAATCTTTCCTCAAGAGTAATTTTGTTCCCTGTTCAGGAATAGCAGGACATCCAGAATGTGAACAACTATCTTGCCTTAACTAGCCCTTTCCCCCTTAGATTTCCACCTTTAAAATGCAAACCCTCCATTTTGGCTCATCTCTACTCCTTGTCCTCACTGCTATATTTCCAAATATGTTAGATATATTTTCTTATGATAGACTCTGGATGAATTGAGCCCAGTTTTCTATATATATTTTTTTCACTTCCACGTACTCTGTGTCACCCATTAGATTTTGAATTCTAAAGCAAGAATATATTTGTGTGGAGAGTGTGTATGTGTGTATGTGTGTGTGCATTATATATATTATTTGTATTATATATAATAAAAGTTCATGAAAATATGACTATGCATGTATATATGTATATTTTCACAAACTTTCATAGTTTAGTGTAATGCATAGTGAGCATTTAAAAACAGATTTACAAGATATTTTAAGTTCACATACATATGTGTGTGTGTATATATATATATATATATATATATATATATTCTTTAAAGCAAGCACTAGATATGCTGAATACAATTGGATAAAGCATGCAAAAATACCATATACTAACATTTGCTCAGTATTGATACCTTTATCAGTCTCTAAACACATCATACATTACCTAGTCAATCAAACACACATTTTACCTTCTAAATCCCAGTCTAGAACCTCAACTTGTCAGAAGAATCCATTCCATTATTTTGAAGCCCCTTTTTCTTTTCCTGACACAGTAGTCTTTATTTATTGTTATCATAAACTCAGTGAACAGTAAAGATCATCTACTGGATATGGGTGTATGTATGTATGTGGTATGTGTGAAAAGGAGAAATAGAGACCATTGTACACATAATTGCTTATTTCATTGATCAATGAATAATTGTTTTAGGTATTGAGACTATCACTATGAAAAAGAATAGCTATCATGACAGATTATTTTATCTTCAAAAGAGTTGTCTGAGAAAGGCACCGTCACTTCCTTTGATTTATTTTAGTGATTTCTAGGCTTAAATATGCTGAAAAACTTTTTATGTGTGTGAGTGAAGGTGAATCTATTTTAAAAATAAACTTTAAATTTTAGAGTAATTTTATATTTACAGAAAAACTGTAAAGAGGTTAGAATTTGTTCCTGTATGTCCCACATCCAATTGGCCCTATTCTTAAAATCTTATATCTGTATGATATTTTTGTCACATTTAATGAATCAGTAGTGAAACATTATTATTAACTAAGTTCATATTTTATTCAGATTTATTTGGTTTTTATTTAATGGTATTTTTTTTTTTGCTTCAAGTTCCCATACAGGATACCACATCCCATTTTTTTGTCATGTGTACTTAAGATCCTCTTGGCTATGACTACGTCCCCAACTATTTTTTTCTTTTTAAAAAAAATAAATTTTATTGGGGTGACAGTTTTTAGTAAAGTTACATAAATTTCAGGTGTACTATTCTGTATTACATCCTCTATAAATCACATTGTGTGTTCACCACTCAGAGTCAGTTCTCCTTCCATCACCATATATTTGATCCCCCTTACCCTCCTCTCCCACCCGCCAACCCCCTTACCCTCTGGTAACCACTAAACTATTGTCTGTGTCTATAAGTTTTTGTTTCTCATTTACTTGTCTTGTTCTTTTGTTGTGTTTGGTTTATACACCACATATCAGTGAAATCATATGGTTCTCTACTTTTTCTGTCTGACTTATTTTGCTTAGCATTATAATCTCAAGATCCATCAATGTTGTCACAAATTGTCCTATTTCATCTTTTCTTACCACCAAATAGTATTGCATTGTGTATATATACCACAACTTCTTTATTCATTTGTCTATCAAAGGACATTTTGGTTGTTTCCATGTCTTGGTCCAACTTTTCTTAATTGTGATGATCTTGACATTTTGAAGAGTATGGGTCAGATATTTTGTAAAATATCTCTCCACGGGGATCTGTGCTATTTTATTATGAGTAGACTGAAGTTATGGGTTTCTGGTATACAACAGAGGTAAAATGATATTTTTATCACATTAATATCATCACATGCTATTAATATGACTTACACTGTTGACATTATCCTTGATTGTCTGGGTAAGGCAGTGTCTCTCAAATTTCTCCACTACAAAGTTATTCTAATCTCCCCCTTTACATAATGTATTTATTGGAAGGAAATCACCTGTCCACATTTAAACTGTAGTGAACAGTACTCCACTCGATTGAGGGGTGGCTGTATAAATTATTTAGGCACACAAATTACATATTGAGTAGTTCCATGAATTATTTGGAATTCTTCTACTGGGAGATTTATCATCCCCAATTTATTTATATATTCAATTATTTCTATATGAGTAATGACACATGGATATTTACTGTATACTTTGCATTATAATCTAATTGTACTTTATTTTGTTGCTCAAATTGTTCCTGTTTTGGCCATCAGAATCTCTATCAGCTGGCTTCTGTGTTCTTTTGGCATATTTTGGTTAGTTTTGTTTTGTTTGTTTGTTGCATCATTTCCTTACTTTCTGGAACTTTAGACTCATATCCCCTACCCAAGCCCTACAATACAAACTTCTTAAAAAATCCCTTGTTCTTTTTCCTGGAGAACAGCATTAGAAACTAAGATCTGGGTGCTAGGTATACTCATTAGTTGTTGGTAGGTGTTGTTGCTTCTAGGTCCTTTCATCAGACAGAGCAAGGGAATAGAGTGTATAAACTAACTGAATTATATGTACATAACTATAAATATTTATATGTTTCTGTATTATCATTTTCATTATTATGTTCAACACGAATTCATATTGATGTCTCCAACTCTAATCTAGCACTACTAGAGTAATTCTCAGTGCCTTTCCTTATTTATAAGCTCCCATTCCAACAGGGATAAGCAGTGGTCTCAACACCTATCATGAATTTACTTTGTTTTTCAGTTCCAGTGCCCTAATAGTTATGCCATATCCTATGAGAAATAACTTTATCAAGTAGATAAAGCATTCACATTCACATGCATTTTATTTTGCCTTTAGTCATACACAATATCCGTTCATTTCCAAAGTTACTTGGCTCAACACCTTTTCCCCTCACCCCCTTCAGCAAGCTTATTTTGTACATGTGTAATACAGTTGTATTCCTTTGAAAAGTCGACCTTCATCCCAGACCCCCTGACTGCCATTATTTTTCAGACATTAGAGTTTACTCTTTGTGTTATAATATGAAAAATCCTAAATGTTACGTATCCACTGTTATATTTTCAAAATTATAGTTTTATTGCTCTAAAATATCCTCCATGTGTTTTCAACCCATCAACTCCCCAATCTCCCGGCAACTACTGCTCTGTCAAGGATAATATGCAAATAACAACAGGAATTCAACTAAACATAAAATAATTTTCTGGTGGAACACTCTTATTAAAAAGTACTGGTTTTGTGACAGACTGAAGTATGCATATCTCAGCTCATGTTAGAAAGTAACACATAGTCTCAAAGAATCACATTTGATCTCTGTGTGCATATGAATTTTTAAACTTTACAGGTGATTATTTCTGCTGAAAAATGAATGACTTAAATTAATCTTAACCATAGGAAACAAGTCATTTCATGTTAAAATTAACCCATATTTCACCCATTATATTGGTCCTGTTCATGGTATTAGATAATTCAATTGTATATTATAAAAAAGATCTAATTACTAGCAGAGGTTAATGTAATAAGTATAAGTATCCTAGATGAAAACCTTCAATTTTTCACTTCAATATATGATAGTCTGTATTGTTTTTGTGTTCACCCATCTATGTGATTCCTATTTGATATTTTCGGAGAAAATCAGATGGTTCCATACATGATCAGGAAAAAAATTTTTAAAAGAATACAATACTTCTTAAAATAATACAATAACAATACAATCTCCTCCAATTCAATGAGTATTGATTTAAAAACCTACTTAGAACCCAGTATACTATCAGATCTTGTGTAACTTTGGTGACACAAGTCACCAAAGAAGTATAAGATAATCTAAAGGAAAACAAACAAAAACAATCTGGTTAGGAAGCAGCAGTGAACATTAGCTATCTATCCATCCATCTATCTACATATACGAGGTTGGACAATTAAGTGTGAACTCATCTTAGGAAAAGTGCTACACATCTCATTGCTAAATATCACTATAGTCACCTTCGAAGTACTCCCCTTTAGAAGCTATGCACTGACACCAGTTCCTAGTCCTCCCTTCAAAGCAATTTTGGAACTCTTTCTGGAATGGCCATCAGAGCTATTGTCAAATTACCCTTGATGTCCTGAACGTCATAAAATGTCTTCCTTTCAGTATTTCCTTGCTCTTTGAGTAAAGAAAGAAGTCATCGGGCACCAGATCAGGTGAGTATGGAGGGTGTTCCAATACGATTATTTGTTTATTAGATAAAAACTTCCTCACAGATAGTGCCTTGTGAGATGGTGCATTGTCGTGATGCAAGAGCCATGAATCATTGGTGAAAAGTTCAGGTCATCTAACTTTTTCACACAGCCTTTTCAGCACTTCCAAATAGTAAGCTCGGTTAACTGTCTGTCCAGTGGGTACAAATTCATAATGCATAATTCCTCTGATATCAAAAAAATGTTAGCAACATTGTGGCAACAAGTTCACAAACTTAATTGTCAAATATTTTACATATTCATATTTGCTTCCTAATATACAGAGGGTGCCAAAAATGTATACATATTTAAAAAAAAGCAAAAATTATTAAAAATGTAATACACCCCCCCTTACCCTGGGGGGTTGAAAATGAGGGTAAGGGGGATCAAATATATGGTGATGGAATGAGAACTGATTCTGGGTGGTGAACACACAATGGGATTTATAGATGATGTAATACAGAATTGTACACCTGAAATCTATGGCAATTTTACTAACAAATGTCATCCCAATAAATTAAAAAGAGTAATACTCGATATGTATCGATAACAAAAGATAAATACAAATGATGCACATACATATTTTTGGAATCTCCGGTACATGTACTAGAAGGACGGATAGATAGATAATGTCCCTGGCTGCTTTCTACACCTATACACTAACAAATTAACAACTTGAATGCATCACATTATTCCCATACTGAACATTTTACAATTATTTTATCACCAATAAGTTAAAGTCTGCATACAATATACCCATTTAAATTTTAAATTTTATCCCCAATGAATCTCAGATGCAAAACTTTTCTTTATACTACTAAATTGGTCATCTTGTTGGCCATCAAACATAGTGGGTTTTTATTTATCTATCTATCTATCTATCTATCTATCTATCTATCTATCTATCTATCTATCTATCTATCTACATATCTATCTATCTATCTATCTATCTATTTATTTATTTATTTTTTATGGGTGTGTGTATGCATATATGTACCTGTGTGTGTATAAGACTGTGGATGTGTAGTGTGTCTGTGTGGAGGTTTTGTTTTGTTTTGTTTTGTTTTTTTTATTTTTTTAATTGGGCAAGGGGAACTTTTATTGGGGACTTTTATTGGGGAACGTTGTATACTTCCAGGCCTTTTTTTTCCAAGTCAAGTTGTTGTCCTTTCAGTCTTAGTTGTGGAGGGCGCAGCTCAGCTCCAGGTCCAGTTGCCGTTTTCTAGTTGCAGGGGGCACAGCCCACCATCCCTTGCGGGACTCGAGGCTTGAACCAGCAACCTTGTGGTGAGAGCCCACTGGCCCATGAGGGAATCGAACCGGCAGCCTTTGGAGTTAGGAGCATGAAGCTCTAACCGCCTGAGCCACTGGGCCGGCCCCCAATTGTTTTTTCTTCCTCTTTACATTGCACAAAAAAAGTCTTGGCTACATACTTAAATAAGTGCATCAGCCAATAATTTTGTAGAATTTTACTGAGGGGACATCCACTTTAACCGAAATAGTTAGAAAGGACTTCATGAGCAGTTCAAACAGCAGTTGGACTATAAACTGTGGATAGAAGAACATTAGTTATTGACGTATTATAAACCAAGATTTTCTGTAGCAAATTTTATCTCCTTAATCTTCCGTTTTAATGAAGATTTCAAAATGAAACAAAGTTTACTGGTGAAGTAGTAAATAAATAGTAGTAAATAAATAAGTAAGTAAGTAAATAAAGAAATAAAATTGAAGATAAAGAAAACTTCTAAGTAACATGCACTAAATGACTTTGGGTGTACTTCATTCTTCAAATACTCTGTTTCTCATATTTACTTATACTATTCAGTTATTTTGCCATTTAATTTGCTGCTACCAGGTAGAGGAAGTGTGCCAAATCTAAGCAAGGGGTAAGCAAACTATGGACTATCAATACTAGCAGCCTCTTTTTGTTAGTCAAGTATTATTATCACAGGACCAGTCCCTTTGTTTTGTATTGTCTATGGCTGCTTTTGCATTATGGTGGCAGAGTTGAATAGGTGTGACATAGACTATATGTCTCACAAATTCTAAATATTTGCTATCTGGAATTTTAAGGAAATATTTGCTAACCCAGGATCTACAGGATCTAGCCAGTAAACTACTTTATGATTTAAAATGCAAAAAAAAAAAAAAAAAAAAAAAAAGAAAAAGAAAAAAGAAACTGTCCGTTTACTTCTAGCACATTTAATCATGAACTATTACTCCTTTATTCTTAGTTTATATTAAAAGAATTTCAGGATATTAGTAAGCATAGGAGTCACTGTAAAAACAAAAATCTTGTAGTTTAGATCATTAACACACATAAGTTTATTTCTTGCTCATGTAATAGTCTACTGAGACTGTTCCTGATTGGCAGTCCTTTCTTCCCATGAGATAATACAAAGATTCTTTCTATCCTGTCGTACTCAGCCTACAAGATGTGAGTCCTGTGCATACAAATGTGACAGGGAAGAAAAAGAAAAAAAGATGGAGAAGTCACACCTACTGTGACAAAAAAACAAACAAAAAACACACAACAACAACAATAACAACAACAATCAGCTCAGGAGTGACAGACACACATATTATTGCACATTCCACTGGCAAGAAACAGTCTTGAACCAAAATGCAAAAGTGCTAGGAAATGTAGTCCCTGAATTGACAGCCACTTCACAGAAGTAATTCCACTCTATGAAAAGGACGGCATAAATCATTTGCAGTCAGCTAGTAATCTGCCACTCGATTTTTCTTGATGTAAATTTTTTGTCAACTGGATGTCAACCTATGGATATTGCAGCTTGAGTAAATATTTCTTAATTCTTTTATCTAAATTCTGTTTTTATAATGGTTTCCTTTTAAATCTGACTAATCTTTTTCATAGTTTTGGAGGTTGGGAAGTACAAAGAGAAAGAAATGCAGTTGTTGTGTTACATGTTAACCTAGTGTCTGACTATAAGCAATTATTGAAATAATATCTGCCCCAATACCTGTCTTTTTGTTGATTTACAGACAATTGAAACACTTCTTTCTAACCAAAATATTTTCTCCTAGTTGTCATGCAGGCTGAATATACTATCACAGGTGTTATCTTCTTTTTAACTTGCTCCTTTTCTCCCAAAATTCACAATTGTGATTATGGTGTCACCTATTTTTCATATTGACCTGTTTTAGAATAAAAGAAAATAAACTCTAACTTTCTCCAGTAACAAATGTTATTGTCTGCCACACTTGTGTTCCTGTGCTGTGTGTAAGGGATTAGGTTATACTGCTTGCCTATTCCTCTGTGTGCGTACTACTTCCGTTTCGGTAGAATATTGGCTGTGTGCTTGGTGGGCCAGAGAAAAACCTTTACTATTCTGACTGTAGCCATGCCCTAATTCCTCTTTGTTTCTACAACTTCCTTCCGCAGATAAAACCAAACAAACAAAAAAATCACAGTTATATACACTTACAGAGTTTACAAAGTAGTTTACTTATATCATGTGTCATGAATGTTTTCCTGAATTCAGAAAAACAAAGACAGCATTCTACATATTCAATGTGTATATTGTATCATACAGCTTGTCACAAAACACCAAAATGAAGATACTCTTGTCCGTATTTATCCCATCAGATACTGGATGGTACTTTCCTGACAGGAAGCAAAATCACCACATAATTGGAAGAGTAAAATCATGGCCATCCCAAGAGCTCAGAGTTGATTAGAGGTAATTACCATAAGTTTTTTAGATGGACTTCACTTCTACCAGTTTCCATACCCTTCAAAATTTATCTCTTTAAGCATGTTCCAGACATTGCCATCATTCATAATATTTATATCTTTGTTAAATCTGGTTTTTCTCCTTAAATGTAATTTTACATCTTTGTTCATTTTAAAAATATTATTCTATCACGTTTCCCCATAAATAAGACCTACCCAGACAATCAGCTCTAATGCATCTTTTGGAGCAAAAATTAATATAAGACCCAGTCTTATTTTACTAAAATATAAGACCGGGTATTCAATATAATAATATAATAATATAATAATATAATAATATAATAATATAATATAATATAATATAATATAATATAATATAATATAATATAATTAATATAATATAATATAATTTAATATAATACAATATAATATAATATAAAATATAATATAATATATAATATAATACAACATGATACTGGGTCTTATATTAATTTTTGATCCAAAAGACACATTAGAGCTGATTGTCAGGCTAGTTTGGGGAAACAGTAGTTCTTCTGAGGCTTCCAAGAATATCCTTGATTTAATTTTACTTTTTAGGACAGATATGGTAGAAATGAGTGTGATAAGCAATAAAGGTTCAAGCCTGAGTTCTAACCCTATTGCTACTATCAGCCTAGAACTCATGTGACTCCTCTTCATTATGAGATCTCTCTGTAGGCCAAAAACATATTTAATAATGAAATATGTGTATTATATGGGCATACTTAAATCTTTGTTCATATTATTTCTTTAACTGGAATGTGTTTATACATATCTTTTAGGAAAGCATTATAATTGCTTTTATTTTTTTAAATTTTCACATTGTTAACAACTCCCTACCTTTTGTACCTCTTTGAACACTAATTATGCATTTTTTTATTCTACTTCACATAACTGTGAGTTTACATATGCATTCCCCTGCTAGGTCTTGAATTCTAGAGAATGTGCTCAGTGTGGAAATTCCACAGGGTCTACATATTGTCACAGACATAACACGCTTAACAGGCTTGTTTAAAAAAAAATATCATAAAAATAAGACCTACCTATTCTTGCTTTTTGTTTGCTTTATATTGTTTTTATAAGACTAAATAATTATATCAACCTGTATTATTTGTTAGAGGACTAACATTTCTTTTAATGGTTAAAAGAATTTAAATTTGTATGTAGCTTATCTTACAGATAAGAAAATAAACATAATCTCTAGTGAAATAGGCCCCCCAAAAAATTCAGAGATTCTTAACAAGAACTTATTTAAACTGTAATATGACCATTTTATTTCTGTGATGCTTTTTCTACCTAAAGGTAGAAAAGACTATATTTTATATTTCATACTTATTTTATATTTCTGTTGATCCTTTTGATACTAAAGATATCAGTCTCAGGTATCCAGAGATGCTAGCATATACTAATTGACTTAATAAATGAAGTAGAGAGATGTTTATTTATTATTCTTAAAAATTATTTTAGTGAAAATTTAATGATCGTTATTTTTTTCTGAGTTAGAGACTCTTGAATTTCATTCAGAATTTCAAATGAAAATTGTAAATATTTACACAAATCAGTCATTTTCTCCTGATAAAATAATAATAATAATAATAATAATAATAATAATAATAAAACTTCCAAAGCAAATCTCAGTTTATATTTATTCACTGGTGGATATCCAAGTAGTAAAGGGTTGGGAGAGGATATTGAAGCTTTTTCTTGAACACCCACTCGTAGTATAGTAAATTAGTTTCTGGACTCTCTACAAAAGTTGAATTAATTAACACTAGGATATATAGTAAATTAGTATGATTTACCATCCTGCTTTCTGTTGTAATTGACTTTCAAGCACAAAATGTATCTTTTATGAAGCTGCACACAAAGAAATCTATGCATTTTTCAAGAGCAATCTGAAAATAATTTCATATTTAAAGTCTGTTATATGTTTTACTTATAACAAAACATATTCAGATTTATTTTAATCTAGAATAAATACACATCACATTAATAAGGACAAAGTTTATACAACATTTATCAGTTAATATATTGTCACTAAATTATCTTTACCCCAAGATTTTCATGTGTATAATAATTAGCAATGTTGGTAAATAGTTATCGAAACATTTTAGAGGCAGAATTAGAATACTGGAAAATACGACACCTTTCTATATATATGACTGATGCCATGATAAGCAAGATTTTGTAATAATAGGCGAAGTAGAAGGACAGTAATTGTTATTCATGTTTAAGCTTAGGTAAAATAGGCACTATTGAATAACATAGGCAGTGATATTTTTAAGAGTTGTCTAATCTGTTTGTCAGTCATCATCTCTCTGCCCATATTCTTTCAGATTGCAAGTGTGATTGTAGCATTTGCCTCACACATTATAAATCTTTTTGTCATATTTTTATAAATTTTGATTAGCATGATGAGCAGTAAGAAAGAACATTTAAAAGCACAATAAGTCAATATACGGAAAAGTCAAAAGTCATTAATAAGGAAAAGTCTCTTAAATTTAAAAGTATTGTAAAAAGAAAAAATGCAATTCAGAGCTATATTCTAAAACATAGGATTCAAAAATAGAGAAGGAAGATGTAAAAAAAGTAAAAGTAGTAGAGACTAAATGCAGGATGTTCAACATCTAATTAATGGGTACATACAAAAATACAATTTAAAAAAGACCACTAACAAAATAGCAAACATTCTGAGAACATTTAGAGGAAAAATATTATGGGTATAATAAAAGAGAAAATGAAATCCAGAATATTTCAAGACTAGAAAGAAGACCCAAATTTTAATATTGAAATAAATATCTAAGGGCTAATACAATAAATGTAAAAATGCCCCGTGTCTAGAAACAAAATTGTGAATTTTCTAACAAAAAGAATAAAGAGATGACTTCAGAATTCTTCAGAAGAAGGAAGAAAAGTCATCTATAATAATTAGCTATCAGATATATTTAAAAAAATCTATATACTCAAACATAAAGAAAAGGAAAGGAATAGAGAGACAGTATCCAGGAAGTACTTGTCTAATTCTCAAGCAGGTAATGATGCAGCGGTAATAGAAAGTAAGCTAACCAAATTACAGAGGCAGTCAGAGCCATATGCAGGATATAGCAGGCATGTTCAGACAAAATTGAATTCCCCATATCAAAATAGAAAGAGGATAAAAACAAGTAAAAATAAGCAAAACATGATGCTGAGTTTTCATGTTCTAATAATGAAAGCCTATTTTAATGACAGATATGGGGATCAGAAGGGGATTTTTCAGTGAATCAGTCATCCAAAAAAGAATTTAATAGATAATTCTTAAGCAAATTAATTCAGAAATAGAGGTAACAGAAAACTTATTTGGAGTTACAGAGATAAACAGAATGAGAAATAATTAGAAAAGTTATTAAAGTGCTTACCTCACGGAGTGTTACAGACAAGAGTGAAGAAGGGTAAAAGGGGAGGTCTGTTATTTTTCTTTGTATACTTCTAAACTGTGTTTTTTTGTTTTGTTTTGTTTTGTTTTCTTTTTACTATGCACACATATCACTTTTATAATTTATTTGTTCTAAAATATTTAATACTATTTGATAAAAAGCAATATAAATGTGGGGATATAATAGCAAAAACAAAATAGACAATATTCTTGTGTGTATGTGCATGCACTAAAATGTCATGTTAAGAAATGTACATAAAGTTAGGAAACCTCAGATGTTTCAGACTCCAAAAGTGGCACTTATTCCATTAAAGAAAACCAATAGCAGACCCAGAGCCTCTTGCCTTGCACAATTTCACTGTTCTCCACTGATATCATGTGCTATGTGAGTGGCAGCCCTTTGAGCACAGGAAACAAACTTACATGAGGAAGCAAAGATAGTCCTTCAAGTAAAAAACCTTCAAGAATTACAAAGTTATACACAGGTTTGCTAATGTTATTGTTTTTTTCTTTAGAGCCCAAAACATTTCTGATCAGGGCTATAGGAATCATAAGTTCACATGCTCATGCCATTCATGTGTTCCTGGGAAGCAATATATTCATTATTTTCCTTGGTAGGCACTTCTCAGGTGAGAATGCTTTGAACCACAAGAAATGAAATATATAGAGAGTAATATTCTCCACTTTATCGAGGGTAGAGTGCAATGGATTACTCGAGGTTCTGTAGAAAATATTTCCATCAACTTTCTTCTCCACTGATATAGGGAAATTGAACCTCTCTATACTTAACTTATACTTAATAATAACAGTTTATTTTATTTGATAGCATCAGGATCTAGAAGCCATGCCTGGCTGGCTACATCTCAGTCACAGATTGAAGGGGGTCTGAAAGAGGGTTCTTCCTGTGAGAAACTCAGTAACCTACACCAGTAATCTCATTGTGGTAAATGGGGTAAATTTTAAGTGGGTGTCGTGCGGGGTGTCCGGCGGGGCGGCCTGCGGGGTCTCAGCTCCCGCTCCCCACATAAGAATGCAGGACACGGTAAGGCCAAAAAGGAACACCCACGGAGCCATAGATAGGGGAGTCAAACCAGTATATTCTCTCTGGCGGCTGGGCTGGAGACACAGGAAGCAGGATCTACATAATCTGCCTAACAGCAGTCCGCACTTGCCAGCCACCATCTTCTTGCTAGCCCCCATTCTTTCTGCTAGCGTAGCCACAGCCGTTATATTAGTGGCCAATGGCTTACGGGTTACAGCTGACGGCCAACTAGCCACAGCAGCTGGCCATCTGATCACAGTTGATGGCCATTTACTACCCGAGCCAGCACCTTTCTATTGTGAGGCCGAGAGCCTGGAAACTGCTCTTTGGGGCTTTGTCCCCACAGTGGGTTTATAGTATTTTCAGATTGCTATAAAAGTAAAGATCAACACATGTATTCTTAATTAGCGTTTGACTAAACAGCAGAGTAATGGAAGCTGTGTCATTATATGCAGTATCGTATTGCGTTTCCTAATTGGGGAAAGATAAAGACCTCCACTTAAGTTTCCTTAAAAGGCCTGAAAATAACATTTGAAATTCATTTTAAATTTTAAAATTGTATGCAAAACAGTTTAAAATAGTGTTTTTAATAGAAAATCCATATCTTAATTTTAAATGAACATAAGATAAGCTTTAGATACCCGTGATATCGGCTGATTTTCTTATATATTATCAGGTGAACTGGAAGTGGGTTTCTAAATCGCAGAGTTAATGTAAATATAAGTTCCCAAAATATCACAGTGAATCAAAATCCAAATTTAATACAGTCCTCCAGTTAAGAGTCCAAAACCAAAACTAAAATTTCCTGCTCATTTCCTCAAACTTTTATTCTGAGAAAAAGTAGAAAATAAAGAAGAAAAAGACCCCCCAAAAACAGATAGTCACCTCATTTTTTATTTTATTAATATTTGACTAAAATGAAGACAGATATAGCTTCACATTTTATTTACAAAATTATAAAATTCCATTTCCATTCACTCCATCTGCAGAAAAGAACACTATCTGGAGTATAGTTCTCCTTTTAATGTTTGCCCCATTCCCTTAACATCTGTAACTTTTCTTTCCAGAGTGAGCAGAAAAAGAGGTAATGATGATGAGCATGGCACAGACAAGGAGAATGTGCTCCTGTTATGACTGTTTTATGCAGTTCCTATAAATGGGAGTAACAAATGACATCTTCCTTTAGCTCAAAGTGAGATAATCAGATAGCATCTGCCTTTTGTGCTCACTCCATTTGTAGAAAGAAAAGCTAACTTTAAAACCATCCATCTTTTGAAGTGCTAACTCCTTCTAGTCCCTCCAAATCTCCTCTTTTTCAGTGTTGTTTTTTTTTTTTTTTTGAGGTATTTTATCTTGACCACTTGATGTTATCAAATCTAGTACCATTCTTTTATTTGATGTTTCTGAATGGAAAACTGCTCTTTCATGTTTTGATCCTTTCAGAGCCCGAGTCAACTTTCTTTTTGCTTAGTGAAAAAGAAATCATTTTTAGCTGCAAACCTGATAGTTACTAAACAAACAAGCAAACAAACTAATCTTCCTGTATATCTCTAAAACCATTAATTCCTTTTTTTCTATCCAGGCAACCATTTATTGCCTTGAAAACACAGTTGCCATAACTCATCCTAGATTATTTTCACCATCTGCTTTTGAACACACCCCGGAGCACATGGCTTTCCCTCTGTCCATTTAAGCCAATCGTTCTTATCACAGTTTAGAAGGTGGCAGAGCTTGCTCTGGGTAGTAAATCATAAGGCTTGAATCTTTACCTACACTCTGTAATTGACTTACTATAAAAGCATGGTTTTGGTCATTTAAGGGGTTTTAGTGTTTGTCATTTACAAAGCTAATGTGTTGGATGAGGTGATAGTTGAACTACCCTAATGCTCTAACAATCTATAATTTGAGGTCATTTTGGGAAGCCATTAACTGACTGACTCAAAGATTTCTATTATGCACTGTTGCATAAGTCAAGCCCTACAACATTAATCATTGAATACAAAGATTTCCATTCTTCACTGAAAAGTTAGCTCATTTAGGTGAGATTTCAATACAATATATTTCCAGTGTTTCAGAGAATGTGTAGGTTCTGTCATAAATGGGCTTCAGTTTTTTTTTTCCTGGTCATTCAGCTGCTTTACCTATATTATATGTCACTTGTTCAAATAATTACAGACAATCTTATAGAAGTAGACTATAATCATAGCTTTCAAGGGAGTTTATAATTTAGAAAGTTTAGTAAGAAACAGACATAACTGAAGTATAGATCAGATTTATATTGCTGTGTAACTAATTATTACCACAAACTTCATGGCTTTAAACAACAAAAAAATGATCTCACAGCTTCCACTGGCCAGAAGCCTGGGTATGTGAGAGCTGGGTCCTCTGCTCAGGGTCTCACCAGGCTAAAAACAAGGTCCCCGATAGGGCTGCAATCTCACTGGGTCAGTGTCTTATTTCAACCTCACTGGTTATTAGGAGAATTCAGTTCTCTATAACAAGACAGAGATTGCTTTCTTGCTAGTTGGAAACAGGGAGCCCTTTTTACCTACTAAAGGCTGTCCATGATTCCTTGCATGTCCCTCTCCAAGGCTTCAAGGATAGAAGGAGAATTTTCCATTATTTAAATATCTTTGCTAAGAAGGGTCCAGTCTCTGTTAAGGGTTCACCTTATTAAGCCAGGTCCACCTACAATCATCTCCCTTTTGGTTAACTCAGAGTCAAGTGATTACCTCTGAAAAATCCCTTTGCCATCTAAGGTAGTATAAATTTAGAAGTTATATCCTATCATATACACTGGCCTTGCTTACAGTCATGAGCAGGGAATTTTATAGGGCATATACATGGGGCACGTGGGGGGTCATAACAGGGGTATCTTGGGGAACACCTTAGAATTCTGCCTAGTACAAAGTACAAGTTGGAATAAAATAAGTCTATTAATAAGACATAAGTTAGATTTTTTGAAATTGAAAATATGCATACTATATATACACTGAAGAAAAAAATGTGGATGAGAAATGGTGACGCAAGTCTCAAAGCATAAATATTTTTCCAGTGATGCACCAAAGGGAGAAAGATTGTATTTCAATAAAGAGCAAGGCATATAGTGCAGTGAAATACGAAGATATAGGGACTATTTCCTATTTGTTGGCCCGATTTCGCCAATAAATAGAGCTAGAGGGAAAGATTTACACCATTCAATGGGAGCAGGCTTTAAGCATTGTGCATATTTCAGTCGGCAATGAAAAGCTGTTGAATGTTTAAGAAGAGTTGAGGTGTCCTCACTTTGCCCCATTCAGAAACAAACCCTAGAAGGCCCATCTATCTGAACCACATTCAGGAGATCTCTTGACTTTGGGCTTCTAATTTTGTTTGCCTGATCAGAAGTGGGAAGACATCTGGGAGACAAAAAAAGTGAGATGGGTATATTACTAAGTTTTCTTTCTGCGAGGCTGGCTATTACCTTTATAATAGGTGGCCTCTCCACACAGCCTTTTGTATTTCTGGGTTCCAATAATCACTTCCATCTTTCTGTCTTTCAGATGCAATTATGGGAAAAACACTGGGATGTAATCCCTGAGATATGGAATTATCCGTTGTGTTCTTTCTTTACTCACACAACACCTACTTAAAATGCCTTTATTAAACTCTTCAAATTACCCAATTTGAATGCACCATCTCTTTGTTGCTGGAATTTGACTGAAATAGCGACTTACGTAACCTAATTCTTGGGCGAAAATTAATATGACACTGATGAATAGATACTGTAGAGAGGGAGAGCCTGAATATGTTAGTCTAGCTAAGAGTACTAATTAAGGTATGACCTAGATGGTGACCCTGAAAATTCAGGACAGATGATATGAAATAACTTGGAGGTAAAATACTTAGTACTTAGCACCTGATTAAATGCAAAGAATGAAGGAAAAGGGTATTAAAGGTAGTTCCAAGATAAAATTGGGTAACTGGTGAAATGTCATTCCATTAATGGAAATATAAATGTCAAAATAAGAAATTAATTTAGTGGCTATTATAATAATGAATTTGTTTCTAAACTAGTATGCACAAACATGGTGGACATTCAAGTAGAAAACCCAAGTACAGCAGGTCCTTGAATAACATCATTCCGTTATAAAGTTGATGAAGAAAAAAAAAATCAATTCCTGGCCAGGGCCACTGTCTGTGTGGAGCTTGCATCACAAGCATCTTGTCCAGAGTTTGGCACCCTGTGCACTGAGCTGCCAGGATAGGCTCCAACTACCCACAACATGGAACTGAATTAAGCCAGTTAGAAAATAATTTGCTTATTTTTTTTTACTAACCTTAAACATATGTATACATATATGTATACATTTATGTATGTTTATATATTTAATATCAGAATTGTTTTGGGTCTTCATCTTTTTGTGACCAGAAATATGCTGTAAGAACTTAACTCTTGTTTATATCAATTAGCCTATGGTAAAATTTGTTTTCTTATATGTTCAGTGTAAAGTCTCAATTTCCAGGAACTTATCAATAACATTAAGTGAAGACTTAATGGTAGGTGGTTGGAAACGTAGATTTGATATTTCAGAGGTTAGCGGCACTTAAAATTATAAATTCAAGAATGATATAAAGGATAATATAATTGAAACATAAAAATTAGGTCCTCAAATAAAATCAAAGGATAAAGTATGTACGAATTGTGATCAAACAATACAGTGAATGTTAAAATAAAATTTACATATTACAGTAAAAGACACATTGGCATTAATCCCCCTCAAAAGATTCCCCCTCACTTTGAACACACTTATCCCATCATTCTTGCCACTTTCTGAAGCAGTTCTGGAAGTCCTCTTTCATGAGTGTCTTTAGTTGTGCCATCGTGGCTGCCTCAATGTCCTGAATCGATTTAAAACATTTACATTTCATGGTCTCTTTGTCTTTAGAGAAGAACCAGAAGTCTCACAGTGCCAGATCTGGTGAATAAGGTGCATGAGGACACACTGTAATGTTTTTATTTGACAGAAAATGCAATATGCTGGACGCAATGTGTGACACGGACCATTGTCATAGATGATGATTTACCGCACACTTTATAACACATGTTCTCTCAACCGTAGCTCACACCCCACTGACTGAACTGAACAAACTGAAACTTTTCACACAAAATTCTAAGGTTCGAAGTGTCGCTTCCCATATTGTAATCCTGTCTTCTACTTGGATGGCACTCAGCAGCAGCATTCACCGTATTTTGTGATCACAATGGAAAGGCTCTGTGTTACACATAGCTTCTGGTATGGCAATTTCTGTCAAATAAAACATTATGATGTGTCCTCATCCACCTTATTCACTGGATCTGGCACCGTGTGACTTCTGGCTCTTCCCCAACATCAAAATGACCTTGAAAGGTAAATTGTTTGAATCAATTCAGGACATCAGGGCGGCCATAACAGAGCAACTAGACAGTCACGAACCAGGACTTTCAGAACTGCTTCAGAAAGTGGCAAGAACAATGAAATAAGTGTGTTCGAAGTGAGGGGGAGTATTTTGAGGGGGATTAACAACAATGTGTCTTTTACTGTAATATTTTATTTATTTATTTATTTATCATTTATTTATTTATTTATTTATTTATTCTCCATATATTTTGATCAGACCTAGTACATCTAAGAAGAAACCTTAAGTCATCTATATTCATAGGGAAATTAGGAGGAATATTTTTAGAGAAAGAATAGGCAAGTGACACTTTTTCTCTTCAGAGGCAGATAGAAAAATGTCAGAAATGTAAAAAAAAAGAGTCAAGATGTTGCAAGTAAAATAAAAAATACAGAAGAGCTTTTTAAGAAGCAAGAAGTGGTTGGATTAATGACTGCCTGGCAATAGCCCAAGCTAATCAACATAATGTCATCTGTTGCCATCACTTCGTAGGTATTTCGTCATTTATTTTAGTATGTGACAATGCCATCCACCTGACCAAAGGTGTTTGGAACAAGCATAGACATTTGATCCAAAGGTAATAAATTCAGAATCTGGGTTGAATACCCATGGATGCACTTGCATGATGTGATACATTTGGCCCTGGAAATTGTAACTAATACTCTGAGGTATACCATAGTAATATTCAAATGACTCTATTGGGTCATGTGCAAGAGAAGCTGCAGTAACATACAACCCAAAAAAACAAACAAACAAACAAAAACAGCCAATTGGCAGAGGAACAGATATCGACAAAAAGAGAAATCACATCAAAAATGTTTGTTTTAGATTAATGATTCACTGTTGAAACCAAGGGAGCAGCATTGACTAAAGAGTTACCTTCTATCACGTCTCTTTGAGGCTTGGCCTTGTTAAAATCTCTGTACTTAGATTTCTCTTAGTTCTCAATAGTAAAAAAAAAACTGCCTCTATTTGTTCTAGCTTGAGGGTCTACCTATATACCAGTTTCTAGCAACCAAATGAACCAGAAAAAAAAAAAAAAAAGAGAATCATTAAACTCTCTTTCTTTGACACACACACACACACACACACACACACACACACACAATCTATCTATCTATCTATCTATCTATCTATCTATCTATCTATCTATCTATGAATCTATCTATCTATCTATCTATCTATCTATCTATCTATCTCTATAGATAGATCTATATATATATATATCTATATCGATATATATATATAGATATATCTATATATAGCTATTTATAGATATATAATCAATATATGACATATATAATTATATATTCATATTACTAGGAGTGGAGATCAAGAAAGCAATTTTCAGGAGGACACAAGTTGTGATAAAAATTGCTGGGACATTGCTTAGATGAACTAAGTCTGCCCACTCTAGAATGGCATATGAGTAACTAATAACTGGTAAAACATTAATAAAGCTCTTCAATTCAAAGCAAGAATGCTGACAGGTAAGAAATGTGATATACCAAAGAATGATAACTACTATAACAATCTAGCAGCCCCTAGAAATAAAACTGAGCCATCTTTAGCCCCTGCTTCCCAAGTGTTATGTTTTGTGCTATCTGCTTGCTATGTCACCCTATAACCAATAAGGTATGTATAACTGACTAAGAATGGCAACCCGTGAACCTAGTGCTTTTCTGGAAAATAAAGATGAAATGGCCAGTCAGAAAATCCCATCAGGAATTGCAACTAGGAATCAGAATGTCTGATCTAATCAATGGGTAGAAATTGAGTTTAAAAGACATGAGGTATAATTGGAACCAGAGAGGTCATGATGTGTTTTGTTTGTTATAAATTATAAGATGAAGCTTGTCAGTGGCAGAACACAACAACAACAAGAAGATAAAAATAGACTATAGTCGTTATATCGGATTGTAGTCGTATCAGTAATGACATATTAAAGATAGGTAAATCCCTTCCTCCTGTTGAGGTCCTTAAACCTATTTTGAAAATAGTATCATCTTTAAGCTCTAGGTTCAAAAAACTTTAGCATCATTGCAATGCCTCTTTCAGGGTTTGTTGACAAAAGGTAAGACATCTAGCCTTATTCTTCCCTTGTAACGAAATGAGACAGAAAAAAAGAAAGGAGTTTTTAGTGCAGAACAGTAGAGAGAGTTTGAGGAAGATAAGGAAATTGAAGTGTATGTTATATTTGGGGGAAAGGAACTCATTAATGACCTTTGAGAGAGCAATTTCAAGTAGAAAGGTAGGGGAAAAGGAGCAATTGTAAAAGATGAAGACAAAACATAAATAGATAATAAGAGCTGAGAAGAAATGGCTTTACATCAATACAAACAAAGATAGCTTTTGAAGACAAGGAAAAAGATTAGGTCAAAGAATAATAGGGCACAGTTGGATCAAGAAAAAGGTCTTTTCTGTTGCATTGCTTTGCCTTGAAGTTTGGGGAAATGAGAATATTTTTAAGCAGCAGTGTAAGGTCAGCCAAGAAGATTACTGAACTGTAAATTCCTATATAAATGAGATATTTTTTATTGTTCAAATATTTTCTAACAGTTATAAAATATTTGCATTATAGTTATAATAGTTATAATATATTTGCATTATTTGTGCCCAACTCTTTTTTTTTTAATTATATTAAAGATTTTCCAAAAATGAAAAATATTGAGACCACCTGGTTCAATTCCTCATTTTGATTAATAAAATCATTCAGTGACCCATTGTTTAAATCAAGTGACTAAATTGTATAAGGTTTGGAGTCCTCAATGTTCAACTAAGAATTCAATATTTTTGCTTTTCCGTTACTTGTGCCCCCGAATGATTAAATAATGAATCTTTCTATAATTTCTAACTTGACCACAAACATAACTTTGAAGATATATAGTAATATAAGAGAAAAGTGTCAGGGACGCTTTTGTTAATTTCTAAGAGAGGTCATATTAAAAGGGGTTAAAGATTTTACACTGAGGTTAGGTACTTGTTAGTTACCTTCAGGCCTGGAAATGGTAATCTCATCAGTGGTTTACTCTGAGAAAAATTCTATATTACAAATAAATTGATAACAATGGGAAATAGGGAACTATCAAGCTCTAAATGTAATGCATATTAAAGTTCATATTAATGGCAGATATTCAATTCTGAAATCGAAATGTGTTAATTAGCCTATCACAAAGAAAGGTTGAAAGCCATATGCATGTAACATATTGAATGTAATGACAGAAATGAAAATTTTAAATGAGTGTCTAGAAGCAATTTAAATATTAAGAAATATTTGGTTGACACATAGTTTTGAAACAAGTATATTAATATTTATATTTAATACTTCAAATCTCATTCGTTTACCCAGTAGCTATTATAAGTCAGTATTTTGCAAAGCTCTGGAAATTCAAAAATAAACGTGGCGGGATCCCTGTTTTCAAAATGTTCTTAGATTACTGAAATTATAAAAATGACATCCTACCATATTATCAGAAACTAACTGGAAATGTAAATTTAAAAGTTCATCAAAGTATCTCTACTGCTAAGTACATTTACATCACAATGTGTATGAAAGCATAGCCGATACACAGAAATAATATGACTTTTGTACCTAAAATGGTTTACATATTCATCCGCTCTACCAATAAAAATTATGCCTAAGTAATTTTTCATTTCAAATTATATTTTTAAAATTCTTTCAGCTCTATTAAGATATAATTGGCATGTAACTCTGTGTAAGTTTAAGGTGTACACGTATGGATTCGGTGCACTTATATCTTGCAATATGATTGCCACCGTAGCATTAGCTAACATCCCCAGCAGATCTCATTTTAAATTTTAGATGGCTTTACCTTTGTGATCTTATCTATCATTGGTATTTTGTTATTGCACACATGTATTACTTAGTAAAAACAACCTTGAATAATTTTCTAAATTCTATTTTTAAAAAGTTTAAATGTATGTGTAATACTTATTGTCCTTGAAGTATGGAGATCTTCTAAGTTAGAAAGAAAGACAAATAGATAAAATATCAAATACAGTATATTTGAGAGTCCACCTAAACGTTTCACATAAAATTTCTCACAGGTTAATAATTTGGATAAAAATGTAACCAGACCATCAAAATTTTTGATGTTCTGATTTTATACAATCTGGAAATGTTAAAAAGGAAAAGGAGAATAAAAAAAAAAAATCTATACCACTCTAATTTACCTGTACTGAGTTTTAATGTCAACTTGACATGTTTCTGTATTCATGTTTTGTGTGTGTGTAATGTATGTTATACAATAAAACTGTGAAAGTACTTACTTCCTAAAAATGTCCAATTTCAAACTGATTGAATCTTAATATCTTACAGCAAAGAAGATAATAAAGAAGGTTAGATTGGCTGATCTTGGCATAGTTCCTTCCCTTTCTTTCTTGTTCTACCACTTAATTTCCTTGCTTTGCATACTTACAATGTTTTCTTAATATAAATTTGTTACATAAGAGGAAAGCCATGTAAGAAACACATTTGCAACAAGATAATAGAAGTATTATATAATTCATTACAGGAATGTTTGCATTTTAATGAGCAGAAAATTAGTATTGTAATGCTTGTTAAACATTTTGCTTCTACATTCAGAAAGAAATGGGTTCAAATCCTGGCATCATTAGGCACTATAAGAGACTCTGGTAAACCTTCAAGACTCAGTTTCCTGTTAAGTGGAGATAATATTTACTACATATAATTGATGTAGAGATAAAATGAGAAAATATATGTCAAGTATTTAGCACAGCTTCTGGCAAATGATATGCTTTATAAATCTGAGTTAAAGATAGAAGTAAAATTAATTGACCACAATCTCTATAAAACGTATAAGATATATAAAATAAATTGAAGTATTTCTATATTTAAATCCATACTTAATACATGCCAGGCACCGTGGTTAATTATAGAAATAAACCATTATATGGGCTTATTTTACCTATATATGTATTTATCCCTGTATCCATATCCTCTCTGAAAGATGGGGACAAAACGTCACCTTGACTCAGCACAGCTACTAGGTTTGCAGTCTTGAGTGGCTCCTCCTCATTGTGTAAATGAGCAAATATTAGTTTTTAACAACTAAAGTGATATAGAAAAAAGGGAAACAGTTCAAAGTAGACTTATTTTGTACGTCATAAAGACTGAATGTTGAATGTTATTAATCTCTGTGTTCTTCATAATCTTAGTATTTTGATGGCTACATGGAGAGTTCTGCCTGAATAGAAGTATGCATTTTCTCTATTTCAGTAAAGGGCCAAGGTAGAGTGTGGGAAGGAAAGATGTGGGTACTGTGTTGGGGAACACAGAGGCTGTGAAGGATATGAGCGGAACAGCCATCAGCTCAGCTGTAGAAAAGCTTCCATGCAACTGTGAGTAGAGTTGTCATCACTGATACCAAATGGCAGGGGCCAAAGTGTAATACTGTGGATGAATTATGCTTGGCATTTCTCTCTGTATATCTAGTGTTCGAAAACAGGTTTGATACCTTTTATGCTGAATAAGCCCCAGATAGTCTTAGACCAATATGATAAAGGAAAGATTTTGAGAAGAGACAGACTTAATGCTAAAATAGATACTGATAACTCCAGAAGCTGACTGTAATAATTTAAAATGTGTATTTGTAGTTATGTTGTAAGTTACTAAACTATATCGACGAAGGAATACATGCAAATGGATATATGTATGCAATTTAAAGAGGGATACAGTAGAGCAATAGTAGTTACACAGAATTTATCAAACACATACAAGTACATGGTCAAACAGTGGCTCTGCAATCCATTTACGCTTTTTACCAGCCTGTCAATATGCTAATGCCAGATCTCCTGCTTAAGAAAACTATTAGGTTGGTGCAGAAGCAATTGCCATTTAAAAGGTTAAAAATAAGTGCAAATACTGCAATTATTTTTGCACCAACCTAATAAATGGTTTCTATTTATGAAATGCCTTGAGTAAGATGTACATGAAAAATATCATATATCATGTAAATATCTTATTATAAAGTTGAGATGTTTCGTGATCTAACTATTACTTCATGCATGAGGTGACTATACATCTCACTTAGAAACCTCACATACTACCCAAGACAAACCATGTTCAATGCAGGAAAAAGGAGTCTGGGGAGTTGTATCCGGGCTCTCAAACTTCCCCCGTGTCTTGCAGTTATTTGTATCTTTGCTATTATTATTAAAATTAAATACTAGGTACTATACATAGATATATAACTTATAACATGTACCCATGTAACTTATATACACCAATTTTATAGGTCTTTAAGGATAAGAAATAACCCTTTTTCTAAGGTAACACAAAGTTAAAATAATAATAACACTAATCATCACAATTTCTGGAGTCTCAAATATGTGCTGGACATTTTGCGTAAGTTATTTATTTACTCTTCAGAAAAAATACAGATGATGCCATTTTCATTTTAACTGAGAAAACAGACCATTAAAATATAAAACGATACAATTATAAGAAATTAGAAAAAAGCTATTTCCAAATTTGCCAAATTAATTAAAAAGCAAAGCTCCTATCTGACTCTCTCAGGAGCAAATTCAAAATACTATCTCTAGACTAGTGATGGAGGCGATCATGTAAAAACTGTAAAAGGAAACAAGAAACCCTATAACAGAGGGATGTGGGATCACAGGCAAAAGAAGTTTAAATCTAGGAATTGCACCAAAGGAGGTAATTTGGACTGGCTTTAAAGAGAAATAGGAGTTTCCTAGGGTAAAGGTAAAGGATGGCCTTTACCTCTCAAAAGATTGAGAGAACTTGCAAAAATCTATGTGCATATCAATGCATGGGAAGTGATCAATAATTGCTGTGGAGAAGGGTCTTTTTCCAAATACCCTTCAAATCATAATGTGTGCTCCTGGGTATAAGCTAGTCCAGAGCTGAGACTGAGCCTGTTTTCAGAAATTGAGATGTTTTTGTGAGTATGCTGGAGGCCCAGTCTATTATGTTGGTCCTAGGAGGGAAGCGTGTGCTATAATAAACAATGCTACAATGAAAGAGGGTTTTCTGTATACTCTATTGGGATTGGGATTCTAGAAGCTTCTTATTTATTTATTTTTATTTTTGAAGTTCTTATGTTGGGAAATATCTTTTCTTGTCACTTATTGTCTACTTTCTGTTTTTAGTCTCCTGTTTTCCTTCCGATACAATTTGAACTCTGTCCAGGGCACTATTCTTGCATGTATCTGTTTCTCCGTGTATGAATGTGACTTTTACAGAAAAATATAAATCTTCTTTGGGACAATTATGATTGCCTTCAGGAAATTATAGATTCATTAAAGGGTTCATTTGAAGAAAATAAATGTGAAGTATGTGACTGAAGACCAGTTTCTATGTAAAAATTTGAATCTTTAAAACACTTGCTCTGCTCCTCAGCTTTCCTGAATTTCTGAACATTATTTCCGTTTGCACTGACCTGTCATGCTGATTAAACATGACTAATTTCTTTAGGATTCTTAAAACAAAATATGTTTGTCCATCATGCTTGAAACCATAGCTAGAAAAATATGATTGACAGTTGTCTTAGTAAATATTTCAAATGACACTGATATTTTTAATTGGATTCTCTATACTTAGGTGGATAATGCTTTGTGTTCAGTGATAAGCAAAGATGCAGGGGAGATTCAAGTAGCTAGGGTATCTACAGTCTAGTATTAAAAGGGTTTTACCTAGAGTAGCCTCTCCAAATATGAGGGATAAGTGCCATTATTGGTATAGAGATAATTTTAGGTATTAAAGAGACAGCTTAAATTACATTGGATTACATGAGGAAGAAAATAATTCCCTTTTCAATTTGGTTTCAATCCTTCTGATTGCATCAGGAATGTCTTACTTTGGAACAAAGATTTATTTAACAACCCTGACTATTGTTAATCTCTCTTTTTATAAAAGAGAGGTAGGCTTTCAACTCAAAGCTTTCTCCAAGCATTGCATTTGGCAGGAAGTTAATAGTATTGTGACAATTTCATTGTATTTAAGGAGGATCAAATATCCTGGGACAGAAGGAGACTAGACTTCAGGTGGTGAGCACATAATATACAGATGTCATCATATTATAAAGTTATACACCTGAAAATCATATAATGTTATTAAACAATGCTATCCCAATAAATTTAATACCAATTAAAAAATCTTCAAAAATCAAAATACATCAGAAGGCTATGGGCTAGAACTACTTCTGACCAACAGGTTAAAGAATGACTATGGTTTATGCAGGAGACACAACAAAGCTGGATAAAGAAGGTCAAGAATCCATGTATTTCTTATAAGTAAGCTCAACAATGAATATTATGGTGACCAGGAAACAAACAAACAAACAAAAAATAGCAACACAATTGTGTGACTTTTTATTTAAATAGGAAACTAACCAACCATCCTTCCTGGATTTTGTATTGAACTTGCTTTTTATTGAGCTGGTAAAAATTCTCCCTGAAAGGTTATGCAATCAATCCTGATAAGCGGCTTCTATAAGGTGCCACTTGGCTGGCTTCCTCTGACAACTGAACTGCCAGTCAGACATGCAGTGTTATCTGCAGTATACCTTAATAAAATACAAAGGTAAGGAAACCCTCTTTTACCTCTCTGATCACTTCCACCTTTGTAAATCAGAGTGAGCAAATGTCCAAAGTGACTCCAAAGGACACTCAAGGTCTCTAGAGATAATATGCTTATAACATTATCAAATGAAAAGAATAAAAGGATTTATTTAAAAGGATTACAGGAAAGGAGAATAAACAAAAGAAAGTCAACAAAATCCATGATATATAAATGTAGAAGTTTTGAAAAACGGATATGGGTATAGATTATGATATTTTACTGCATTAAAAATATTAAAAAACACTAAGGAATTATACACTGTTTCTGAGTGCTTGGCTCAGAAAGCAACTTGATGAGCTTTGATGATGAGTAGAACAAGGTGGACTTTGAAATGGATGTGAAACAAGAAAAAAAATGTAGCAGGAAGAATCACTTGCTTTTCAAGGACTAATGAATGCATAATATTTAATTAGACAGATATTAATCAAAAGATGAAAAATAAGATAATATTGCTTGATACATAATCCTACTTTGAGAATAATCTCAGAGACACATGCACATTTAATGAGGAAATTGTCTCTCTTACCACATTTAATTTCTTATGGTAATAATTATTTTAGATGGAATTAAAGGAAAATAACGAGCCTGAGAGAAAATAGAAATATCTGTGTAACTAATCTCTTAAATATTTGTAATAATTTGTGTTTATACAAAATCATTTTTTTATAAAAAGAAAAAAAACTACAATTTATTTACTTCCAGTGTAACAAATACCTTGCTTAATTTATTTTATTTTAAAACAGGTAATAACTTTGACAGATTGGTATCATGATCTCTACAAATGAGGGAAATAGCACTCATAAGGATTACATAATTATCAATAATAATATCTACTTCCCTCCCTGATAAAGAGTCACAAATAGCTTTATTGTTATACAAGACTAAATCTATGATAAAAGAAACAGAAATCTTTTAGTCAGTTGTTTCTCAATTACACCTCAAAGATGTGGTTGGATTTTCACTTCTGGATATGAAAGAGTAACTGGCATCAGACTTAGCCTTCCAGCAAAAAATAATTATTTATAAAACTGTACACAATATATTAGACAACAGTTTTCAGACATTTAACAATAAGTAGCACATGACTCTGATCCTTAAAAACAGGAAATGCATGAGGAAAGTTTGATGCTCTTCCTAGGTTTCTGCCTTGGAACACTTTCAGCCAATGTTTATGAAGATGGAGTCCAAGCAGGACTATAGTCTCTGTGAGCAGAGAAAGCAAATATTGGAATTTCAGGCTGTTCATGTAATAAGAATTTGCAAGATAGAGATTTGAAAAGAAAGAGTTGTGTAGGAGAAGGGAGTCTGTATGGGGATTCATCATAGGTGCTTGACCTCGGTCGGTCTGGGTTACTCATGCTCAGAGTTCAATTCTAAGAGGTACCACAAAGATCACCTGCTACAGAGATAAAACATGGATAGGGATAGCAAAGTTTATGCATTGTGGTGGATTTATGACCCAACAAGAACACAGAAACCTCAGTGAGACAATGGGTGAAATCCAAGAAAAGACAAACCTTTGGAGAAAATACAACAGCACAGAGTAATTGTCACAAGGTAACACTTATATAAACCAAGTAGTTGACCTGTTCAATTAAAAATAAAATGAAGTTTGACAGAACCAGGAAGACGCAACAGTAATTTCTTATCAGTATACATAAAATGTTCACCAAGTTAGGCTATATGCTGAGATATAAAATAAGTCTCAATAACTTTGAAATTATTATCTTATAGAATGTGTTCTCTGATGAAAATTAAGTTAGCAATCAATAGAGAAAGATACAGAAATTCTTCAAGTATTTGGAAATTAAATAACGCACAAATTAACACATTATTAAAGTAAGAAATCACAAGGAAAATTAGAAAATATTTCCGATGAAATTATATTAAAAATATGAATGCAAATCTGTGGAATCAAACTAAAACAGTAATGAGAAATATACAGCTTTTTAATGCTTCGAATAGAAAAGTACAAAAGTTTAAAATAAGTGGTTTGTCTTTATCACAACAAAATAGAACAAAAAGGGCAAAGTAGAAACAAAAAAAGTAGATAGAAGAAAATGATAAAGAGCCAAACATAGTGAAGACCAATATCAGAGAAAACTAATATAACCTAAGTCAGTTATTTGACAAGATTAATAAAAGTGCAAAAAGTTTGCCATTTAGGAAAAGTTTGCTAAAAATTGTTAAAAAGACTGATCAAAAAGAAAAAAAAAAACTTCAATTACAGGAATGAATGGAAGAATCTCTCTGCAGATCCCAGATATATTAAAGACACAGAAATACTAACGAGTATTTAAGCTACTTTATGCCAATAAATTCAACTCAACTGACACAAAAAATAGAAATCTAAAATAATCCATATCCATATTTACATAGGGACTTCTTAGAATGTACGTCAATAACAGAAAGTGCACAAAAAAGGGGCTTCATATGAGAGCAATACAAAGTAAAATTATGAGCTACCAATTAAATCTCTGTAGAGTTGAGTATGACTAAAAAGATAAGCAAGATGAAATGTCAGTGAGTATGCAGACAACTGTAATTTTATACATTTTTGGTGGTTAGATAATATAGCACATAGATTTTGGGAAATAGGTTAGCAGTTCCCGAATAAGTTAAATAATTACTAATTCCACTTCTAGTTATTTACTCAAGGGAATTGGAACATAGATACACAAAATATTTGTGTAACACTGTTTATATCAATTTTGTTCATTATAGCCTAAACTTAGGAACACTGAACTGTCCATTAATAAGAGATTGTATAAACAATTGTGTTGTGATTTTAGAATATTACCATTTAGCAAGAACAAAGAGAGGACAACTGATTTCACACAGAAACTAATAATTAATAATAATAATAATAAACAAAACATGGATGAATCTCTATAAGATTAAGTTCTAAAAGCCAGACCCCAAAGATTTCACTCATATGTAATTTAAGCAAAGACAAAATAAATCTAAGCTTATCGGAGTGAGAACACTGATTGCTTATAGGCAATGGGAACTAACTGAAAGGGGTAAAGGGAATTTTCCAGGAAGGTAAAAATGATCTCTGTCATAACTGCAGTTCAGTTTAAGAACATAAACCTCTGTCAAAACTTCTCAAAATGTATACTTTAATATGTCTACATCACACTCTGTAAAATTCACATTATTCAAAAATTCACAAGGCAAAGATCAGAGGAAAAAATATAGTTATGAGAAACACTGGCTTTTCGGTCCTCAAATGTGCAAAATGACTACCTAGCAGATAAAATTTCTAGCACATATTTACTCATTATTAGAAAAAATATACATATGTAGGTTTATTAGCTAATATTAGCTAATTTTATAGAAACACACACAAGAACATAATAGTGAAGGTCATTCACAAAAAGTTCATTAATATTCACATAGCTTATATTTTAAGATTCCTTTGTGTAACTAAAAATCAAATTTGAATTTATAAATATACAGCTGATAAAAGTTTTATAATCAAATGCTTTCTTGTACATTTTCAAGTACTCTTTTATTTTTCCTTAGCTTTAACCTTTCTAAAAATTTTATACTATATGTTCCTGAAATATGCATGCAGCAAACAAATTTGATTGCATTTCAAAATAAAAAACTAATAAACAAAACTATATATATGTATATATTATATATATATGTTTTGTTAATATTTGCATTGTAAATATGTACCATAATATTAAGCATTTTACCCACATAAATACTTTCCAACAGTAATAAGTAAAATTAAATATATGGGGGTATCTGGTTAACTCAGTTGGTTAGAGAGTAGTGCTAATAACACCAAGGTTCTATCCACGCATGGGTCACCATGAGCTGTTCCCTCTTTAACAAATACAATAAAATAAAATGAAATATTTGTACACAAACATATACTATGTACAATATGTAAGCAATATTATATATATATATATATTTTTTTTTGATACCTTTACTATAGTTAAGACAAAAATTGCTGATATAAATGACAGAGCCTCTTTATGTGACCATTTTTTACGTATTATGAAGACTATTTTAACTAAAAAAAATGAATAGCCCTTGAAATCACCTTGCAATTAATAAAGTATAGGTATAGGCTAATTAATGAGGTTAGTGTCTGCCAAATAATAAATCTTGAAATCACCTTGCAATTAATAAAGTATAGGTAGGTATAGGCTAATTAATGAGGGTAGTTTCTGCCAAAACTATGAAACACGAAAAGGTGCCATAAGACGACACACTGTAAATATTCTTAAGGTGTAAAAAGCATAGGAATACAACTGAGGGAAAAACTAGAGTAGAGAAAAAAATGAACAATTTCTATACAATGTATAAATGTAAAGTTCATAAATGGTTCATACATGTAATTTGTAATATAAACATAAACTATTTTATAATGTATATATGTAAATATACACATAACCCATTGGTGGAAAAATTAAATATATAACCAAAATATTAGTAAAAGTTAAATCTGGGTATGGGTTTGAGTTATTTTTCAGTTTTGTGTTTCTTTCTACAATGAACACAACTCATTCACCCTGAGAAGGTTGGGGACCTATAATTACAAGAATCTCAAGACCCTAATCTTAATATGAGGAACCGGGGAGGTTCTGCTTCCCACCTCACTTTTTTTTTCCTCTCAACCCTGAAAACCTCTTCACAAAAGTCATAGAGAAAGAAAGCATTATTGAATAAGCATTAAAGCAGAATATGATGCACATCACAGTCAATCCACTAAGATATTGTCAAAACAGAAAGAATCCTCACCTTTTATTTATCCAAACAGATACAACGCATCCCACACATGTTCTCAAGATAAACAATAACTAGTCCTCATGCAAGAAAAAGTGGCAGTCCCATTTGTCACACATAGTTCGTACTAGATTCAGCTGGTATTTGAGTAATGATCTAATATTCGCTAATTGGCTTCAACCAAAAGAAAAAAAAAACAATCTTCTAATGTCTTTATAACTGTAAATAGTTTTGCAACTCGAATCAAGGTGTCCACTGAAGTTACGTTCCTATCCTCACACAGAAAATGGGAAAAGGGATGGATCATCCCTATCTTCCTTGATGCTTACTGTTAAAAAGATGGTCCCTGAGCCCTCCAGAAAGGCATTATTGGGTCATTAAGCTAACAAACAGATTGATACACATTTGAAAGAGAGAAGAAAATAGTTACAAGTTTTCTGAAGCAAATGCTCTAAGGAAAAGGGAGAAATCTTTTTCCCAATCATCTTTGCATTTCTAAAATAGTCTCAGAAATTATCTCTGTACTTACTGTACATATAGATATTATCCAAATAAACAGAAATGATGTTTCTAAAATAAAAATTGATGTTTCTTAAGTCTCTATTTCATTCAGTATGATTTTTAAGACATTCTAAAATTTTTTCAGTTCTTCTATTGTTTCCTTTACTGGGTACATGCATTTTTCTCCTCTCCTCCCACCACCTTCTCTCTTATTTTATTGGGTAATTCTGAATAGTCCTTCATTCTGAGCATAAACAGATCTTTCATGTCCAGTTCCTCTCTAATCTCTCAGAACTTTGCATGAGCTACTATAACACCCTGCATTTGTTATCATTATACTTATACTGCCTTGGAATTAACTGAATTTTGTGTTACTCACTAAAACTTCAATGAATATAGGTGATACACCTGTCTTTTGTCTGCTTTAGCCACATATTATAGTGGTGACTATTAGTGACTATTAGTGTCTGCCTGGCAGAACCTCATAAATACTTGTTAATTTTCTGTAAATATATAAGATAGTAAATAATTAAAATAGTATAATTAGGTTCCATTTCTTTAGTTTTATTTCTGTAAGGCAAAGAAAAAAACTGAGCTTCGTACATGATAGTTCACTAGTCGGTTAACAGAAGGAAATAGATGACATCTGAAGCCTGTGCTCAGAACAAACTTTGATGGATAGAAGAAAGGTGGCCACAGGAAAAATAAAAGCATTTAAAGAGAAGGGAGTTAGCCATACGTTCAAAATCACGACATTAAATGCATGCTTTTGAAAGATAATATGCTTTTTCGGGGACCATTGTTGACCCTACTTGGCATTTTATTCTGACATATTGCATACTATTTATCTTGCACCCTCAGATTAATATAACATTTCCCAAAGTAGGGCCTGATGGACAAAACTAGTTAAAAAGTTTGCATACTTAATAGTAACCTTTTCAAGTATGATGATTTATTTTTAAATATATTTCTATTTTATGGATGAGCAAAGTGAACTTCAAAGAGGTTGAAGCACCAACCTAAGGTTATATATTTCGTAGCAACAGAACTTTTGATTCAAGTCCAAGTGTACATTTTGTTGCCACCACCCTTAAATCCTTATTTTTCAAAAGCAAGCATTATATTATTGCCTTCCATACTCTACAATTATTTTTTTTCTTGAAGCGGAGAGACTTTGAAACAACGTGAAACCATCATATATTCATTTTTTAATTGCTCCCTTCTAAACATTCATTTTGTTAAGTTAGAATTAAAGTGAATAAGCTTCATTATTTTTTTCTTTCAAAGCCGGCTTAATTAATTTTGAATTCTGAAGAGCATCCTTAGAATATTTTATATAAGTATCTCAAAATATATTAACGAAGAAAAATAATAGAATAGAATAGAAAACTAAAATTTAAAAATTATGTCTCATCTGGATGAAAAAAACTTGAAGATTCCAAATGCCTAATGCATAATAAATATGGCATCACATACTGATAGGAAATATCAAAATTCCAGTTAAATCAAACATTAAAATAGAAAAATTAGAAGAAGGCATACAAGTATAATAGAAAACATGCAGCTGTGTGCTTATAAAAATATACATTTGTGTATGATTTGTGTGACTGGTATATGTTTCTCAATATGGATGATTCTTTCTGTTAAGAAACTACACATAAAAGAATAAAATACAATTTCTCCAGGCAAACATCACTCAATATAAATAAAACTGAAGTTAAAGTGAAAATACTGCAGTGGGAGGCAAGGGAGTTTGTAAAACTTACCCGAGATAAATGGATATGATATTATAAAAAGGACTACAACCCACTCAAAAATATGGAAACGCTATAAACCTACAATTCAAAGAAAACTAAATTTAAATGGATCTCAGAAAGGAAGATGCAGAAGATAACTTATAATTAGATAACTTTAAATTAAATTTACAAGACTTCATTTTTTCACTGTCCGAATGAAAATCAAGATTGATCATATACATTATGTGATAGTGTATAGAAGCAGATATTCTATTTTTTTAAAGTAATAATAAAAATTGTTTGAACTCCCCGTAATCTATCAACTTTAAAATGAGCATAATTTCGTAGGTGTATATGATTTACAGGAAGTTATCCTATAGCTGCTGTAATGTTGCCCAAAATATTGTATATTAAAGGACATTCAATATGACACTCTTTGTAATGAGAAATTATTGGATTTAAGGTCACCATAAATGTATTATTAAATAATGAAGCATTAAATAAATTCTAGGACTTTTATATGATGGTAACTATGAAGCTACTTAAAAGAATGAGACCTCTTTCTCTTTTTCCTTCTATAATTATATGGAAAGAATATCAAAGACATGTGTGATTAAGTGAAGAATGCCAAGTACAAAACAATGTGCAGTATGTTCTAGAATGACACTATAAATATATTCATATATATTGTCATATACATGGAAAGCCTGTGGAAGGATACTGGACACTGGACAGGGGCATTGCTATCCAAGACCTGAGCAGGCTCTGCTCCCCTCCATTGCTTGGAGCTAACTGCTGTGTTGTGCATGTCCCAAGAAGAAACAAAAACAATGTGGGTCGTGGGGCTTTTTTCCAACTTTCAAATGAATTTCTGTATCAAAGTCCTGTCGTCCAATCTAATTAACATCCAATCCATTCTCCACATTGCAGTCAAGGTGCTCCTAAAATGCTAATGTGATAATGCCACTACTGCTTAAAACCCTTCAGTAGCCACTTCAGGACTCTTCCTTTGGGGTAAATTCTAAAACATCTTAAAATGACCAAATAATTACCTTGTAATCTGATCCCTGCTGATGTATAGAGCCACTTCCCTATCCTCATACACTTTTATGCTCCTGTCATACCACAATGCTCTTAATTTTTCAAATGCACAGTGTTTGGAGACCATATTAATTTTTTTCTGTAAGCCATTACACATACTTTTTCATCTGCTGTCTCATAGTCTCCCTTTGCCCATGCTTTATTTAGCTGGTCATGACTCCATTCTCACCTTTTCTAGCTAGCTTGTTTTCACCCCTTGAAAGCTTTGAATACTTCTCTGTTATGTTCCTTTCTGATTTCAGTTCTACTTCTTTCCGAGCACTTATTCCAAAGAATTGTATACGAAGATATGAGTTCACTGATGTTAGGGACCCGGATTGTCTTCATAATTATTTGTGTTGCTTCTGTTTTTGATGTGTTCACTAGTAGACCAAGTTCAGAATTTGGAATTTAGTCAGAACTCTGTAAGTATTTATTGAATCAATCCAGAGCAAGAGTAGGCTCCTTAACCACAAAGCACGTGAAAGGAAAGAGGGTGACATAACCATCAATTCACATTGCATTGTTGTCTGAATGAGTCCATACATTTTTCTCCTCAAAACTCTTAAAAATATCTGTCTCCTAAATGTGCAGAAGTACATATCTAAATAAACTGCTTGGCCCCTTAATGATTGGCAGGTGCAGTAAGGAAAGGCTAGTGCCAGCATTGGATAAACGGACTCCATTTCTATTTTGCCTAGTTTAGATAGTACTCATGGTATTTAAAAGGAATTAGTTTCTACATGCATGAGTGCTCTAATTTTTGTAATACTTTTTAGAATAATGGTGATTTCAAAAAGGCAATTTCAATAAACAGTCTTTTATCAAATATTTTTTTAAGAAAAATGTTTCTAAATTTTATTTTACTTTATTTTAAATAGCCCTCCTATGGCTGAATGGGTTGACAATGAGTGCATTGTCAAATTAAAATAATGATATTTTAATTTTCTTCATAGTAAGAAATATTTCTTAAAATTCTGGTCTACAACCTCAGTTTGATTTTTGAGGCTATTTGACAAATTCTTTATTATTCTTGATAAAGTCCTCAGTCATACTTCCAGAAGTAAATCAAACTAGTAAAGATTTTACCGATTCTTAGACCCTTATTTTCAGGGCAAAGAAAAAAAAAAATGGCTTCTACTTGAGGTAGAATCTGAGCCTGTCAAATGTGAATGATTCATCATCCCAATTACCTCCTCTCAAACACAAATTTATATAAATCAGTCCTTGTCTTAATCTGTTTTAGTGCCAGAGAAGAAGAGGTCATTTGTCCTAATCAAATGAAATACTTTTTTGCGAATCTCAATCCCTCACTCACTGCATTTCGTCTAGGACTTTGCCCTGTTAATTACCACCTGTCTTGTCTATATTGTCAACTTTCTTTTTCTACTGGTCATTTGTCTGCATTTACATATAACAGGATTCTATCTTGCTTTTTCAGTTGTTTTTGTGTTCTCATCTGTAGATTGCTGTTCTCTCCCAAGCTCATTCAGGGTGTTGACAGAATTCAGTCTTTGCTGCTTGTTGGTCAGGGCCATGTTCAGCTCCTAGAGGGGGCCCACACTTCTTGTCATTAGCTCCATTCATCTTCAAAACCAGAAATGGAAAATCTCTCTTGTGTTGAGTTACCCATCATACTTTTCTTGTCTTTACAGAAAGCTCCCGGCCTCTGGAAAGCCTCATATAATTATGTTAGTTGCACTGAGAATATTCTCCCTATCTTAAAGTCAACTGAGTTGAGATCTTAATATCCTAATTACATCTGAAAAATCCCTTCACAGCAGCACATTTGTTTTTGAGTAACCTAGAGAAAGTATGTATATACTAGTGATGAGGAATTTTGGTGGATATCTTGGGATACAGCCTATAAAACTCATTTTGTTTTACACTTCTCCTATTTTGTGCTTACTTACCTGTTTCTTTTATATTTTTTATTACAGTCTATGGATTATGGTCTGGTATGTTTGAGTTTGTCTTTTTGTGTTCCTTCAGCAATAGGAATGCTATTTATCCTTCTTAACAAAAATGAGGATAGGCTGCAAAGTGTTCACTTAATCTAGCTCCATTACAGCTTATTTTTGTTTATTTTTTTTTCTGTTTTGCGTATACAGGCTGATAGACAACAAGAGGTTTGCATAATTTTTACCTTTTATTTTGTCTCTCAAAGTATTTTGGAATAAAATACAAATAATTTACTATTTGCTCTTTTAATATACTATTTAAAGCAAGTGTTCACATGTAAAGTAGAATTTTATCTACTAATATTTTTATGAAACAATATGTTAATGTTGGTAATTGAATGCTCTAAAAGATGTATAAGTAAATCTTCCAGTTTTAGGAATTGAGTTTATCATTATTAAGCTGATATCAGTATTAACTAAGAACACTTTGAATCACTGATAAAGCATTGTATTTACCAAGGAATTAAGACTTGCATATAACTGTTGACTCTCTACTGCTACAATTACCTGTTCTCAGTCTTAAAGGGGCAGAAATATTACAGGAATCTCACAAACCGAATAAATGGAAAGATACATTTTAATGACCTCTGTCTCTCGGGAGGCCTATCTTTTTGATGTAGGATTGGCCTTATCCTGCTGTGAGAGACACAGAAGATCTTTCTTCAGGTTCAATGGTAGTTCAGTGGCCTGCTGTGATTTCCCCCAAGTTAATAGTTGTCAGCCAGTCTGTTGGCTATCATTTGAGATAATAAATCTTGATCTTCACTATACTAGAAGTCAATATCCACTTAAGTTAAGAAAATCACAGTGTTTTCTTTTATTGTAAAACAGGAATTGCCTAGACCTGGCTCAACCTTATCAACTAATCTATTTCCTGTGGTGAAACTCATTCTGACAGGTCTTGGTTAGGTGAAAAGAATATTATGGATGGTCACTAAAATGTCAAAATGCTGTGACTTACCTCTTAAATACTGTTTCCAATTTAGATGTGGAGATTCTTACACTTAAATTTATTAACTCAGATGCACTGGCTTTACCATTGTCCATCATTTATGTGAAACAAACTATTTATTTATTTATTTACTCTTATTGTAATTTACCTTGAAAAATATAATTTACGTAGACATAACTTAGAATAATAAATTGACCTTTTATTAGCTGTTTAGTTGTGAACTTGATATTTAAAATTTAACCTTTTCAAACAACAAATTTCTTATCTGCAATTTGGTAGTAATAATTATGCTGTTAGTGTGAAATCTAATATTATATAATTTCTAAATATTTTTTGGCAAACAACTCCATAGGAGGCATCTCATAAAATAGATCTTTGTTTTTTATTTTTATTTTATTTTATTTTAATTTTTGTAATGCAGCTTAAATTCTCCATTCATTTACTGTGCATAGAGTTCAGAGAACAGTATCATTTACGTGACATTCCAATAGACTGATAATAAGGATCTCATATCAAAGTATTTCTTGGTACTCCATCATCTAATTAATCCTTTTTTAAAATTAAAGTTTATTGGGGTATAAAACTGAAAGCAACAAAGGAACAAGATAAACAAAGAAATTAATCCTTAATTCCAAACAAGCCAAGTAATAACTTTTTTATTTTAATTTTTATTAAAAGTATCTCATTTTAGACATCTTTGTATGGTCTGGCACAATTATTTTTGTTTCTATAATTGCTATACTATATTTAAACTCTAGTCCGCTCTAGGGATTCCCTACTCCACCCCTAATCCCCATCTTCCATTTTATATGTCTAGGTTCAGCCAGAGCAATATTTCAAAAACAAAAATCTAAATTATCACAAAACAAATTATGGCAGTTGAAACCCTTATCTCCCTGTTCTCAAAAAACACACACATATCAAGCAAAAATGGTAAATTAAATTATTCATACTTTACACTTACTGATAGTAGAAGAATGTTCTAAAATATGAAAGCATACTCCAGAGACCATTCCAGAGGTGAGTTAAGTGAAAATTGCATAGAAAATAGGAGGATTGAGTGCACATGATATTGTGAGGGTTGGCATCTATATGAAAAAATCTGCAAAAAAAATAGTTTCACATTATATAGAAAAATATTTGGAATAGGTATAATATCTAGAGTTTTAGATATTGGCAACTGGGGAAATAAACGGAAGGGTTTTAGTCTGAAGTGTAGGAAAGGCAGTACTTCCAACTTCTAGAAACAGAAATGCCTCTTAGAAGGGGCAAGGGGGAAGCAAAAGGTAAAATGAAGAATCTGGAAGAAACAAAGCAAAATCACAAAAATCAGAAGACATACAAATCCAACTTTTCAAAATGGCACAGCTGATTAGAGAAATTTTACTTCACTTTGCCAACAAAAGAGACTATTCTTGAACTAAAAAAATACAGAATTCTAAAATATAGAATTAAAAATATAAAATTAGCAATTTTACTAATAATTCTGTTCTGTTCAGAAAACACTGTTTGTCTCCATCATTTTTTTTTTTTTAATCATGTCTTTATTTTTGGTGGAACAAGCTATTCCCAGATAATCCTGTATATTTCATGCCCAAGTCCAGGATTTAGCCATTTCTCCCCAGATGAAAAGTACTCCTAAAGAGCAACCAAAAGCAGAGAAAAACTAAAACAATATATTGCAACCTAAATTATGTATCTTTAAACGACCATTTATTGACATGAAAAAATACTTTAAATCAAAACTTTCAAAGCTGAGAAAAGATATGTACAAAAAAATAACAACAAAATAAAACAGCTTAATGTAGAGTAAGTCAAACAAATTTGGATAAAATAAACATTAAAATGAACAAAATTAAACCTGGAATAAATATTAAATTACAAGTTTCTCAAGAAATAATAGATAGGATTAGAATTGCAAAAATAAAAAGTTCAAAAAAAATTAAGACATAAAGGATGTCAGATAGAAAATGATAGGTAAAGTAGGCAAAGAATATCTAAGATAAGTGGAATACATGATAGTGTTTTTTTTTTTTTAATTACCGCTTATCCCAAAATTGTCCCAGAATGATCAACTCCCAGACATATCAATACTAGCTAAACTATTAGATATTAAAGATAAAAACAAAATCTCTTGGCGTTGGACTCCAGGTCAAATAGATTAAGTCTAATAGGAAAAAAAAATATCACCTATCCTCTCAGCCTTCTCTTCAGCAAACAAGGCTTGAGAAGATAATTATTTTATGAAACCCAAGGAAATATTTAAAATGTAAGATTTTATACTAACAAAGTTGTTCTTCAAGTATCAAGACTAGAGGGAATCAGACAAATGAGTTTAAGCATGTATGAAAACTATATTCATGAATCCTTCCTGAAGACTACAAGAAATGCTTCACTAACTAGATGAGGAAGTGGAATCTTGCAAAAGGACTGAACGTGAGGTATAAATATGTTTTACTGTATATCTAACACTGCAGGAAGAGATTTCCTGGAAAAGGAAAGAAAGGGGGCAGATCTCACTCATATCGAAGGCCAAATAGCTAAGTCACAATAGAAAACTTTACAACAAATTAATGAAAGTTATCTCAGTGTTTAAGTTGAAAAAGAGAAAAAAAAATAATTGACAAGAAAAAAGAGTGCAGAAGGGTGCTCTTATGAGAGTAACAAGAGGATGAATATGAGGCAGCAGGGACATTGAAATGTCTTCCTTCTGAATATTCAGTCTAATAACTAATGTGTCATTGGTTTCATAGGTAAGAGAAATGATATACGAGTAAAAATACTCCAACAAACATAAGAGAGTCTGTCCATGACAGTGGATGGTAGCTGAGATGTGAGTACCACAGATATACTTTATATTCTGACTCATGAAAATCTATCAACAGGAGGGCATTTGTCATTTCAAACTATTTACATGTATCCTCTTATCTCTATTATAAGATTCAAAATAATATCTTAATTTTCAGAAAGGAAACAATTAAGATTCACGAATAACAAAAGTAGCAAGGCATTCCACGGCATTATATGTTGAAAGCTTTTTTTTCTTTTCTTTTCTTTTTTTTTTTTTTTTTAATAGGAAGAAGGGGTGGTGGGCAAGGGAGCTATTAACAAGAGATAAAACAGGATTAAGTTTAAGACAGGACATCTTCTTTGGGGGCAGTGGGAGGAGACAAGAATGGCAAGGGTTTTTATCTTTATCATGCACATTGCCTCTTCTTTCTATTGGAGATGGAGAGGGCATGTATGACAGATTTCCTCATTGGTATTGAACAGAAATTCCAGACTGATTTGACTGAGATTATATTTCTGGGAGAGGTTTAAATAGCAATTAGATTAGGTTCCAAATCTGGGTTTAGTATCAAGATGCCATTTTAGGTCCATGGTTTTCTTTTTGTTGACTCAGACCATTTTCTGAAGTCTTGTGAAAAAGAAATATGAATAATTCAGCTTTAAAATTATTAAAAATAATACTATTAGAGTTTGAAGAAAAAGTGAAGAAACAAAGTGGAGTCACTAGTCAAGCTAACAAAACTACTTAAAACAAAATGGACTGAAACAGAAATTTATTTTATTTTACTTAACTAGCACGAGGACTAAAATTTTGAACTTTTCAGTAAATGCCTAGATGTACACAAGTTCCATAGATAACCATCTGAAAAATTTAGGAAAGAGTGTTCCATTATGCAGTCCACAGGTCATCTGGAATATGAATTTCTCAGATCAATCCAGATGCTAAAAATATGATACTTTTTTCAAGAATGGGCTTTTTACTATTAAAACAAACAAACAAACAAAAACTCTCAACTTTTCTTTTTTTCTTTGGAATACGATTTGGGTTTATATTTAAATCAAGTGCTTCCCAAATAGCTATTCTTTTGGATCTCAAAAAGATGTTTGTTGACTCTCACTTTGGCCTTTTTTTCTTTTTCTTTTTCTTTTTTAGGTTAACATTGTAACTATTTTTTTCATGTTTGACAAGAAAGGAAAGAATGTTGACATAAAAATGGACTGCATCTGTAGAGTAGCTTACTAAGAATTGGAAAGCTTTCTATAGGACAGAATCAAAGCAAGACCGCTGAGGGTAAAGAAATTTGAAAAAAGGAAGGAGTGAGCAATGTGATCATTAAACTAATGGAAAATAGAAGAGAATAGGAGAGAAACATATAATGATATCAGTAATCATTTTTAAAATCTGCTTTGCACTTTAACACTACTCTGACCTCCGGAAGTGTGGGTGGTGCAAAATATAAAACTCTCCCCCCTATCTTCTAAGTTCTTCAAATTAAGAACTTAATTTGAAGTTCTTAATCAAATTAACAGGAGAAAATGTCCACAATTTATTTTAATCAATTCACATGAATATGGAAAAGCAAATGTTTGGTAAATAAATGTTTGCTGAGCCATCTTTAACAATGTGACACAGAGAGGACTTTGAACGAATGGGCCTTGCTAGGTTCCTCTCTATTTCACACTAGTTTATATTAAACTGTAGTTACCTATGATGATAATTCCCTTTTTGGAACAGATCCTCTATCTAAATACCTTTAGCCAGTTAGTGGGGAGATCAAAGTTTTTTTTTATTGCTGTTCTTTTGTAAAACCAACTTAAAACCCATATCCCAAAAGGCATATTTTAGGATGGCAAACTCTGCTTCCCTTCACAGTAAAGGAGGCAAAGTATCAGGGAAAATTTTCATGGGAAACAATACCAAAGAAGGATGGCAGGATCAAAGTGTTTCCTGGAAGGGATACTAAGAAAACAAAAAAAAAAAAGAACAAGAACAACATAAGCTCCCAACAAGCAGTTGAATTTTCACTCAGTTAAACAGTCAATGTTTGAAAATTATATCTTAAATTAGTTTTTAAAAAATCTAATTTTCCCCAGCTGGTAAATTTCAATATAATATAATATAATTCTGTTTAGCTTTGTTAGAATAACCTTCATTAAATTAAGCAATAACAACAACAGCAAAGTGAGAATGAAAAATCCAATTTACATCTGATTTTTGAACCATGAGATATTTACTTCAAGTTTTTAAAGGATCAGTAGTAATTGCTAAAACATTTTGGAAATTGTATGACCTTTGGATTACATTTGTAAAGACCTCTATTTCTTTTAGGCAGTCATCTGTACAATAGGGTTCAAGTCTCCAAGTACATATGGGCATCACATACAGTTATCATTTTTCTATATAAAGACTAAAGAAAAATTCATGTCTAAAATAAATAACGCAACATAAAATGCCCAAACTTTTAGACATGTTTAATATTCAGAGGCTACAGATGGTAAAAAGAGTTCTGGGAAATATGATATAGATTTCTGTAACAAGTCAATACCATCAAAATAAGGTTATAATATAGAATTTGAAAACTTTTTTAGAGGTCCTGGAAATGAACATATCGACTCTTACACCCTGACCTGAAAAAAGAGCATTTTACTCTCCTATAACCTCCAGGATGAGGATATCCATCTAGTCAGACAAAACAACTCTAGAAATCAATGGGATTCCACATTGTAGCCAAGTTGTACAGATCACACGGTAACAAGAATAAAGGGTTTTAGGGATTTGCAAGATGATGTGACAACACAGATAAGGATTCAACTGAAGTTGTACATTAGCTAGAAGATTATTACATTGTCCCACAAAATATTTCAGTCACAACATTTAGTGAGATTCCACTTTGTCAGAGTAAAGTGGCAGATATAAATGAAACCAGGCTTGTTGTCTGCCATACTAAAGCTTGCATTCAAGTTGAAAATTTACTATGTGTGAAGAAGACCAAAGACTAATTTTACAGAATGAATGTTGCAGACTTAATAACCAACATAAGATACAAATAGGGTAGAAATGAAGTCTTGACTACTATTATGAGGAAAGTTCTTAAGTAAGTGGAAAAATAGATATTAAAAAAAGGAAGAGATAATGAAGAAGGGGGAAATTACACCAAAGCTTGGAGACAAACACATTAAATTTCAAAGAAAGAAAGTTTTAATAGAGCCCTCTAAGCATAGAGCCCACAGAGTAGAAAATGAAAAAAAAAAAAAAAAGAAAAGATAAGTCATTGAAATAGTGAGAAACAAAGTAGTTTTAGGGAAGTCAGTATCAGTCTATGAAGTTTAAAATGAATATACCTGAGCTGTGAGAGTTTCTTAATAAACTCAAATTTTAGCCCAATTTAATGCAATATAATTTAAAAGTACCTTACAAAGTGGGTTGGGTTGGTAAATGGAAGTGTATGAATGAGGAATGTTGATGATGACCATCAAGTTTTGAGAAATCAATGTCGTAGTAACTATAAGAGGACAGCACTTTACAGTTATGAAAAGTTTATAGCATTATTTTACTTAATCATATTAAGTGAATATTAAAGATCTTTACATATCTTTGGGAAAAATAAAATATTGTTTTAACCCCACTTTCTCACATGACTACTTCATTTTTTCCTATTGTCTGTTGCTCATACCCATAAAACTTTTAGATAGCGGTAATCATAGAGTAGATGTCTTTGTATCTTCAGTGTGTGTGTATGTGTGTGTGTGTGTGTGTGTGCGCCGACACTAACTTAATGTCCATGTGGCTAAACGGTACTCACGATTAATGGTTATACATATTTTACAGTCTGTCATTTATATGATAATTTATGTGATGAATCATCCATTATTAGTACTTTTTTATCTTTCATATACTGAATTCTAGAAGTAATTATTCAGTGGATGCACTTTGAAATATTTTTAATTATTTTATTTTGTTAAGTTCTTATAAGCAAGTTCAACAAGGCCAAGAGTAGGGATGTCTCTAAATCTCTCCCAATGTCCTGCCATACTTTTTCCAACAGAATTTCTACCCATTTAAAGACTCCAACCTTTCCCACTCTTCTGAACTGCCATTAAAGAAAAGAAAAGAAAAAAAAAAAAGATGACAATTGAGAATTTAAACAAACAAAACATTTCAATAGATTTTAATTATTATTTGGCATGAAAATTATCAGAGGGAAATGTGAGCAGTCCCAAATTTGGTTTTAACCCTTTACATTATTACATAGTTTCAAAAAGCGTTCTTACAGTTGTCCAAAAGAATAGTATTTCTTAAGACCTGTCAAAAGCACTGTCACGAAAAAATCAGATTGACAGACATAGCTGTTACTGTGCAAAAGGGGTGATATGTTTTTAATGGATACAGTTATGTGTCAAGATTTTATAATTTCCTTGTTTCATCTTTAAAACCATCCTTTGAGTTAGAAGCCACTGATCTTGTTTTTTAATATGTGAAGCTGAAGCTTGTGAAGTTTAAATATATTTTTGTAAGATCAGAGAGTTAATCATAGTACAGCTAATATTCAGTAAAGTTTAAAATTTATGTCTTAATATGATTCCTATGCATTTATTTTTTATTGTGTTGATTGTTACGAGAATATTTTCATTACATTTTTAATGTTATTGATTTTGTACTAAAAAACATTTATTTTTATTGCTCTTTTATTTTCCTTATTTACCCAACTCTCTTATTAATTATAAAAGTTTTACAAATGATTCTCTTGAATATTCTAGGATTTTCTGTTTGTTTGTTCCTTTGTTCCTTTGTTTGTTTGTTGCAAAAACGTTTGGTCTCACAAAGATACAATTTAGTAGAAGTATTTTTACTTAGTATTCATACAGTTTGGAGAGAGTAAGAGAGTGAATAGAGGGAAAGTTACAATGTTGAATTAGTACAGGAGGTGAATATAAAGCTCTGATTTAAGAGTGTGGCCCTGGAGATAGCCAAGAAGGAGGATATGAAAAAGCATTAAGAAGAAAAGGAAATGGATACAAATTCATAAGTGTTTTGACAAGTGGGAAAGAAAGAGAAGGTCATTAACAATGATTCCAAAAGTTTACATCTAGATTCTCTTCCATGTACAAGAACAAGTTACAATTAAAAATTAGTGTTGGAATCTATGCTCAGGTCTTCTCTATCATAATAATGCGTCAAAAGTTATATGACACTACCTATGAGATAGAGGAAGTGGAACAGTTGAAGCAACAAAAACGGAGTAAAACTGATGAGTGCTATTATAACCAAAAAAAAAGAAGGAAAATATAGAGACCTAGAAACTGCTCATAGCTATAAGGGAATATAAATCATTATGTTTAAATTTTATTATTTCTATGCTATATTATTATTTCTATGAGCTTATTATTATTTCTCATTATTATTTCTAGGGCTCATTATTATTTTTATGCTATAAATTAGTCATTGTGCTATAAGTTATTCTCAGGATGTTATGTTCTTACTATTTATCATTTCAGAGGTTTCACATTATTATGCAAGTAAGGAACACAATGACATTTGGATCTATTTCAGAAAAACAATGTGATTAGAAGAATCATTAATGCTTAATAGATGCTTGTGGTGACCATAATATAAGGAAATATTACCTACAATTTTATCATTAGAAAACAAAATTTAAAATTTTGCCAAGAATATTAGTATGAAAGACACCTCTTGTCAGAACAAGAAGTAAAAGTTCTTTCATATACTGAAGTGTTTATCTGCATCATAATATCTATGATATGATTCAAACAGACTGAAAAAAAAATTCTGGGACTGTTTAACCATGAATTAAATTTTGTCACTTGCATTGGAAGGTTGACATTCCAATTCTTAGTATTTGATTTGTCTCTAAGTAATTTAAAAAAAAGTTTACTACTATTATTGGAGATAGAAATAGACTATATATTAAAATGATTTACCTTTCAATACATTATACCATTAAAAGTCGTTTTGTCTTTTGTCCTTTGCTGAAGTCTTTATGAAATTTCAATGAAAGATCAAGCTGTTTCAATTCATATTTACCCTTGAATAGGACACTTTTAAACTATGAATACAAAATGTAAATTGTGTAATCCAATAATATCTTCAGGAATTATTTTCCTATTTTTTTAAACAGTCACATACCGTTTCATAAAATACATATATGCATTTTTTTTTACATTACACATTTTATTTACTTATTTTTCTACTTTTAAAAGTATAATAAAATGTTTCAAAAGTAAAAAATAATATAAGAAAAAGTTAATATAAGAAAAACATTGTCATATTTGCCAAACGTTTTAAATTTGTGTCTTTAAGCTGCCTCTTTTTTGCTCACTAACAATTAAAAATATTAAATAAGCAAAACAAAGTGAAAACTTTCTGTGAAAATTCAGTTTAAGTGTACACAGATTCTAAAAATAACTTCCTTATGCAAAGAAAGAAATAGGAATTTTATTTCTGAGGGATTACTTAAACTGAGTGCCATTTAAAAATCAATTGATTACTTAATGGTTACCAGAATTTAGTTACAGATACAATGCTGAGTGTCAAATTAAAAGTTTGAAGTCATATTATATTTCAATGAATGTAAAAATATATTAGGCCCATATATTTTTTCATAATAAAAAGTTACCAGAAACTGAGTTTCAAGATCTCATATACTTAAACAAGGGGACATCTTCAAGGTGTTTTTAAATTGTTTTAAGGCCTTTTTTTCTGTAAGCCAGAGGCTTGATGCTTAATATATTTCATCCTTCCATTTTCAGAACTCCCAAATGAAAAGGCTCCCTTTTCATGCAATTGTGGGGGTATTTTTCTGTGGGGAAGGGACATTAAACATAAATTTCAAACTAGGTTAAAAAAAAACTCACTGTAATTTTATAAAATATTTAAACAAAATAAACTATGTGTTACTATTTTAAATTTATTAGTTTCTTATTTATCCAAAGTTGAGTGACATCTACTGTGTAGCCAAGGTTCAATTTAACCAATATCATGCTTTAATATCATGAATCTCCTGTTTTTCGTTTGTTTGTTCTGTCAATTTTACAACTCCAGTAATGACTAGATTGAAAATAACTTAATTATATTTACATCTTTCAAGACTGGCAGCATTAAAAAGAATTATCACCATAGTGATGCCCTCTAGTTCTGCTAAGGAGTGGAGTGATCGACTGCTGACTTCAATGACCCAAGATATTGTTACCATCTTTGTTGACATTGTTTAAGATTTTTTAAATTCATATATAATAAAAAGAAATTGCGTGTGTATGTTTTCTATAAATTTTGACACATATCTAGATTTAGGACACTATTACTACAATCATAACATATAATAAAAAGTTTCCTTTACCCAACTCAACTTTCTCTAGCTATGTCTCTACAGTCTCATCCTCTCTTCACCCCATCCTAGGCAAACAGTAACCTATTCTCTGTCATTATAGTTCTGTCTTTTGAAAACATCATAAAAATGAAATCATAAGGTATATAACCTTTTCAGACTATCTTGTTTCTCTAAGCACATGGCCCTTGAGATGTATCCCAATTTCTTTTGTGTGTTGATGCTTCAGTCTTTCTTTCTTTCTTTCTTTCTTTCTTTCTTTCTTTCTTTCTTTCTTTCTTTCTTTCTTTCTTTCTTTCTTTCTTTCTTTCTTTCTTTCTTTCTTTCTTTCTTCCTTCCTTCCTTCCTTCCTTCCTTCCTTTCTTTCTTTCTTTCTTTCTTTCTTTCTTTCTTTCTTTCTTTCTTTCTTTATTTTTTTGGTTGAGTAGAATTGTATTGTATGGCTGTTTCACCACTTGTTTCTCATTTGAAGGGTGTTTGTTTTGATTCCTGTGTTGGGTAATCATGAAGTCACTATATAAATGTGTATAGGGGATTTTGTAAGTTTTTTTTTTTTTTATTTCTCTATGGGGGAACAACGAAAAGTGAAATAACTGGGTAATGTGGTAAGTTTCACTTTAAAAGACAATGACAAACTGTTTCCTAGAGTAGCTGTACCATTTTTTCATTTTCAGCAGTAATATATGCGAGTTTCAGTTGCTGCACATTCTCGTCAGCATTTGCTATTGACTGTATTTATCCTTTAACCCATTCTAATAGATATATGGTAAAAATTCACGATGGTTTTAACTTGCATTACCTAATGGCTAATAATGTTGACTATATTTTCATGTGTTCCTGCCATTAACATATCTTTTTTTTTAGTGAAGTGTCTGTTCAAGTCTTTTTCCCATTTATAGATTGTTTTTTGTTTGTTTGTTTGTTTTTTTGTTTTTGTTTTTTATGTTGAGTGTTGAAAATTTTTTATATATTCTGGATAAAAATCCTTTGCCAAATATGAGCTTTGCAAGTGTAGCTTTTCTTTTCATTCTTTTAACAGTGTCCTATGCAGAGCTAACATCTTTAATTTTGATGAACTCCAACTTATTGTTTGCTTTTATGTGTATCATTTTATTATGAGTGTGCTTTTTGTCTATTATGTCTAATAACTCTCTGCCTAAGCACAGGCCACAAGTATGTTTATGTTTATTTCCAAAATACCTATAGTCATATATTTTACAATTTGACTTATGTGCCATTTTTGAATAATTTTTCTATAAGGTGTGAACATTAGGTGAAAATATTTTTCAAAGTGGATGTCCCTTTAAAAAGACAACCCTTTTCCATTTAATTGCTTTACACTTTTACCAAAACTCAATTCACCATATTTGTATAGGGCTATGTCTGGACTCCCTTTTCTATCCCATCAATCTATGTGTCTATTCCTTCACTAACAGGTAACTAACCCATCAGATGCTTGTTTTAAGATCTTTATTCATATTATTTTTCAAAATTGCTATGGCTATTCTGATTCCTTTACCTTTGTATATGATTTAAAATCAGCTTGCCTGCATCTATGAAAATTTCTGCTGGAATTTTCATTAGGACTGTGTTAAACTTGTTGGTCAATTTAGACAAAATTGTGATCTTTACTATCTCAGTCTTCCAATCCACGAATACAGTAAGTTGATAGTTTTTAACTTTTTATTTTGCTAAACTTGCAAACACATAAAATAATTCCATAAAACATAAATAATACTATAATAAACACACACATATCAGATTAACAATTTGATAGCTAATATAAGGGTGGCTCAAAAGTAAATGTATTCACAATAACAATATAGCTTACATTCTATATATAATTGGATACACTTAGTAGTTTCTTAGGTTGGACATGGATTGGAAGAACCAACATGGTTAAAATGGCCATATTACCCAAAGTAATATACAGATTTAATACAATCCCATCAAAATCCGAATGGCATTTTTTAAAGAAATAAATATCAGATTGGTATGTAATCACATAAGACCCCAAATAAACAAAGCAATGCTGAAGGAAAAAGAAATAATCACAAAGCCACTGGAACAACACTCCCTAACTTCAAATTATACCATGAAACAAAAATAATCAAAACAGCATGGAGTTGGCAGAAAACAGAAGCAGAGACAGTGGAAAAGAACTGAGAACTCAGAAATAAACCTACATATATATATCGGCAGATCATTTTCGACAAAGGGGCTAAAAACATACAATAGAGAAAATAAAGTCTCTTCAGTAAATGGTGCTAGGAAAATTGGAAAGCCTTATGCAAAAGAATGAAACTAGACTGTTATCTGGCACCATGTATCAAAATTAACTCAAAATGAATCAAAGAACTCAATATGAGACCTGAAATAATTAACTGCAGAGAAGAAAGCATAGGTACTAAAGTTATGGACTTTGGGTTTATAAATGATTTTATGAATTTGACCAGAAGACAAGGGAAGTAAAAGCAACAGTAAATGAATGGGACTATATTAAAATAAAAACCTTATTTGCAGCAAAAATGTCCATCAACAAAACATGGAGGCAATCAACCGAATGGGAGAAGATATTTGAAAACAACACCTAAGATAAGAGGCTAATATCCAAAATATATAAATAATTCATAAAACTCAACAACAACAAAACACAAGCAATCCAATTAAAAAATGGGCAGGGGACCTGAACAGACACTTCTCTCAAAAAGACATGCAAATGGCCAACAGATATATGAAAAGACGCTCGGCTTCATTTAGTAGCTATTAAACAAATGCATGTCAAAACCACAATGAGATACCACCTCACAACTGTTAGAGTGGCTATTATCAACAAGAGAAGAAATAACAAGTGTTGGAGAGGTTGTGGAGAGAAAGGAACCCCATACACTGCTGGTGGGGATGTAAATTGGTCCAGTCACTATAGAAACAGTATGGATTTTTTCAAAAAATTAAGAATAGATTCATCATATGATTTAGCATATCTGAATCATCTACCCAAAAATCTGAAAACATTTATCCATAAAGACATATGTGCACCAATGTTCACTGCAGCTTTATATACGGTGGCCAAGATATGGAAACAACTAAAGTGTCCCTGGATAGATGACTGGATAAAAAAGATGTGATAGATATATACAATGGAATACACTCAGCCATAAGAAAAGATGAAATACTGCAATTTGTGACATAATGGATGGATCTTGAGATTAACATACTAATTGAAATAAGTCAGACAGAAAATGTTGAGAACCATATGACTTCACTCATATGTGGGATCAAAAAAAGAAAGCAACAAACAAATAAGACAAACAAAGAAATAAAACTCATAGACACAGACAAGTGTTTAGTGGTTACCAGAGAGGTAGGGGTAGGGGGTTGGTAGAAGAGGATAAAAGGGATCACATATATGGTGATGGAAAGGGAACTGACTCTGGGTGGTGAACACACAACATAATACATAGATGATGTACTAGGTTGGTGCAAAAGTAATTGCGGTTTAAAAGGTTAAAATAAATACAAAAACAGCAATTACTTTTGCACCAAAGAATTTTAGTGTTGAAACCTATGTAATTTTACTAATCAATGTCATCCCAGTAAAAAAATAAACAAACAAGAAAATAACAAAACAAACAAACAAAAACAATGTTGACCAAAGCACTTAAAACTAAAAATTAGTTTTAAAATAAAGAAAAAGAAAAAGAAAAGAAAAAAGGAGCAGGATCAGCCTGAGCACAGTTAAACATGGACCCCTGTATATGTTAGAAGACTTTAAATGTACTAAGATTCAATGGAATCTTATTTCAAATCCCTCTTCTTAAAGATGATCTGCATGTCACATAAATTAAGTGACTTGTCTAAAGTGCAAAACAATTCACTGTAAGAGTTAGAACAAATTATTAATTTTCACTACTGTCTTATCCTCATTAGACTTTACGTGAACTACTTTATTATGTAATTTGTATTGCAAACCAAAACACCTCTAAGACATATTCTAAACCTCACAATACAGTAGATATTGTGAAAGTTTATCTAAATGATAGCATATTTATTTTAATGTGACTTTAAAGATGTTTTGTGACAACAGAAGAATTACTCTAAAATAATAACTTAATTAGCTGCACAAAGTATGGTCACTCTGTTGAATGCATTTGGTATTAATGAAGATAAATGAGACATCCAACTTTCTTGACTGCCATGGGGAAAGGCAAATTTTAATTTACCTCGTTAAAACCAACAGAACTTTTCTGTTTTAGAAAAAGTAATTTTGTTCCTAATTAAATAGAGTAGTTTTAATCTGAAGTTTGTTCATTTTTACATATTTTCTTATTTAAAGTCACCTCTTAATTTTGAGAGAGACGTAGAAACTTAAAAGACAACAAATATTAAATAGTTAGAAAGCAGGGACTGTTCCAAACCTTGCTTTACGCTTCTAAACACTTGCCACATCTTGTGGAAGATTGGCTAAAATCCACATGCTATTGAATTACGGCAATTTTGCAACACTAATTATATTCTAAAGAGTCAACATGAGTTTTGAGGAGGAAGTTCTCAATACCAGGGATTATACAGTGCTTTTGGCTATATCCAATTTCCAGACCCTGTGTTGAAAATCTCCCTCTTGTTCCCCAGGATGCATCCTCTACCTTTTCCCCTTGGTCTTTTTCCTGATAAGCTGAGCCATCTAGTTTGCATGACAGGAATACTTTATCCCTTCTCTGCTCTTTGTATCCAGCCCAAGGAGAGTATCAGAAGACTAGGGGGAGCCAGAGTGAGGGCTAGAAAGCCATTTCTCTTGCTCACTTCCTGAGAGGTTGCTGTAGGCTGCCTACACTTTTCCATAGAAGTTCTCACTTCCTGCAATACCCTCCTCACAAACCCATCTATCTGCACATTCCTCTGTCTCCTGCATGTGGTAATCTTAGCTGCCGCTCCTCACATCGTTAGGTAGAGAAATGGTACCAGAATATCACTAACTTAGGAATTTCATTATTAGTGTTTTCTTACACGCCTAAACCCTGTAGATATTACCTTTATTAAACTGTCCTCAAATTGTACTAATTTAAATGTGTCATTCTGCTGGGACTTTGAATGATACGTCATTTTCAAATATGTAAAATTTGATACAAATTATATGCAACCTATACAAAATTATGAAGCCCAATATTAAAATGAATATCTGTGAACCCATCACTCAGCACAAGAACTAGGAAACTGTCCATGCCATCACTTACGTCTATCCAGATATGCCTTGTGCCTCCTCTAAAGTCTCTACCCAAGGTCACCATTATCTGAATTTTGGACAGCTTTATTGCATACATGCTATTTATGTATTCACAATATATTGTTGTCTTTGCTTGATCTTGAGGTTTGTAAAAATAATATTACATTCTATTTTCATCATTCTCTTTCACCACTTTTTATACTCAAAGATATTTCTGTCTTTCTGGTCACAGTGGCTCTAGGATGTTTTTTAAGAAGTAGTCTTTTACTTTGCAGTTGTTTAAGAAATTGGGTCGGAAATGAATTAAAAGCAATGGCGTATGTCGCATGTGTTGTTGTTAAAATCATGTTCATGTCTGAGGACCTACATTAGCTATACCATTGCTTATAGGTATTGTTTATGTGGCAAAAATTGATATTTTTCACCTTGGCCAACTGTGTGAAAATGTTTTATATCTGTATTGTTCCACAAAATAGTACGAAAGGAAAAGGAAGATAATGTAACATATGCAGGGCCACCTTGGATTGCACACAGACATATTATGCAACTTAATTAAACATATACATATAGTTGGTAACTATACAGCATTTAGTCTATCATTAATCTTGCAATTAATATTTATGTGATAATGAGGTTAACCCTACTGACAATCAGGTCACACAGCTGCCTCTGTTATGATTTGAGAATGACAACTGTTCTTTCTTTCTATGTCTATCACTCATTGACTATTTCAATCCACGTGCAGTGAAATGGATTCATTTCTATAGGATTATAATTCCCCCCAAAAGCTTCGTTATCTTCCTGTGTTGAAGTAGGAACTACTTCTGTGTGATCCTAAGCTCTCTTACATTTTCTGTATTATATTTAGCATATGATTTTGTAAAAACCATTTTAGATTGTCTATAGGCCCCATTAGACTATATAATGCCATAAAAGTGTATTTGTTTACTATTTATTTAATCAACACATATTTATTAAGCCCATATAAAAAAGCCAGGCATTGTTCTAGACAGAGAATACTGCAATAATTCAAAAATATCACGTTTTACCTTCATTGAGCTAATGGGGAAGATGTATTATAAACAATTAAATAAATAAGTAGTATATTTCTAAATGGAAAGATTCAAAAAATGAAAACAAAGAAAGAGAAGGAATAGAGAGTGGCAAGAAAGATCATACCTCTTGAGATTGTCCAGCTCCCTCTTGTATTCCAGGACTTAATACAGTATTCAGATTATAGTAGGACTTTGTTTTTAAAACAACTGAATTAGAAAATTCTAGAAAATATAGTGTCTTTAGGAAGCTCATGTCAGTTTTTCATAATTTTTTCCTAAATAAGGATAAAACATAAAGCCTTTATTTTCATTTACTGGATATTGCTATACTGTGGTATATTGTATTGACGTATTTTGTAACAACTCAGCCAGTCCTTAAAAGGGGAAAGATGAAAGATTAATTGACAGAGACAGAAACGGAAAGAAGAAAAATTTTGAACAAAGAATACGTGTAACTTTTTGGGAGACGAATGTCCACTCAGAGTTCCCTGTTGCCTTCTGACATGTAAAACTTTTCTGTTTCTATGGTATATTTTTTCATTATTTCCTCTGACTTTAAGCCTTTCCTCCTGTCTTCCTTATCTCCCTTCCTTTTACATGTAGATATGTTGTTAAGGTCTGTCACTGATTATTTTAACATTTTTCAACTTATACTTTTTTTGGATGACTCACTTGTGCTTTTGACTTCACACAATGTGTTGAAGATCTTTTTAAACATTTTTTCAGCTTTATTGAGGTATAATCGATGAATGTGTAAGCTATTTAAATTGTACAACATGGTGATTTGTTATACACATACATTGAGAAAAGATTTTCCTCATCAAGTTAATTAACAATCCATCACCTCATATGGTTACCTTTATTCTTTCTTGTTGAAAACATTTAAATCTACTCTTAACAAATTTTAATTATAAAATACAGTGTTATCAACTATAGTTAACATGTTATACACTAGATTTTCAGGCCTTATTCATTTTATAGATAAAAGTTTGTATTCTTTTACCAACATTTCCCTATTTCCCCCAATCCCTAGCAGCTAGTAACCACTTTTCTACTCTCTGTTTCTATGAGTTGGATTTTTTAATTTTTAATTTTTTTGATTCCACATGCAAATAATATCACACAACATTTGTCTTGCTCTGTCTGACTTATTCCGATTATATAATGCCCTCCATGTTGCAAATAGGATTTCCTTATTTTTTAAGTGCTAATAATATTTCATAGTATGCAAATATCACATTTTCTTTATCCATTTAACCAGCAATGGACATTGAGTTTGCTTCTTCTGTGTCTTGATTATTATGAATCGTGCTGCCATGAACATGGGTGTGCAGACATCTCTTCAAAATACTGATTTCATTTCCTTTGAATAAATACTCAATGTTGTATCATAAGGTAATTCTATATTTAATTTCTTGAGGAACCTCCATACTGTCTTCCACAGTGGCGGTAGCAGTTAATATTCCCACAAACAGTGTGCAAGGATTCCCTTTCTTCAAAATCCTTGTCAGCACGTATCTCGTGTTCTGTTGATAATAGCAATCCTAATGGGCATGGAGTTATATCTCATGGGGTTTTCATTTGCATTTCTCTGATGATTAATGATGATGATCACCTGTTCTTGTGTCTGTTGGCCATTTGTGAGTCTTCTTTGGACAACTGTCAACCCAGGTTCTTTGCTCATTTTTTAATGGGTTTATTTGCTTTTTTGCTATTGAATTGTATGTGTTCCTCACATATTTGTATTTAACCCATGATTGGATATGTGGTCTGCAAATATTTTCTCCCACTCCATAGGTTGTCCTTTCACTCTGCTGAGTTTTGTTGTTGTGTATAAACTTTTTTATGTAGTCCCTCCCACTTGTTTATTTTTGCTTTTGTCGCCTTTACTTTTGTTGTCAAATTCAAAAAGAAATAATTGAGAAGACTGATATCAAGGAGCTTACCTCCCATGTTTTCTTTGAGTTGTATGGCTTCAGGTCTAACATCCAAAATTTTAATCTATTTTGAGTTGGTTTGTATATTGGTAAGATAGAGACTCAATTTTATTCTTTTGCATGTGGCTATCCAGTTTCCATACCATTTACTGATATGACTATCTTTTCTTCATTTTATATTATTGGCACCTCTGTCATAAATTAATTGACCATATACATGTGAGTTTATTTCTGGGCTCTCTATCCTGTCCCATTGATTTACAAGTCTGTTTCTAGGCAACTACCATAGTGTTTTGACAACTATAGCTTTGTAACATAGTTTGAAGTCAAGAAGTGTTATGACTCTAGCTTTATTCTTTTCACCCAAATTGCACTGGCTATTGGGAATCTTTTGCGGTTCCATACATGTTCCAGGTATTTTTTTTGTGTTTTTTTTTTTTCTATTTATGTGAAAAATGCAACTGGGAAAGATTTATAAATAATTATTTTTGTTTCATTGATTTCTTCCTTTCACATCTTACCTGAATTTTTACTCCATTAAAAACAAACAAACAAACAAAAAACAAACAAACAAAAAAACAAAATCAAAACTTTCACCCTCTTGGAAAACTCAATCACAATTCTCTTTGTATCTAAGTTCTCAATACAGGGACTACCACAAATTTGCTGGAACTCAACAAACGTTTGATGAATAGTGAATATCAAAGATCTAACATATACCATTTTCCAGAGTGCTACCACAGTAATTAATATATTTTATTATGGTTGTTTCTGTACGTGCCTGACTTCCAAGCAAGTAGTGACCACCTTGAGGACAGAATAGAGTTAACGGATAGAATATAGGACACCAAGTTAAATACACATTTTAGATAAACAAATATATTTCTTTTTATAATAAATATGTCCCTGATCCTAAAATAAGTATTTATTGTTCATCTGAAATTCAATTTTAATGGAGGTCATGTATTTTTGTTTTTCTAAATATGACAACTTTAATTTTATGACTGGAGCATGACCTTTTATGTTGAAATACCTAGCATATGTCAAACACTTAATCAATGTTAGCAGAACACATGCTGTGTGGGGAAAAAAAAAAAAAACAGAACAACATATTAAAGAAAGTACTCATGGGTTTAGGGTAGAAGGGTAATAGGTCAGGGAGTTCCAAAAGTGGAAAAGAGGATTGGAGGACCTTAAATTTCATATCTGTCTATTTTAAATGTTATGGAATATTGATTCTGAGTATAAATACTGAACTAGAAAGCATTTTACTTGAATATTTTTCTTAGATTATTATATTTGTGTAGCATCTCAATATTATTTATATTATTTAACATAAATTATATCGAGGAGAGGAATAAATTTTTTCAGACTTTACCTTTAGATATATTTTCTACATAGTATAGACATTTCTCTTTATAAGATATAACATCAGTCTGCACAATATGCTCAAAGTAATTTACATCTGGATGAGACATAAAATTTAGGCATACATAAATTAAGAATCCATATATTTTGAAGCCATTTTTTTTGCTGTTATACATACTAAAATGACCATCTTTCTAGTAAATTATCTTCAGTGTGTAGTCAAGCTCACATTTGAAAAGAGAACCAAAGAAATATCTATGTAATTTATTTACTATCTCACAAAACAGATGTCTTCAATGTGCACTTGATAAAATGAAAATCGGGAATTGTCGCCATTGATTGATGGTCCTGTTATCAAGCCTCTGGCAGTTTACATCAATGTTAAATATTTTGAACTTTTTATCGAGTTCTGGAGGTAAATAGAAAAGGAAAAAAGAAAAGAAAGAAAAAAAAGTGTTCTTTAAACAAGTGCTTTAGGAAATAAAAGCTTCTTAAAAATTTTTGAACCTGGTAGCTATAGTAAGGTAAGAGCTACAGTAAAATATAAACTCTTTACATTTCTTTAGAACAGTGTTTTTCACACCATGGACAGCAGACCTTTCCATTTTAACAGAAGTGTGAGCCTAGTGTTGGTTGAAGCATAACTCCCAATCCCATCACCTTCCCAACAGCAGATTAGGATTTAAAACTCTAAATCTAATATTAATGTCTAGTCTGATATTAATGAGTTTGATGACTACTGAACATATTTGTGGTTCTTAAGCTACACAATCCTAGGATTAATTTATATGCTTTATATATTTTTTCATGTGAAAGACATTGTATAATTTTCTTTAAAATCATTAATGAACTCTTGGTTTAAGCTGGGAAGTGTAAAATCTGCTCTCTAGAGTGACAAAAAAACAAACAGAAAAAAAAAAAACATGAGAAGTGGCTCATGTCATCTAAACAGTTTTTTCCAATTTTTTTCTTAGTGCAAAGGATGCTATGTATATATCTTTATGATGTTGAGTAAAAGCTTAAAAACCTATTATGGCTTAAATATATAAAAATAGTGAAACTGTTAAGCTTTATTAGTAAATCATAATTTATTAGAAACTACTTTGTTACATTATTTCTTGAGAACTGTTTTTAATTAGAAATGAAGTTCAGAAACATTGCAACAAGATGACAAACGATAAGTACAGAAGATGAAGGACAGAAAATAAGTAGGAAGAGATGGGAGATTTCAGACACAAAGAAGAATTTGACTAAATTAACAATTATGATGTAAAATGGTGTGTCATATTTTACTTGTCTCTTCATAACTGTACCATTCCTTTTTATTTCTGAGCATTAAGACTGTTTCTGCAGTCCAAAGTGTGACAGAATTCAACCCCTACTTTCTCATCTAGTTTATGATCTTAGTACACCAAAAAGTTCAATTACTCATCTAATAGCCAGAAATATACCTATCTCTTTCCCAAAAGGAAACATTCTACAGTGATGTTCTAAAGTGATATTGGTAGTATAATGTCCTGGGGAAGTATTACTGAGTCCTCTAAGAATGCAATTTTTACATCTGCTTTAGATGTTTGGCAGTATCTACTAAAGCTAAACACATGTACATCCAAATCCAATAAATTTTACTTCTAGGTATGTGGATCCTGAGAACAAATTAACTATTGTGAATCCCAAGAAGGAATTCATATGTTGAGATGGACTCAAACTCCCTATCGTTAATTGGGCCTAAATTCAAAATTCCTGATGGGGATAGGGGTAGGGGCCTTTTCCATACCCTGTATGCCTGAAAAAATAACAAGCTGAACTCTCAGTTTTGCATACTATGCCCTGCCTGTTTACACCACTTGAGCTAACCACACGGAGTTCTTTATTCCTTCCTTGCTATGTTATCACCCAATGACAGACTGTGACCTTCCTGGACCAATCTGAACTGCACCAAATGTATCCTTATTTGCACTTATACGGACCAATCTGAACTGTACAATTTGGAAAATTTATTCACATGAAACAGACTAAAATTGGAACTAGGGGTAGGAAATTTCTATAAAAAACAGACATTCCTTTGTCTTGGAGCACTTTGTGTTTTTACCAGAGTCTGCATCTCCCTGGTTTGCTATCTGTTATTTGAAGAAAGTCGCTCCTTTTTCGTTCCAGTGTTTTTCGTTGGATTTGTTTATAGGTATATACCCAACAGAAATGAAACCAAAAGACAAAAATGTACAAGATGTTTAGATCAGTAGTATTCATAAATTATGTAATATTGAAAACCACCAACTATTCCTCAACAACAGAATAAATAAGTAAATATATCGTGCTATTATAGTATAATAAAATATTGTTCCACAATGCAAATTTATAAACCTCTGTTACACACAAAAATAATCATAAACCACAATATTTGCAAAGGAAATTAGACACAAGAATGGATATGGTATTTATAAATGTGTACATAGTTTAAAAGGGGAAAACTAATGCAAGGTGATAGAATCAGGATAGTAGTTTCAATGTGAGTAGGAACAAAATAACAATAGGTACAAGAAGTGCTTCTAGGCCTCCTTTTGGTGTATTATATGCAAGAAGGGAAAAGCAGCCCTTGATTTGGTTCTATTATCTTTTACCTTTTTTGATAAAATAAAATCTTTGATAATTCCTCAGCAAAGTTATGCAGAAATAATCAATTTTGAGGTGATACATAATATTCAAATAAAAAATAAACCAATTATGTGAATGTCCAGGTAATATACATTAGGATATGTCAAGAAACCTTCTAAAACTATAACTTTCATAATAATACTCTTAAACTAATATTATATTCTCTTGCAATCTTCAGCTTATTAATGTGAAAATATAGACAAAACTTTTAATAAGGTATGTTTGCCATCACTACCGTCATTGTTAAAATGTAAACATGCAAGTTAGTAGGTTGTTTAGAAACAGATATTTTAAATGTACATAAAAGCATCACACTTTAAATTTTTCCAGAGTTACAAAGATTTAGGTTATAACAAATTAGTTATTCATATGTTAGGGATAATGTCAATTATTCAAATTTTAAAAAGGAACATGTGATGGAACAATAAAAAGATTTTGGAAAACACATTAGTTTATCAAGACGTCGGGTGCATTGCCAGAAGAAAAATTTTCAGCAAAATTATAAAGAGATCTCTCCACCCAGAAGACCATGAGTAGAAATTCTCTAAACCATTTACAATGTTGTGGATGAAATATAATTAAGCTTTTTGAAAATAAATTTAATGAAAACCTATTGGTTTATAATGCCCCCAAAGCCAGTAATTAGGACATCATATGGAGGCAGGGCATTTAGGAGAAAGGGCTGAATAAGCCCTGGGAAATAATATAGTATCATGTCAAAGACACAGCTGATTTGCTTCAAATGCATTCACAAGAATATTTGAGAATAAACATTAAAAAATGCCAGTCAGAGCCTCTCTCTCTCTCTCTCTCTCTCTCTCTCTCTCTCTCTCTCTCTCTCTCTCTCTCTCTCTCTCCCCCTTGTAGGAGAGAAACAAGGCAGAAAAGAGTGTTCTAATTGATTTCTGCCCACACATAATATTAAAAATATTGTGATATTCAAATATTAAAACAACTATGTGAATGCTTAGATACTATACATAGGATTAAAAAAAACAAAACACGAAAACCAGGATTTCTTGACCTAATATATTGAATTAAAAAACATTAATCTCAGCTGATTTACAATGGGCCTGTCAAGTATATTGCAAATTCAAAGGAAGGTCATTTTTCAGAATATATGATTTTTAGTTGAAAAAAAGTCTACTCATAAAGCAATTGGACAAAAGATAATAACTGAATTATTTTCAGGGTTTAACTATATCTAGAGATTTCAACAGAAATCAACTTCTAAGGATTTCATTCAATTGTCATGCTCTCAGTCATAGGGGAAACTTTCTCAAGAAACACTAACCTAAGAACTTTTCCATATCTAAAGTTTTTTTCAAATCCAGGACACTAGAAAATGCATGGAACACATTCTTCTTTCTTTTCGTCTTATTTTTTAATCCTATTGTCCTTCTTAATTTTAATTTAAACCTTAATAATCCTGATTTTAGCCAGCAGGCTGAAAACAACTAACGTACACATATATCTCAATCTAACACAGAACAAACAATATTTGAACAATTTTACTTATCAAATTCATTGGGATATTCATTGGAACCAGAATAAGACACATGCTATAAACTGTCTGTGGTATTGTATCGGCATTATCTTAAAATCAATGAAGAATTAGACAAAACTTCAAACAAAAGGGAGGTTACACATATAATATTTTAAGCAAATAATTTAAAATATCAGCTTAACAGTGACTACAACCTGATACAATGGATTACTATGCTTTAATTAAAATAATAAATATGAATAATGTGAGCAAGGTGGAAACTCTTAAAATATGATGTGACATACAAATGAAGCGATCAATACAATATGTATTTAAAGCAGTGATTCTATCTGTGTAACATTACTTTCTCATTTGAACTGAATAAGAAAGTGGAATACACAAAAATCAAAATAGATCATTTGTTAAAATAGCATATTTTAATATTTTTCTTCCTTTTTCTGATTTCCTCTAATTGTGCACCAGTCTTTTGTCAAGAAAACAGAATGCACGCTACATGTTCAAAATATAGGCTGACTCAACACAGGAATTAGAAACTTTGCTAGAAGTGCTGTTGGAGCAAAGAGTAGGGAAGGTCTCATAGGAGGTTTCAACTAATGCTCAAGAAGCTCACCTAGCTAACATGACATCTGCCATCTTTCTGTCCATAGGTCTGTCTGCAACCACTCAAGAGAATAATGACCTTTCCTTGACAGGCTATAACCAGGATCTCTATGGAAAAAAAGTATTCTGGGAATTAAAAGCTCCAGGTCCTGGTTTCTCCTCTGTGATGTAGAGGAAACCTTAGAATGAGTGGCAGTGATATCAAATTGAAAAAAGGCAAGACTATACAAACTATACTAAATAATAAATATTGTTCTGTAACTCCAAGCAGTTTAAGGCGATAGAAGGGAAGAGAGCTTAAATTATGGAAATTATCAGCCTCTGGACTCCCAATTGTCAGTCTGATATAATTGTGAAAACAAGTTTTACATGTCTGTCTAACACTATGGACAATTTTAACTAATTTCCACTTTAATTAATAGAGAGAATTTTTATTGATTTTCCCATTCATTTTTTTATAGTATCACATTTCATCATAGCCAACAACCTCTGGTTGTAAAACACACCATCAGTTTATATAAACAGTAACAAAAATTGTCGGTAATAAAATAACGATACACCGTCCGTAACTAGATGCATCCTGAGTTCAGAGCATTTAAAGGTGAAGAAAATATCCATTTTAGGACAAATGGAATTTTCAATACAACTATTCTAAATTTAAAAAGAACAATAGCATAAAAATATGTATATTTGCTACCATGAAGATTAGTAATATAATGAGACATTCTGTGCACTATTCCTTTGCAAACAACTAGGTTCAAGCCAGTGTGCTAGCTTCTTTCCTGAAAGGTATGGAGTCAAACACAATTCTTCATGACCCTGCATTACTACAGACTTAAGTCAGTGCTTCTCCAACATATAAATTCAAACACCATTCTAATTCTATAATTAATTCAGAGTATATTACTTTTTTTTAGATCTCTGTGTAAATTTAGTGTTTATATGCTAATAATCAACATATAAAATTTCTAATTTGGAAATTTCTAAATATTTATTGAGGATTTACTGTTTTTAAGGCACTTGCTAAATGTGAGAAATACATAGATGAGTGATACGTGGCTCCTCCTCTAAGGGAAATCACACTATAATAGTTTGAATAGTACTGTCTTAATTAACAGTTATACTAATCACAATTCTTGTACCAAGAGTTACGTACATTGACTCTCATACAAGAGTTACCAAAGAATACATTGCGTAGAAATAAATATCCATTAGGAAACATTTCCAATGACTAAATAGTTTTTTTTTTTTTTAGGTTAATGACATTAAAATATTTGTAGAAATAAATTGTTGTTTAAAATACAATTAGAGAATATGGAATAGTATGGGGAAAAACATTCCTTAAATATTAACAATGTGATTTTTGCCAAGTAATTTCATCTTTCTGTGTTTCAGAATTTTCAGGGTCATGCTAGGGAAAATAGGCAGGCAAATAAATTAACAAAACATAATTTAGTCTGCCATTAAAAAGTTTGAAAGCGGTATTATCACTATTTACAAATGCAAAACAGCATGTGTTACCATTCCATTTGTATTTTACAATTGTTAGGTTTGTTCCTTTCCTTTTCATGTAAGTTTTGAGCTTCCCTTACCTGTTTTATACTCCTTGATGTCAATCAATGGAAATCTGGTGCTAAAGCATGAAACTCTGGGCCTACCTAAACATGTGGTAAAATAAATGTAAAGACAAGAATAAAGTTTCTTCTGTTTTCAAAGGTGTAGAAAATAAGAGATCGTTCGTTATAATTTAAAATATTATTTCATGAGAAATAATAATTTTAAAATAATCTATACTTTAGAGATTGTAGCTATATCTCTTGTGTATGTAACATATTATCTCTGCTATAAAGAAAACAACAGAGCCAAAATGGAGTTACTAGTGATAAACCAACGTCACCAAACTGAAACTAAATACCTAACTTAATTGCAGTTTCAACTTCCTCCAGGAATATAATCTCAATCAGACTATCTGGAATGTTCTGGTCAGCATCAATGAGGTAATATGCTTGATAGACCATATTGTCCCAAAGGGAAGTGGCCTTGCTCAAAACAATCCTTTTTGTTTGTTTATAACTTGCTTGTCCCACCGTCTCATTACCTTTTAAAGTTTTTTCTTTCCTGTAGCTCTTTGGATCTCTTTTGTTTGTTTTTCCTTTTTTTATTATTAAAATAAAATAAAATAAATTTATTGGGGTGGTGCTGGTTAGTAAAATTATATAGGTTTCAAGTGTAAAATCCTGTAATACATCATCTGTATCTTTTATTATGTGTTCACCACCCAGTTCCCCTGACATCACCATATATTTGACCCCTATTACCCTCTTCACCCACTCCCCAACCTCCTTACCCTCTGGTAACCACTAAACTGTTGTCTGTGTCTATGACTTGTTTGTTTATTTGTTTTTTCTTGCTTGTTTGTTGCTTTCACTTTTATATCCCACATATGAGTGAAGTCATATGGTTCTCGACTTTTTTTGTCTGACTTATTTCTCTTAGCATGATAATATCAAACTATATTGCTCGGCCATATGAATAAATGAGACACTGCCATTTGGAGCTCCTTTCTATTTGTTAGATGGTAAGCTTCCCAATTTATGAATCACTGAATAAAGCCAATTTGATCTTTAAATTTACTCGGTTGAATTCTGGTTTATTTTATTAGTAATGGATTTAATGACAGCTATGATGGGATCCTAAGTGAAATTCAGATGACATTGGAGGACGACAAAAAACATAGGCATGCTAGTTTACAAACCCCTTTTGAGTTGTCTATCTTTGTTTTGGGGGCATGGATAAGTTTTTCTCAGCTCTGAATTCCACCTCTTTTATTTATTTATTTTTTTTTTCCCTGCATTGAGCTCATGATCTAAATGGCTTTCCAATAGAGGGCAAGTAAGCTTGAGCTGAAAAATGGTTCTGCCCAGAGCTCAAGACCCTAGTCTTTATCTCAGACCACAATTCTCATTTAACTTATGGATATCCCCAACCCTGATTTTGTCCAAAGATCCATCTAGGAACGGCTGTTGGCAGTTTGCAGTTCCCCCATTTATATGGAGTCCAAGTTCAAGTCCCCATTTGTTGAGGTCTGTTGGTCGCATCCCTTCTCCAATCCAAGGCTACACAGTGACAATTATTATTGGAGTGCACAGGGCCTTCTCTGGCCAAGATGCAATGACATATCATCATTACTGCAGATATTATATTAAGGTACATATGTTTGTCTATGTATATTCATATACATACATACATATATATATATATATATATATATATATATATATATATATATATATATTTAAAAGTTAATTGTGAATAGGAATCTCACAAATCAAATAACCCACAATAATTGGTGGCACAGTCTAAGCATTTAAGACCAGTGAGAATGTTCACCACCTAACCCAAAGATTCCCGTATTAGGATAAATTGATTGTGTAATGGATTAGATTGATACTAGGTTACCCACCAACCTCAAGAAAATTTTCATGCCACTAGGTACACTGTAAAACCATATAATCACCAACCCAATGACATATCTCTCTTAGTTATTAATTTGGCTCAGAGAGAACCCAAGACTTAGTTAAGGAAATGGGATCCTCAAGTTTCAAAGAGTCAAGTGTTTCACCTTTAAGACCACCTGCTTATTTTATGTCTAAGAACTATGATTATGGAAGCTGTAGATATGTACAACACAGCAAAATCTTATTAAGGCAACCTAGAATTAAAATGGCCATTTTGGGGAGCATTTCAACTAGACAAGATTGTTCATTTAAGGATTATCGTTGAAAAGAAAGGATCTCAAATCAACAAAGAGAATGGAAGACCTATTTTAATTGTCATGCAGAAACCTCCAAAAGGCTTGATAATCCCCAAACTGTATCACTGAAAGATTCATTTCAAAAGACTAATGAACAATTAGAGACACAGTGGTACTTAAAACAAGAGACTATACGATTGGTGTGACTCCTACTGCTCCTCTCTACCCTCATTCACCTGAGCACTCACAGTCTACTAATTCTCTAACTGAATTGCCTTTCCATTCTGAAGAGACTACAAGACTATAAACAAAAGTCTGCCAAGTCAGTGACCTTAAAACTGTAATAACTCCAAGGGCAGATACTTAAAGCAACTCCTGGGCCACCCTGCTGGGGGTCTATCATCAAAACACTGGCCCAGAAATCAGTGTCCAATTTGCAGTCAACTGGGACACTGGGAAAAAGATTGTCTTCAAAGGCTTTATTCAAATCCTTGGACACTAACTTAAATGCCCTCATATCTCCTCTCAAAGGAGAGGGCAATTGTATGGTCTCCTCCTGGGGTTAATGTGACTCCCAGAGATTCTCCAGTAAAAAAGTTAGATTGGTGAAGCCAATGAAAGTGATATGGTTTTTGACGTCAAGATGGAATGAGAAATTGAGAAGGACAATAAATTTATGAAATCTAATTAAATGAATAATTTCAGGAATCCAATTTTTAAAAAAATACTAAGTGAAATACAAACATATATGTACACGTTCACACACATACACTCACACACATATGAAAAATATTTACAGAGATAAGAACAAGGATTTAGTATCGCCTTGATGAAATTATGAGAGCTGAAGCTACCTTGCATCATGATGTGACCTTAAGGTTGGAAGACAAATACTAGCAAAAGAGCATAGAGAGAGAAAACAGTTGAGTCCTTCATAATGAGAAGCTATTCTAACTGGTCATGTGGCGAAAACATACACTTGTTTAGTCACTGCTTTTTGAGTTTGTTTCTATATATAACAATATTAAAACCCAATTGAGCCACTGTCCTATTCTCCTTCCTTCCTTTTCTCTGTCACTCAAAAGAAGATTCTCCCTCTTAACTTCTGTGTAAATTTCAACCTCCTTCTCTCATTCTCTTTTTTCATTTTAACCTTTTTTTCTCAACTATGTGTTTGTTTTTAAATGTAAGTTTGACTAAGTCCCCCATCTTAAGACAGAGAGACAGACAGAGAGAGAGAGAGAGAGACAGAGAGACAGAGAGAGAGAGTCTTCTGTGTCATATGGATAGATGATGAAAAAAGACAAAATCTGAAGTAGAGAAATGGATAAAGAAGAGTGCAGGGTAATTTATAAGGTTGTGAAATTGGTCAGATACATTCATAATACAAGGAATGGCTATTATAATAATAAAGCATTATTTGATTTTACTTTAAATTTGGTAAAAAATAAATAAAAGAACAGTAATGTCTCATAGAGTTTGAATGCAGAAAAATTAGCAGGTTCATATATTGTAGGTGATCAAGTGGGCCATTTGGTAATATATTAATAACTAAAGAATGAATAAATTTGCATTCTTAGGTAACAACTTACATTTCTAAAAAAATAGTAAATATTTAATCTTAATTAAATACTAATTAATCTTAATTAAATATGTAATTGCTAGAATATATAATTATACATTTAGTATATGCTTAAATATAATAACATTAATGCTCAACAATAAGATATTTATTGAATGATTAACGATACATTGGCTTGTGAAAAGCTTAAATCATTAAGAATCATTTTGAAAAATGTTTTTATAGACTCAAAATTTCACAAATATTTTAAATAAAATAATGAGACTACAGAACAGGAATTTATTAATTTCAAATACATTCATATATACAGAGAGTGCCATAAAATATATACATATTTTAAGAAAGGAAAACACTGTATTAAAATTGTAATAATATATACCGATAACAAAAGATGAATACAACTCATGTATACATTTTTTGGCACACCCAGTATAGTCATATAAAATGGAAAACATTTCAAAAATTTATATAAAATATTTCAATTACAATGAAAGTAATGTTCTTGATAATTCTATTTTTCTCTTTTTAAATTTTCAATTGTAAGTTTTATGCATTAAAAAAATGTTGCATTGAAAAAACAGAAATTCTCAGTGATGGTAGACTAAAATTAATAATGAAAACAGTAAGCTCTGTGAATTCCAAAATTCAAATCAAGTTTCTCAGACCACTTATCATGAGCAAGAACTCCAATTCAACCACTTTTACTTTTTAACCACTTCTACATTTTGACCACTGCTACTTCTCCCAGTAGCTATTGGGTAGAACAAGTGATGGGAAATAGATATCAGATATTTTTAATATAATCATTTGGATCAATTCAACAACACCAAAGAATTTTATGGATACATAGTCATGTCTGTATTGTCTTTTATTTTAACCCCCCACATATGTTTTCTATAGAAAACTAAAATTTAAAAACATCCATTAATTATCAGAATTTTTCCTGAGCTTACCAGGTATCTCAGTTTCTATAAAAAGATAAAAACTGTATTAAAATTGTAATCCTCAATATATACCAATAACAAAGACAACTACAAGTCCCGTGTGACTTCTGCAATGACAAAAGGTGCTCAAAGTGGTTACCATCAGTGTCCAGACACTTCTGATTACGGTGAACTACTGCTTGAGCAACACTGACCAAAGTGTCCACTTGCATACATTTTTGGCACCCCCAGTATTATATATAAATAATATACATATATAGTGTATATGTTTGTGACTATATATTTTATGACCATAGTCAACAATACTGCATTAGATACTTCAAAGTTGCTTAGAGAGTAGATCTTAAATATACTCACCACAAAAAATGAAATGTTAATTATGTGACGTGATGGAGATGTTACCTAACACTAAGGTGGTAATCCTATTGTAATATATGTGCATTAAGTCAAAATGTACACCTTGAACTTGCACACGTTGTATGTCAATTACATCTCAATAACAAAATTCAATGCTAAACTGGCCATCAACTTTTGAAATCAGCCTGTGAGTTATAAGCAGTGCTGAGCTTAATAAATGTAAAGGCATATCACTATAAAAAAAAAAAAAAAAAAGATAATTTTCTCAGTTTAAAATAGGCATATAGAAAACAATTATCTGAAAGTGATAGCGATTACCTTTTAACAGATTAATTAATTTTCAAACAATAAAAATTGTTGCAGGAAATTCCACTAAATAATTTTACATCATAACCAAAGGATTATTATTTATTAATAACCAAAGTATATGAAAATGCAGCAAACATGATTATTTTTAACTTTTGCTTTAATATATACATGTGCTAATTTTAAATTTTAAAAACTATTTCTAAAACGCTTAACTGAATAGGATTATTTTTATCAACCCACCGATGCAATAAGCAATTTGGTTAGTCAATCATAAATATCTTAAATTGCATATTATTTTAAGTTTTGCCACCTTATTTTACTCTCAAAATTTTCCTGTTTAATGATAACTTATATATTCAGACTTAGAACAAAATATTGACATGATGCTTCATTAATTTGTACATTTATATGACTACCCAAAGTTCTGGAAGTGGTGATAAATAGCATATAGTATTCCAGGGTAACCCTAATGACTGTTTGATGATCAAGAATATTTGTTATTTCTAGGACTTGTGAGTTTTTGTTTTTTTAAAAGTATAAATGATACTCATTGGAAGGCTTGGACTATTTCTGTCTCTACACTTACCTCGGGATGCTGAATTTCTGTACCTATAATTTAACTTGTATATTAATCTGCACATAAAATTTTCCATTGCATTTATATAAATAAGATAACATTTGTACCAGACAATCTCCTTGGTGCTTTTTAATACATGATTTATTTTAATTTAATAAGATCTACAGCATACATCTTAAAGTCTAGGACTCTGAGTCTTAGAAAGAATTAATATATGCAAAAGACACAATAAATAGTTATCTTGTGAAAATTTGGAGTCATGCTTCAAAATATAATGGATTTATAATTCTTTGGTAATTAAAAAATAAATCTAGGGTATGAAATAAACGTGCTAATAAAAAATAGTTTTAAAAAGGAATATTTCGTGGTCTCATCACTACATAAATATACCCATATGAACGTCTTATTACCTTGTCTTGTACACCTTTAAGTAATAAATTATAAAAAAAAGAAAAAGAAATAAAAATTGTTTCATCCCCAAAAACAAACAAACAAACAAACAAACAAACAAACAAGAAACCAAGATCAGACAATGTTGAAAATAAAAATATATCAATACACTACTTGAATAGGGACTAAGTGGAAATGGAAATAAACCCATTTAGGGTAAGCAAATACATTTCAAACTACAAAAACAACAAATAGAAAAACTGATAAAATAATGCAGAGGAGAAGCTAGAGAAGCACTATTATAATTGTAAAGAAAAAGTCAAATAAATAAAATGATAAGGTTACAAAAATATTGTGATCTATTTTACCTAATGAAGAAACTATAATTAAAGAACAAAAGCAATAATCTAAGCCGTCACAAAATAACATTTTTCTTGCCTAGTTAAAGTGTAACAATTGAAGGTGCTCATCTACTTACTGTTTTGATGTGATTAATTGAAAACAGTGACGCATTCAAACATAAAACTAAAAGCACAAAAAGCTATAAAGACGGTTTTGTTAAAAATGAATTATAACATTTTTGTGTTATTGAAATATATTTATTATATAATCATGTTAAATGTTAAAAGTGGAAAAAGCCCTCAAAGTAGAAAATATAAAGAAAGCATCAAAGTTCTTGAGGACATGATACACTCTTGATGAAAAGAAACTAAGAACAGAAGCAAGCAAGCAGTCATCACAAAATAAATGTTTGCACGAGTCAATAGACGGGTAGATGGACAGATACACACACACAAGAAATATCCTTGCATTGTGGGTAAATATATATCCTCAATGACTATATTGGCATTGGCCCCAGATGTCCATGTCCAAAGTCACCTCATGAAACGATAGAGAAAATACAATATCATTGACTTCACCTGCAACTCCTCGCAATGTTCACCTCTACATAAGTGAATTACAACATCGCCCATCTGTTTACCCCATCTAAAAACAAATTATTCATAGTAAGTTCATGTGGATTTGCAAACAGATTATTAGTTACATAGCTTCATAGAATCGCTGTTATGAACGGACTTTGGAGTAAATCTGTTTAGATTTTGACTTCATAAATTATTCATTGGATCATGTTGGGCATGATATTCATTTTTCGTCAATTATGTGAATTATAAATACCTTCTTTAAGTTTGGAACTTGTACTTTAAATTTATTTAAGTTATTTTTGTGAGCAAAACATTTTAATATAATCAAACATCAATCATTTCATTTAAGGTCAATATATTTTTTCTTGATTAAAAAAAATTGCCTACACCATTAAGTGATAATCACCTATATTTTTCACTAAAGAGCTCAAATTTTTCGTTTTGAAATATAAGTATTTCATCTATCGGACAATGATTTGTTTATATGATAATAGGTAAGAAACCAATATTATCTTTTATATACTAGACCGTTTTTTTTTCAGCTTTCTTTATGGAAATATCCTCCCTTGACTTTGTCAACATTCTATCCAAGTATAGATCTCACCTGGGGCTGTCTTCTTTTCATTGTCACTTTGTTTATTCCTTCACAAATAATAACTTATTTTACAATTGCTTCAAAATATGCCCTAACATGATTTAGGGAAAATCTACCCTCCCTATTCTTCTTCAGATATTTGGTGGTTATTTTTGGACTTTTATCTAAGAGTTTTAATTTAATTTGAAAAGCATAGTGTACAGCAAGCTGATCGAATTGTCCAGTCTCCTCCAGTACAGTGGTGATGTAGGCTGTTCCTTAATGTATGCCGGGTACATCGTCTCATGGAGCCGAAGAATGGATACACGGACCAGAGTTGCACAGGAAGGCACAGAGTTGCACAGGTAGATAGTTTATTATAGCAAGCAAAGAGTTACAGCTCCCAAGCGGGAGGGGTTACCTGAAACTGGGATGCCCACTCGCCAAGTCAAAAAGCTTGTGTTTATATACCTTTGTTTCTACCTGGGAGGGGGATGTTGAGATGTCGGTGCCTATGGATACAATGTTTCCCAGACTTGCTCTACTGCTCAGGCTGGAGGAGACCTTTGAAACAATTCAGTTGCCCCAGAGTATGCTCCATGATATTTTAACCCTGATACAGTTCCCCTGGTATGGGAAATCTACCAAGGAATTTCTGTTCTTGTTCAATCTACCAAGGAATTTCTAACTGCCTGATTTCACACTAACCTACCTCAGTGGGTCCATGTGACTATGTTCTTGATAAAGAGATCAACCAGAGGTATATAATGGAAGCTGCTCATCTTTGGGCACATTATTGCTGATGAAAATCTCATGTAGTTTTGCATTTTCATTTTGTCATGGGTATAATAACATATGGAAATGTTCAGGATAATATGTTAATTTAGTGTCAACACCACTTCCTGCGATTGCCTTTCCCTCTTTTCAAACATTCTCCCTCCCCCTGACTAGCTCAATCCTGCTCTTTTATGTGTCAATAGTGTCTGTGCACCTTTTCTTCAAAGACTTTTTAAAATTACATTAAGTAGTCACTTGATTTTTCTTTAATGTCCATCTCCCATTACATAGTGTGATCAATGTGAGGATAGCTCTAGTCCAGGGGTGTCAAAACTGTGGCCCGTGGGTCAACTGCAGTCCGCAATCCATTGTTAATTGGCCTGCAGCAAATTCCAAAAATATATTTAGTTTACTTAAATAAACCAGGTGAGGCAATCCGTACTTCACCTTGAGTGAGTGGCCCGGCTGTTTGTGTATTTTACCGCATATGGCCCTTGGTAAAAAACGTTGAAAAAAGTTTGGACACCCATGCTCTAGTCTGTCTGATTCATTACTATATTCCCAGAAATAGCGTAGTGCTTGATATGTGATAGATAACATACATTGAAAATATGACCCAACCATTATTTTGTTCTAATTAATTAATTTAATAAATATTTATTAAGTGTCTATTATGCCAGGCACTATCTAGGCATTTAAGATGTATCAATGATCAAAACAAACAGAGACACCCGCCTCAATGAGGTTACATTCTAGTTGTGTGAAAAATAAAATAAATTACAAATGTAATCAATGTAAGTCATATTTTATTTTGAAAGGTGAGAAGTACTTTGGAGAAGTAATTGTAATTATAAATAGAAGTTAACATTCTGATCAGAGTCTTGAAAGAGATAAAGAAGTTAGCTATGGAAATTTTTGGGGAAAACATTTCAGGTACACAGAATAGCCAGCTGAGAAATCCCCAAAAGCAAGCCAGCCTTGAGTGTTTGAGGAAAAGCAAGCAGACTAGTGGCACTGGACCTGAATAATAAGCAAGTGAGAGATAAGTGGGAAATGGTTAGAAGTGATTTACTTAGTGCATTGTTGAGAGCATATTGGCAAAGTTCAAGAAGTTTTTACTTTGAGGTTTATCCATTTGGATAAATTGCTCAGAGGACAGGAATAGACTGGCATTATGTTTCTTTTACTGATTCAGCAATTCTGGAGAATACTTGAACTTTAGAAGTATAAACGGTTGAAATTACTTAATTTAGACACAACATCTATCTTACTATTCCTGCAAATTTTAGTTAGAAAAAAATTATAATTAACTTTCATTTCATTGAGCATATTTCAGTATCTACTAATAATTCACAGGTGACATTTGTGTTTGGTTAAAATATGTTAATATTTTGCTAAATGAAAATTGCATTTATAATACAAATAAAAAAGTACAGTTAACTTATTTAAGTTATGAAAGGTTGAATCCTCATCAACAATAGAATGAAACTAAAATATTGAAATTAGTAATAAAACCAAACAGAAGTTTTTTATAGTTCACAGACCATAGGGAAATGAAGTTGAAAGGTCAACATAGTACTGTTATAACAGACACAAATTTTAATAAACTCTATAATATAAAACTATTAAATAATGCAGAGAAACTATGTTAGGAGTATTTCTTATTTCTCTTCACATAATTTTTGTTTTGGTCAGGCAGATGTGAAATATAGCTAGACACAGAATAAAAGCTTCCATCAACATTTTTCTAAAAAACAAACAAACATTTATACAGGGAATATTAATTTTAACTTGATTTATCTACTGAATATTGCATATACAGAGGGTGCCAAATATGTAAATATATTTTAAGAAAGAAAATATACTGCATTAAAATTACACTGATGGTAAACACTGAGCACCTATTGTAATTGCAGAAGTCAAATGTGACTTGTTTTCATCTTCTGTTATCAGTATATATTATTACAATTTTAATATTTTTAATATTAAAATTTTAAATATTAACATTTTTAATATTTAATTTTAATATTTCTTTTCCTTTTTGCACCCTCTGCATATATATATATATATATATATATGTATATATATATATATATTCTGCATATATATATATACCAATTAATAATTTTGAGATATAGTTGACATATTAGTTATAATATACAACTATATAAAACTATGTTATATAATCATAATATAACCATATGTTATGACATTTCTAAAAGTGTTGCATTTTTTTGTTTTAGATTTTTATTATTTTAAACAAGACAGGAATTATGTAGATGTATAGAATTTCTAGTAAGAAAATTTAAGAGACCGATAGAACTCCATTCTGGTTCTGATTTTGAAGAGGTAGAATTTTTCTGACTGTTAGGTTCTATACTTAGGTCATACAATATATTTTAAAATAACATTAGAAAATGATTTGATTATGTCTTTATACATAAGTAAATTGCCACTTTTTTTTTAATCCGCTACCATTTTCACAGATACGTATTTGACAATATTCCACGTTGTGGATTTTCTCTCTCACCGCTATGACTATAGTTCACGTAGAACTGCATTTCTAATGAAAGCAAAATTACTTTTACAAGATGCATAGTGTTAAAACTAATTTATTTCACAGTCCTTAGTCTCTGCACGACACAAATCATTTGACTCTCCAAATATTAGTAATTTTCTATAGCAATACAATTTGCCATATGAGAAAATAGTTATTTACTCGTGTAGAGGTGATTAATATAACTGTACCAAGAGACAAAATAGTGTAAAATTCTGTGATGTAAGGGCATACACTAATCTGAAAAAAAATATTCATAATTCATTAAATCCTGCAACCATAAACTATGACAATGTTTTTTGCTTATTTTGTTTGTTTTTCACATTTCATAAAAAGAAAGCTCTAGATTAATCCCACCGTTTTTGTGGATATGCATGGTAAATTATCAACTTAAAATCCAGTTTCTAATTTATTGGATAACTTCTTTTCCCAATCCTAAATCAATTCTCAGTTCCTTGCTTTTTGTAGAGTTACTCTATGATAAAGAGGTGAAATTTTCTTTCGTTCCCCTCCCTAATTATATGTCAATGTATGTTTATTACTTGTAACAGATGCAACTCTCTGGTGTGGGATGTTGGCAGCTGGAGGCTGTGTGACTCAACGCAGGGGTTAGATGGGAAATCCTATACCTTTCCCTCAATTTTTCTGTGAACTTAAAACTGCTCTACAAAATAAAGTCTATTTTTAAAAAGAAAAATAAGAAGAGGTGAACAAAAAACAGTCTCCAAATAAACCAGAAAAGCAAAATGGCACAAATGGCTCATAGATGGTGATGGTGAGGAGAATTATATTAGGCATGATTTGAGTGAAAATACAGCAATCAGTTTTATGGCATGTGTCAAATCCAGTGCATAAAGTCCTAATATCTTTGGGTCTTTTGGAAACAGACACTGAGACACAGTTAGAAGAGCAAAGCATTTATTAATGAGTAAAGTCCATGAAAGATCGGGGAGGAAGCAGGATTAGGCAGGCGAGACCTTCACACGTAGAGGCCCACCTGATACCCAAGAAAAGGAAAGGGGCAGGCCAAGATTTGGCAGGGAGTCTCAGACCACAGTTCTGTCACTTATAGTGGTAAACTTAACTGTTTCTAATATATTTTCTATTACTAAATCATTGTTCTTGTCTTTGTAAATATTGTGTGTGTGCACGTGTGTGTGTTTGTGTAGCATTATGTGTTTGTGTTTTGCTTAGTATTTTGTTTTTAATTGCTCTCCTAAATTCATTCATTTAATCAGGCTTTTAAATTCATTATCCTTCTCAATTTCTCAGTTCCATCTGGACATCAAAATCTACATCACTGTGATTGCCTCCAGCAATCTAACTTTTTGTATACTGGAGAATCTCTTGGAGTCACATCAACCTTGGTAGGAGACCATATGGAGATCCTCCTTTCAGGGTAGACCTGAGGGTGTTCAAGTCGCTGTCCAAGGATTTATACAAAACCTTTAAGGGCAATCTTTCCCCCAGTGTCCCAGTTTATTGTAAATGAGACACCAATTTCTGGTCCACTTTTTCGATAATGGAATGCTAGGAGGGTGCAAAGGAGAAAGCCCAGGTGCTGTTTTTTATTTCTGGCCTTAGAGCTATTGCAGCTTTAAGGCCACTAACTTGGCAGACTTTTGTTTATAGTCTTCAAGACTAGGGCCAGTGGGATTCAGGTTTTAATTCCTCCAACATGGAATTTTACAATGTAGTAAGCTTTCAAGTTTTCGAAAACAAGGATTAGATAAACCTCCAAAACTGCTGTTTTCCTGAATATCCTGAAAGCTAGTTCTCACTCTGTTTCTTTTTAAAGAATTGGGAGGAAATGTGAAATTTTCCTCATGGATTCTGTTTACAATTAGGACAACTTCATAATTCTTTTGACAAATGTTTACTGAGCACCTGTATATACCAGGCACGTTTCCAGGTGATAGGCACAGGGAGTGAACAGAAGTGCCCATTGCACGAAACTCAGAGCCAATATTTCTGGTGGGTTAATAGCACAAAACTAATGTAAACGAATAGAAGGATATTACTTATTCTCCATTTCTAAAGGTGTGTTGCTATCTCACAGGCAGAACATTTGGGCAGGAAAAATTATAGCTATAATCAATCTGCTTTCATGGTTTATGAATTACAGATATATTTGCTGCCTTCTTTTGTCTTGAAAAATTCTTGGTTTGGTATATACCACAACAAGGTTATTCAAATGCATATCTATATTAATTCATGGGGTGAATATTGGAAAATGTCCCTTAAATGTACAAGAGAAGTATGAGGTCTGACAATTACATTTGCTAACTCATCCTAGACAAAGTGCTACATACTTCATTGCTGAATATCACTATGGTCATATTGTATTATGGTCAACTTCAAAATACTCTCCTTGGCAAGCAATGCACCAATGCCAGTGTCTAGTCCACCTTCCAAAGCAATTTTGGAACTCTTTTTCTGGAATGGCCATCAGAGCTGTCATCATATTACTCTTGATGTCCTGAATGTCATCAAAATCTCTTTCAATATTTCCTTTATCTTCAGATAAAGAAATAAGTCATTGGGGGCCAGATCAGGTGAGTAGGGAGGATGTTCCAATACAGTGATATGTTTACTGGATAAAAACTCACTCATAGACCATGCTGTGTGAGCTGGTGCATTGCCCTGATGAAAGAGCCATGGACTATTGGCGAAAAAGGTTCAGGTCGTCTAACTTTTTCTTTCAGCCTTTTCAGCACTTCCAAATAGTAAACTCAGTTAACTGTTTGTCCAGTTGGTACAAATTCATAATGAATAATCCCTCAAAAAAAGGTTAGCAATATTGTTGCAACAAGTTCACGAACTTAATTGTCTGACCGCGTATGAGTGCATTGCAGTAACAGAATCAGCCTGGCTAAGCCCCTATCAAGGTCTTTAGACCTTTGTTGAAGACCTTTGTTGAAGACCCCTTCTTTAAATCTCCTATATAAAGATTCCTCATATAAAGGAATAAAATTTTGTTTATTATTTTATTTTTTATTTTTTCTAAACATGATTAGATGGCAGTAATTATAGAAGTTAAAGCATGGCTACAAGAATACAAGGAAAATATTTAATGCCTTTGTATAGAAAGTAATTCTTCTCCAAGTTTCTGTGTACTGGGAGATTAATTTTCAGCTACTTTTTCCAGCAAAATTTAACACTTTACTCTGTTATAATTGACACAGAAAGTTTGTACATATTTAATGTATACAACTTGGCAAAATAGGAGATAATTTATACACTCGTGAAACTATCACCATAATCAACACTATAAACATATTCCTTACCTTCAAAAGTGTCCTCCTACCCTCTGTCCTTTTTGTTTTTGTAATAAGACATTTAACACAAGATATACTCTCATTAATTTTTAAGTATACAGTACAGTTACCGTACTGTTAACTATTTGCATTATGTTGTACAGCAGATCTCTTGGACTTACTCATCTTACATAACTGACGTTCTGTATCCTTTGAACAAAACCTTCCATTTCCACTTTCCCCAACCCCTGGTAACCACCATTCTACTCTCTGCTTGAGTGTGAATAATTTAGATTGTACATATAAGTGGGATCATGTACTTCCGGTTCTTCTGTGTGTGACTTACTTTACTTAGTATAATGTCCTATAAGTTCATCCATGTTGTTGCACATGGCAGGAATTTCCTATATTTTTTAAGGCTGAATAACATTCTGTTGTATGTAAACATCTCATTTTCTTTATCCCTTCATCCATTGATGGTCATTTAGGTGGCTTCTATATCTTTTCTATTATGAGTAATGCAACAATAAGTATGGTAGTGCAAGTATCTCTTCAAGATTGTGATTTAAATTCCTTTGGTTATATACCCAAAAAGGAGATTGCTGGATCATCTAGTAGTTCCATTTTAAATTTTTTGAGAAAACTCCATGCTGTTTTATATATTAGTTGCATCAATTTATATTCCCTCTGACGGTACAGGGTTCCTTTTCCTCCACATCCTCATCCATGATTGATTTCTTCTGTTTTTTTTTATTTGTTTGTTTTGTTTTGTTTGTTTGTTTTGTTTTGTTTTATAATAGCCATCCTAAAGTGAGGTGATATGTCATTGTGGTTTTGATTTACATTTCCCCTAATGATTTATGATATTGAGTACCTTTGCATATACCTGTTAGCCATTTGTATGCCTTCTTTGAGAAATATCTATCCTGGTACTGTGCTTATTTTCAAAATCGGGTTATTAATTTTTTCCACTATTGAGTTGTAAATGTTTGTTGTATATTTTGGATAAATCTTCCATGTTAGTCTAATGAAGATATTATTTAAAAACTACATGTTGAAATAAATTATATATATATATATATATATATATATATATGTATATATATATCATATATATGCATATATATGCCTATAGATATGTATATATAGTCCATGATAATAATGCAATGAATGTAAAATTCAAGACAAATATTATTGATATTTCAATGTATTAAAACTGATTTCTCTAAAGTATCATATATACTACCTATAATGTTGGCTTCCTAATGCATCCTTTCATATGGATAGTGATAGACAGATTCTGGTATGTACCATGTGATATATACTTTTTCTCATGACATAATTATTCTTTAAATATGTCAGTAGTAAAGTGGTCAAGATGGAAGAGTAGGTAAATGCTGTGCTTGCATCCTTTCATGTCCACATCTGAGTTTGAAAACATTATTTCTGAATTTGAAACCATTTCTTTTTAATACTTACATATTTATTATAGTGTATTTATCTAATATACAACTAAATTACAGAACAACCATCATTGAGAATCACCTGAAGTCTAGATGAATTGAAGCCCTACAACTAAGGACATACAGAAGAAGTCACATAGACATGCAGAATATAGTCCATAATATTGTAATAACTATGTATGGTGCCTGATGATACTATACTTGTCAGGCTGACACCTCATAAATTATATAAATGTCTAATCACAATGTTTTACACCTGAAATTAATATAATATTGCATGCCAACTGTAATTGAAAACTAAAAAAATATAATAAATATGTCAATATGTTCTCTAAAGCAATAAAAAGACACTCATTTTACTTTTGAACTTGAAAACATTTCTCGTTAATACTTACATATTTATTATTTTTAATAATATATAATGAATCAATATGTCTCATAAATATAATATTATATATTTATTTAATAGTTTAACTTTTGTGTCCATTACTGCCACCACTGCCTGTAAGTCTAATCCTCAGGCCATGTTTCCTTCCTCATTCATTACATATCCTCCTCTTGTCTTTAATATGCAACTCATACCTTTATTCCATTATCCTGTTTCTCTTCCTCTACTCTAATCCTAATTTCAACAGCACTCAAATATCTTCTTATGCTGTGCTTTTACTGTTAGCTCCTCATCAAGCTCTCATTCCACTACTCATAAAATCAAGGTATGCTACTAAATCTGATGGGCTTACTGTATCAATTTTCTGTACTAACTATTATATACCAAAGAAATTCACAATACACTCTAGAATGAGGCATCTCAATGACCCATAGTTAGCTCTAAAAGAGAATATGGAAGAGAATTTCAGTCCTCCACTTTCAGAAAGCAATATGTGTCCACTTGCTATCTCTAGTTGGATTTTAAATGCATATTCTTGGAGAATAAATGTCATAGCTATTACCAAATACTGTTTTATGAGTTGGTACCATAACAAATGAGGTATTTTATATGAAACTCTCTGCATGTCTCACTGGGAGGTATTATAATAGTTGTTAAGTGCTCTGACTTCTTTGGTATTAGATATTTTAAATTTCATCTACCTATTACCTGTCTGTTCTTAAATAATCTCAGTTTCCATATCTCTAAAATAATAATATTACCTAGTTCATAAGGTTGTTGTAAAGGAAAATTGAGATGATGGCTGTAAAGTATTTTACATAGTATCTCTTCTCTTAATAAATTACAAATCATTTATATAATTTATCAAGTACACATTGTTTTCTGTTGGGAATGAATTTTTAATTTTAAAAGGTGGATGAATGAAGCTTTTTAATGTTATTAATTTATGTATAGAGTACTAATTAATGGTTATTATGTTAACTTTTTAAAATAAGAAATGAACTAGTCTTACATTCTACCCAATTTTTCATGTAAAAACACAGGATAATGATTTAATACCATTAGTAATGATGCGTTGTATTGTGACTATACTCAAGGAACAGAATATATACAAGTTCTGGCAATTAAGTTTGCGAACTTGTTGCAACGATGTTGCTAACTTTTTTTGACATCAGAGAGATTGTTCATTATGAATGTGTGCCAATTGGACAAACAGTTAATCAAGTTTACTATTTAGAAGGGCTGAAAGGCTGGGTTAGACTACTTGAACTTTTTGTCAAGAATTCATGGTTCTTGTGTCAGGACAATGCACCAGCTCACACGGCACTGTCTGTGGAGTTTCTAGGCAGTAAACAAATAACTATATTGGAACATCCCTCCTACTCACCTGATCTGGCCCCCAATGACTTATTTCTTTACCTGAAGATAAAGGAAAGGTTAAAAGGAAGACATTTTGATGATATTCAGGACATCAAAGGTAATACAATGACAGCTCTGATGGCCATTCCAAAAAAAAGTTTCAAAATTGCTTTGAAGGGTGCACTAGGCACTGGCATTGGTGCATAGCTTCCCAGGGGGAGTACTTCAAAGGTAACTGTAGTGATATTCAGCAATGAGGTATGTAGCACTTTTTCTAGTATGAGATCGTGAACTTAATTGTCGGAACTTATACACTCATTTCTGCCTTAGAAAATTCTTGTAAGAAAAACTGTAGAAGTCTATGCTTTACAGTATCCAAACCTACTTATGTTGTGGTTTCTTTCACAACATTGTGGAGTTTCTTTCAGTAATATTATAAAATACACTGTGCATTATTTTTTTGTTAATATACATCCCTCCAAAAATCATAGCTTACACTAAGATTTATGTCCTCAAAACTTATATCTGTATGCCTTTAAAACATACTTTGCATGCTGAGCTATAATAAAACACAGCACGATTCTTTACAGCTAGGGGAACAACTACTAGAGGAAAGACTACTCACTAAAATTGGAAATAATCTAGAGAATATCTAAGTAATTAATATATTAATTTTCATGTTTTGGAAAAAGGAAAGGTGAATCAGTTTTAGATATAGAGCATTATGTTGTACTATGTAATTATCTATTGAATCTTTATGTTTCATTTTAAATTCTTCTGTACAACTTGGCAAGAGAGATAAAAACTGGATGTAAAGATTTTTTGTTTATTTTTTTTTTTCAAAAAACATTCAAAATTCTCTAAGGACCGTCTTTGTGATGAATAATACTACCTAAAAGGGAGTGTCATTACAGTTTTAAATGACCTAATTCTCTCCATATGCATACTTTTTTTTCATAATACTTGAAAAATATATACAATGGGGTATCTTACAAGCTCTATGTTTGTTAAACTTTAGTTACAAGACATTGTTTCCATAAAGATAGAATCTTAAAGATAAATAACTCTTTTTAAGTCAAACATGATAGGTGGTTTAAATTTCTCGCATTCTGGTCCACTTGGTGTTTACCATCTAAAACGTCACCTATCATTTGATTCCAGTTACCCAGAAAAATAACTGATTTATTACACACAACTAGAGTCAAGGGAAGCTCAGTGGGTCCCGAAAGAAAACTGTCCATCTGCTTCCCAATGACCGTCTCCATGAACTTCACTCTTATAACTGTACATCAAAAAATGACAAGAACAGACTGGGACAAATTGTAGAGTTGATAATAATTAGGCAAATATGCACCAAAGATTAAAAGTTTTCAAGTCTGATCAGATAATCAAAAGCTTAAAAAATGATTCATTTATTTTTAGGAGATAAAATATGCTCATTTGATTTTATCAATAAACCAATGAGCAAAAAATATAAATCAGAAACTTACTTTCCTCCTCCTATTCAGAGACATCCTTGATAGAGTTCTTGATAAAAGGATTTACTATATACTTGCAGGGTCCAGTGCAAAATAAAACGTCAATGCCCCTTCTTCAACTGTTAAGAAATTGAAGGTAATAGTAACAAAGCCTTAAACTAAGCACAGAACACTTCTAAGATCATGGTCCCTGCATGAATGCACAAATCACATGTCCATGAAGCCTTCCATCCTGGGAGGGACCTCAAGGGACCTCAGAGGATTGCACTCTTTCTGATTTGAGGATCTTGAAGCATGGTAGTAAAGAGGTCTCAATTGGAGATCGGTACACTTCCAAGACTGTTGAATACTGGCTCGCTCAAAATACCATTAAAATCAAGTGCTGATGAGAAAAAACTGTAATTATTCTTACTGTGGTATGGGAGAGTACTACCTTGAGAGAGTTTTGGAAGAATCTTCAGGGTGAAAGAAAAAAAGTGTATTTTATTCACTTCATGTGTATTGGAGTCTCTTCTGGGATTTTTTTTTTTTTTTTAATTCAGGGTCTTCTTTATTGGAATGGGGTAGTTACTATGATACAATAATACTGAAATTGTAATGAATGAGTGTTTTGAAGTAAGGGTTCTGAAGAGTCTTAGGTAGTAAATATTTAATAGTATCAGTTGAAGAAATTAACATTTTGTTGTTCATTGTAATGAGTTTTTCAAGAAGGTCCAGGAACAAACAATGAAGTTATGTAAAATTTTTATTCCTGGATTAGATTCCCCTTTAATAGTAAAAAAAATATGTCGATGAGAATAGCGATACAGTGGAATAGTAGTTATGTTAATGTAGTTAGTAAGCTATGTCTGTGTAAACAATTTTTGTTTTCAAAAATAAAATAGATTTTATGAAAAAATATTGAAAAATAGTAAGCGATTTATTTCAATATGGGTAACCAATATAGTTATTTGTCTCAAAAATCAACTTTGGTAAAGTATAAAAATTAAAGCAAAACATGATTTCCAGGAACCAGCTGAATGAGAGAGAAAAAGAGAGAATGAAAGTGAACACTTTAGGAGACTAAAGGCTCTCTTGAATATTTGCCTTTCTTCTGATTTTCCTGATAATAACCATTGCCTATCTCTCCACTGCAGCAAAAGAGTACTTGCCACCCAGACTGCTAGGTTACATAAAAGTAGCATAATAGCTCTGCTTGAGTGAGGGTTTCATTAACATAGAGGCAGACTGACAATCTATATTTGAGCTTTTATCCCTCTACTCACTTTCAGTTTAAAATCCTTGTGTTAGTTGAATTTAATCTGTTAAGACTGCCTGTCTGCATTGATGTTTTATATTAAGGATTTAATGAACAACTCTTGACCAGGGGAGTTTGTCTGTCATGGCAGTGAATGAGAGTAATCAACAGTTGTTCTCTGGGGACTGGGACTCTTTCTAGACTTATAAGGACCAATACAGAATCATGTATTGCTTTGGTCTTTCTCCATTATAAATGATTAACAAGAGTAATAGATCTCTTTAGAGAAAATGAACTCTACTTCAATTGAAAGGCACCAAACAGAATATTTATATATAGACATATATCAGTGTGGCACCCCCCCCATCTATATACACTTAGATGTATAGGGACATGATAGCAATACAAACCAAAAGCCATTCAAAAGGAACTATAGTATATATATATATACACATACTTATATATGTGTATGTATATATACATATATATGTGTATATATGTATATATACACATATATTTTATAAAATCTATAAAGATTAAAACAAAAACTAAGATGGAATAAGTGGTACAAAAGATCTAGCTGAATGATGAAGGAAGAATAGAAAGATAAAAACAGATAATCAAAAAGAAAATCTAAGAGATTGGGAGTATAGGAATATAAAAGCCAATTTGGGCATATTATAAATCACATAAGGAGAAAAAAATTAAAGTAAAAAAAAAGAAATATTGAAGATACATCATTCAGAATTAAGAATATGTAGACCTCAGTTTGAAAAGGCCCATCAAATGCCAAACAGAAAATAAAATGAAAAACCAAAACCTGGGTATGCTATAACAAAATATGAAAATTTCTGAAATGAAGGGAAAATCTAAAAGTCTTCATAAAGAAGGGGCGATGGATTTCCACAAAGGAAATGAATCAATTTAAAATAGATTTTGTTGACAAAGATATTGTACTCAAGAAGATAATGGAGTATTACATTTTAATTAATGGTCAAAAATTATTTTGAACCTAGAAATTTATATCCAGACAATCTTTATTCAAATATGAGTTCTGAATATATTCTTAGGAATATAAGTCCATATTACTCATAATAAAAACAATGTTGGCTAAAGTATTATGATAAGAAGAAAAATGAATCTGCTCTGTTACAAATGATTTGGGAAGAAAAGACAATATCTGAATATTGATAATAAAAGACAGACCAAAGTAAAGAAACAACAACAAAAAACAATTTTATGGATAAAAGTCAGAACTAAATTCTAGGTAACGTCTAATAAACAATGGAAGAGGGAATGAAATTGAAAAAAAAAAAAAAAGTAAATGTGTACATGTTTCTTATGGAGAAAGTAAATAAATGATTTTTAAAAACCTTCAAGCTGATCCAAACTTGCTTCGAAAGGATAGGGAAAGGATAGTGATTTGGACTTTTATAGTAGTTCTGGGGTAGAGCCAGGGTAAGCAGGAGGAGCCAGGGCTTTAGTAATTTGTAACGCTTACCAACACCAAAAAAGGGAGCATCCAGATATTCCCAGATTTGGGGCATAAGAGAAGGGGGCGGGAGATTATGGGCTTGAAATCTGTGAGCCACAAATATCAAATATGCAGTCAAACTCTTTATTACATGCCCTCTATTTAATTACAAAAATTCTGACATAATGCCAAAATAATTTCTTGAACTTATATACTATATAATATAAAAACACCTATAATGGGAGATAGATACAGCTTTTCCCAAATATATAAGGCCAAGTGTGTTTTCTTCATGTTATTTAAAGTTCTAATGTAGTGTAGATGCAAAGAGAAGATTAAGTACAGATTTCTCTTAAATCAGTAAAATATAAAACCATAGGGAATAGGGTGATAAATGATTATATTGAGTATTGAGGACAGTGATTTTTGACAAGCCATACAACCTAAGTCTCAGTTTCCCTTTCTAATATGGAAATGATCTTTTGCCAGCACTTACTTTACAATATTATTTTGAGATCCAAATGTACGTATGAAGCTACTTTTAAATATAATGGGTAATATAAAGAAAATATTATATTTTGCACAATTGATCATATATACAAACTTGTCATATGTTCATAAATTTTCTCTTCAAAGTATTTGGTAGCACTAAGAACAAAGAACCAAAAAAGAACTTGTTAATTTTGCAGTTATTCTATCTTTATTTTATTTACCTTAAATGCATCCAGCAGAAAACATGTCTAAAATATAATAATCAGAAATATAAACATTCAGTCTCCTGGTACAAGAAGTATCATTGAAACCTGCAAGCATAGACCAGTTCTCTCTAGGTGTTCACTTCTATTGTTCCAAGCAAACAAGTCAGTTTCAAAAGCTAGGGTCCCCTATACATGGTTCGACGCTTACGGTGACTACCAATAACTGTGTGGCATTATGGACTATCCTTGATTAGTTATTCTAACACTCAGAAAGAAATAATGCTATAACTTAAAAGAATAGAAAAAATGTATTTACTAACTCCCAGTTGAATGATTATAATTTCTATGTATTCATAATATGTATCTGAATATCGTGCAAAAGGAAATCACAGTATCCCTGGGAAGAGACTATCCAACATGTTTTACTTATTATCAAGATGGTGCTGTTTGTATAAGTTATATACTAGAAAAAGTAATCTTTCATAAAACTGCAATATTCATCTTCTAATGATCTTGCTTTCAGTTGTCCAACTTTGTCCATATTTAAATAAAAAATACTTAGTTTTCTGAAGTAGTGTTATATCTGTGAAAGTATAAAATATGAACTACAATAACGGCCAACAGATGTTAAGATAACATATTGCTTCAGTTCAAAAAGAACAAAGTGCTTATTTGGAAGTGTTGGGTTTAAAAAGGATGATTTTTGATATTTTGAAGAATATGTAGCTTGAGGAGCATGCATTATAACATGTCATCTAATGAGATCATTCATTTTCACAACATGCTTGCATTTAAAAGAAAAATTTGAGTAATTATTATTTAAAAAGCTCACAATGTCATTATTACATGAATTTTACTTACAGTACATTGTTACAGTACACAATGAACACTATTGCAAATGGACACTTCAACATTCAGTGAAAATATCTACTCAGCTCTTTAAATTTCAAGTATAAATGGTATTCAACTATCCATACATTTATACACTGTATAGTCATTACATATGCTTAAAGAAACTGAATTGCTGTTGCTAAGCATTTCTCTCTAGTTATTTTTTTTTTAATTGATTTTCTTTGCAAAGGAGAAATGTGAATCTCACTTGGAGAAAATCTATGCCTTGGGGGCATTTTATAATGAATGACTTGGCTTATTTTGTGAAAGTGCTTGTACTATTTTGAGAAATGGATATACAGTAGGGTGGTTACCAGCAGTTTCCTTTGTTGTAATTTCTGAAAAGCAGCTTTCTGTGTTTCAGAGAATAATTGATTTTTTTTAAATAGTACTCTTAGCTGTATGTCTTATTTTATATCATTTTTCATATCGCTTTTAAAAAATACATGCTTAGTTACCAATTGAAGCACTACACACAACTATATTACATAGTTGTGTCTTTTCACATTAATTATTACTTTTTTAATACAATGCCTTGTACGTTTACCACCCAAATTCAAATCTCCTTCCATCAACAAATATTTGATCCCTTTTAATTTACCCTCTTTTACTCATTCTTCTGCCTCCTTACCCTCTGGTAATCACTAAACTGTTGACTGAGTTTATGAATTTTTCTTGTTGGTTTGTTTTGTTTGTTGCTTTCAGTTTTAAATTTCACATATGAGTGAAATCATATGGTTCTGGACTTTTTCTGTCCGAGCTATTTCACTTAGCATGATCATCTCAAGATCGAGCCATGTTGTTGCAAATATGGATGAACCTCGAGGACATTATGGTAAATTAAATGGTCCAGACACAAAATGACAATTCTATATAATTCCACTTATATGAAGTACATAGAATAATCAAATTCATAGAGAAAGAAAGTAGAATGGTGGTTGTCAAGGGCTGGAGACAGGGAGGAATGGGGAGTAAGTGTTTAAAGGGTACAGTTTCAGTTTTACAAGCTAGAGTTCTGTGGATAGATGGTGATAATGGTAGTACAACAATGAGAATGTATTTAATTTCATTGAACTGTACTTTTAAAAACAGTTAAGATGGTAAATTGTATGTGATGTTGGTAGAACAATTAATGTTGGTAGAAGAAAAAAGTTTAAAATAAAATATCAAGTCAAGCATTCTCAATTGCCACGTTCTCAAACAAAGTTAATAAGCATACATGAAGTTGTGTCATAATAACATAGTATGTTTGTCATATCACAATGTGAGAGGTTTTGGAATTTAGTACATTTAAAACACTAAATGTTGTCATGTTTAATTGAGAAGCCATTTTAAAGGGAAAGGCTAAATCAGAAAAGTTTAATTAAAATCAACTGAGCTAAAAGTTTAGATTTCTTTTTACATTGTGTTTTCTATTATTTTAAAGTGTCCTATATAGAGATGATAAAATATTTCATGGAATTTCCAAAAAGAAAAATATTTTCTATGTGTATACATTATTTATTGTTAAAAATATGGATAACTACACAAAATTAAGGGTAAAGTCAGGATGAATGAAAATCCAGATGGATTTTGTATTAAACAAAAGTATTTTCAGATGTTCAAGGCACTCAGGTTATGGTCTGCAAGTCTATAAATATCATATTGCTGTTCCTTTGTCATTATCATTCTGTAGATATTTATAAATATTTCCCTGACTACCTATATCAGTTACAGTGAAAAAATTTGATTAATGAATCTTCTTGCCATTACTGTTTTATTTTTTTCTTTTTTCTACTACCTTCTTGTTTTTTGTTGTTGTTGTTTTGTTTTACTTTTATTTCCCTTTCCCATTTATTTTTTCATTCTTTCCTTTATTTGTTCAGCAGGTAAATCTTCATTTATGTGGTGTTTTCATCAATCCATATACCAAAAAATAAAATAGAATAAAATAAAATGAACAAAAAAAACAGTACTTTTACATACAAACTATTTACAAGGGAAACATTGGTTTAATTTGCAAAATATATGTCAATAAAAATCACCAACTCATAGAATTAAACCAATTACCTCAAATGTCATCTCTTTTCCTGAAGATTTCTATCTCCTGTACCATAGTCATTGATTTCATTTACCTATATTTCTATGTTATGCTTCATTTATGATAGAGTTCTTGCAGAAATTCCTATTATGTGTTTATCTCTTATAGATATATTTCCCTTATTCCATGTTTGCTATATGTTTATAGAAGTTGCTGTTTTTGATCAAGTTATCTTATCACAAATTAACATGTTCTCCTTTATTGTTCTCTATAAAATTTATAATGGATAAAAGTACTAAACTTTTTGTAACATTTCTATTACTCATTACATTACCTCAGTGTCTACTCTAGAGTTAATTCTAGTTTGATGGCATATAATTCTATATAAGGTAGTTTTGTGAAACAACTGACATAAAAACACTATAACAATTTACAACATCAAAATATTGCAGTTATAATGTTTAATTTTATTTATGAACATAAATATGCATTTAGATATTCTATATAAACTAAATAAATGTTTATCTACCTTACCACATTCAACTCTTATATATAGTCAACTACATCATCTATTTGACATAGTTTATTCAATATAAGTCACTATACAATTAATTCTCAAATTATGAAATTATAAGGATCAAAAGGTTTCACTCTTAGCTAACATCCATAGTATTTTAAGGGATCTAAAAGTGAAAATTAAATTTTGTAATATAAGTAAAATGTTACAAATTACACATGAAATTATATAAACTTAATATGGACTATGATAAGTTAAAGTGGCATATTTTAAACCCAAGAGTGACTACCAATGAAAAAATATAACATAATTAGCAGGAAATTAAGGAGATAAAATGGTAAACCAAAAACTACTCAACTAATGCAAAATAGGGAATGAAGAAATGAAGGATACAGATGAGATCAGATAAATAAAATAACAAATCAAAAGCTGAAATATTTAAACTCAACCATAATGATAATTTCAGTTTTATTATATGGTTTCATATTATTCTCATTAAGAGGTGTTAAACATTGTAAATTAGTTTAGTCTTTATTACTTTTTGTATAATAAATCCTTCTATAAGACAATATGGAAGTACTTAAGGACTATTAACATTTGTTAGTGTTGCTCTATCTTTAAATTATTGTAAGGATTATGGGTATCATGGTTGTGAGTACAGAATTTAACTAGGGAAGACAAGGTTAATAGAAAATTTCTTATGTGATGTTGATCATGATAGTATATGTCAAGTCAAATTCTGGAAAGACATTTAGGGATGTATGTGACTAGTACCCCTTAAATCACTGACTCTTAGATATTAAGGAGGCATATATTTCTGGCATAAAATGTGTAAATGTGTAAAAGCCATATATATTACAGAGGGTACCAAGAATGTATACACATTTTAAGAAAGGAAACAACTGTATTAAAATTGTAATACTCAATATATATTGATAACAAAAGATGACAAGTCACGTTTGACTTTTGCAATTGCAAGAGATGCTCAAAGTGGTTACCATCAGTGTAATTTTAATACAGTTTTTTCCTTTCTTAAAATGTGTACACATCTCACACACACATATATATATATATATATATATATATATATATATATATATATACATACATATATATATACACACACATATATATACATATATATTCATGTTAAAATCAAAAGATTTGAAAAGGCAATTAAATAAATATTTTCATGCAAAGTTTTAATTATAAATGTCTCCTCCAATAGGCTATAAAGTACCCTAACAACACAAAAATTAAACACCCTTTTATACTTTAAACATCCTTTGATACTTTGTATCTATGATAAATACTGGTGAATCTCAATATGTGTATATTGTTTCAATAAAAGGTAATAACATATGTTCATTCAGTTCAATAAAATGCATGTTAGATGTAATTTACTTTAATAATTATAAACACACATTATGTATAAAATATTTACGTATTAATCACAGTATACAAAGAAGACTTCCCTGATCTCCTTATATAAACTCTACAAGTAAAATAAACATAGAGGGTCCTAACATATGAGCTTGATATAAGCATGTTACAAACATAACCTATTGATATGAGCAAACCAATGCCTTGTTTCTATACTTTTAGCTTTGAGAAAGCATTGATGGCACATGGAAGTTAAGTATAGTATTATTAGGTTGAGATTTTGTGTGATGAATTGAATAGGTGAGGAGGAAGATGATTTAGTTTTAGTTTGGTATCCAACAAGGTAAGCACTTTTGGCAAAATAATCTAAACTTTTGTTGCTTCAACTTCTATTTCTTAAAGTAAATGGTATAAAAGAGATGCTGGCTAAAATGTCTTTCAGCCATAAAGTTTTATCAGACTAAGGGTAGCTCTGAAATAGTGCACAACAACATATTGTAGTATCAGTGGCAGTCAGAATTCAATTACTAAAGAAAATTCACAGAACCCCAAATGGCAACTACACAAATCAATGATTATTGCAGGAAAAGGATATGATATAGAAGAAGCATATAAAGTAAAAATATACATGAATCTCAGTCTGCCTCACAGAAATGGTACAGAGTCCACCGGCTTGAAGTCTTCCTCTAAGAGTTTTGCTAGGCTATGTTGTTTTTTTTTTTTTTTCCTCTCAGATTAGGAACCACCAATATAGACACAGAATACATTGAAACCAAAGTGAAGACTTGGCAAAAGTTCCTTACATTCTAGTGATAATGTTGGCATATTTTTGCTATATAACCGGTCTTCCAGGGGAACTCCAAAAATGTGTGTAAATCACCAGTCTCACTGTTATCAATAAGCAATTTGGATAGGTTCTACATACAGCCCTAAATTCCTTGGACACAGAAATTTCATGCATTGACCAGTGGTCATTCCTCGTATTTCAGTAAACTGTTAAGCCAATTCCAAGCCTACTGCATAAACTCTCACAAGACACATAAAGACACATAACATCACTGTATACAGTAACTCTAAAAATAAAAGAGTGGAGAATCAAAAACATTAATCATAATTGTCACAACTATGTGTACTGCCAAGAGAACTGGGGGAAATAAAGTTACAAAGAGTGTGGGTCATTTTTTCTATAGTTCATTTAAAAATATTGTTTAGGATACTTTTTGTAGTTTGTAGGCTAGATGCTATCTATTACAAAAAGTTTATAATTTATTACAACAGTTTAATGAATATAAAAAATTAAATTAAAACTATCTTGGCAGAAAATTAAAAGAGCCTTCTGATTCCAAATTGTCTATGCACATTACTATACTTAATTTATTAAGACTGTGAGCTAACAGAGCAAAAAGCCATTTTGATTAATTTTATTATGACAAATCATCAAAAACAAAACTACTATTTGAATCCTCAAAAACAAAATCTGATATTTACTTCAACGCCCAAATTTTGTCTGTAAATGTTACTATGTTTTTTTTTCTACAAGGAAACTATATCTATCTATACATGAATTAAAGATACATGAAATAAAAATTCTGAAGAGTCATAATAGTATTTTATGGTGATTGGGATTAATTCAAAAAGATTTTACATATGTACCATATGCCAGCCTACTAAATATGCATATATTAAATGACATCCAGATAGATTATATTGAACAAAGCTTTAATGAATTCTTAAGCAACACAGGTTTTCACAAAGCTTGATGTAGAAACTCTTCTTACCAATCAATTCTGTATATGTTTAGAAGACAAATAAAATATTACAATATTTTCTATTTCTTACATAACATTTCAGATTCCATGTACTGCAAATTATTTTCTAACTAGTAAATAACGCCTCGAGAGTACAAAACTCACTGATAGCTTGTCAACTTCCTAATAAAGAGTGCTGGTTTGAATTTCTACTATCAAATTCTGAGAAAACAAAAACTTAGTTTTAGAAAAGGATTCCAAAAGCATAAAATTATAAGTAAAGATACTATAGTTCCTTTTCAAATAAAATTATTTGAACACCCTTAGTACATGCAAATGAGGATCTCAATTAGATATTTAAAAAGAAATAAAATATTTTGATGGAAATAGCTCACATAAGCTTTGTATAAAAACAATAATAGGAATGGTAACAATGATGAGAACTCAATTACCTAAAACATATACATTGAAAAATTGGATAATGACAATATAATTTGGTATATGTCACTTCATTAAATTCTATGCAAATTATTTAATATATGTATTCAGAACCACTTAACTCCCCAAATTAGGCCTAATGCTGCCTTATACATTAATGTATTTTTCCATTGTCCATTTATATAATGCCTGCAATAATTTAATATTTTTTTTTCAAAAAGTACTATAAGTTATCTCAAGTTTTTTAACATCCTATCATATTTGGCATCTTCAGTAACAATCATGTGCATATTGACAAGGATCCATGAAACAAATCCTCAATCAACATGAGATCCTCTGGATACTGGTTTACAATTTGCCTTACTCTCAAAATTGAGATATTCAAATTTTAGCCATTTCCTTATCAGTTACTTTGATATTCTGACTATTATGAAAACTTGACTGTGTATATACTAGTTAATTTATTTTCTCATCACTGATCACCTGGATGGTTACAATAAACTCCCTTTTCTGTCTATCCATCGCGACACTGCTTTATTGTCAGATTTGGATATAGCCAGTAAAAATGTGGACATCTGAAATAGGCTGTCCCCATTTCTGGTTTCTCCACCAACATATAAAGAGTTTAGACGTTGTAATTCCCAAATTCATAATAAGAAAAAAGCTAACCAAACTAAAATTCAGAGAATGTACATCAGATAATTGAGGTGACAAGGCAAATTAATGCTCTAAAAACTGGAGAAACTTGAATACAGAGAATCACAGCATACCTGGAGTGGAAGCAGGTTGGATCAGTAACTGGGAAGCACATTTAAACAGTAGTTGACTGATTTCCGGAGGCTGGGCATGGACTAGCTTGAGAGTTAAAAACTCCTGAGGCAACAGTCATATGGTTGCCTCCACTTCCTCATAGTTTTTATAGTGATGATTGGAAAAACGATCTTCCTGCTTTTAGTAGGAAGAGGGGAAAAGTAACCATTTTGACTTTATCCAAAACATTCTGTTCTCAGTGGTAAAGTCCTGCCCTCAGGGGAAAAAGTGCTTTCCCAGAATCTGGTATGTTATAAGGGAAGGGCAATTATACAAGCCTTTCTACCTTCCCTGTCATACATATGGAGAAAAAAAAAAACAAACAAAAAATGCCAAGAAACTCATCTGAAGGTCATAGACCAGGGACTCTTGTCCAGTAAAAAAGCTAAGGTTTAAGCATATGAATACTTCCTCTCTCCAATACTTTACCACCTTATCGATAGGACTCCAATATAACAGTGGAACCCAATTGAATGGGCTATTAGAAATAGACTATTTATTTAAAAGAAGTTTCTAGAAAATCCCAAAGGCAAGAGTTCAGACATATAATAGCACACTAGAGGACATTGAAGCCACTGACAACTACAGCTACAATAGACATTAAACACAGCCTAACTCATATCAGGTAAATGTAAAAACCTTACACTAAAGACCTATACATCTCTTTTTCTATAAACTAACATATCATATTTAGCTTTCAACAAAAACAAAAAATTATGAGTTATGGTAAAATTCAAGAAAAATGCAGCCGAAAGAAACAAGCAAGCATTGGAATCACACTGAAATATGGCAGCTATTTTAAAATTATTAGACCTAGAATTTAAAATGACTATGATACCATGCTGTGCTCTCTATTGAAAAGAGTGAATGATGTTCAAGAACAGATACGCAGTATGGGAAAAAATAAGGAAAACAGAATATATTAAAAGAAAATGCTTGAAATCAAACACTGTAAAATAAATGAAGAATGCTTTTGATTGAATCATCAGTAGTGTGGACATAGCTGAGAGAAAAAAATGAGTTTGAAGATATATGAATAAATGATCCCAAAATTGAAAACCCCAAATAAAAATAAGAATGAAAAAGAGTATAGAATATTCAAGAAGTGCAAGACAATTACAAAAGTGCGAGACTAGAATTTTGCAAAATTGTTGACAAATATTAAATCACAAATCCAGGAAATCAGAAGAATCCCGGACTGTACCAAAAAAAAAAAAAAAGTACACTTAGGTATATCATAATCAATTGCTAAAAGAGAGACAATCTTGAAAGAAGTCAGTGGCTGGGGAATATTACCTATTGAAGAAAAATGATGCTATTTACTTTGAAATTCTTTTAAAAAAACATACAAACAAGAAAAGTGCACTAAATTATTTAATGCGTTGAAAGAAAAAAAAAACTCATCAACTTAGAAATCTCTTTTGAGTGAAATTATCTTTCAAAAGAAAAGGAGAAAAAAAGACTTTCTCAGACAAACTAAACACAATGGAATTTGTTGCCAGTAGACCTATTTCGCAAGAAATGTTAAAATAAGTTCTTCATAGAGAAGAAAAATAATATGTCAGAAACTTATGTCTACATAAAGAAAGAACATTACAGAAGGAATAAAAAAAAAGTAACATTGCTTACTTTTCTTATTCTTAATAACTAATAGATAACTTTTTTTAAAACAATAATAGCAACATTGTATTAGGTGATTATAGCTTATGGGTAAGTGAAATGACTGACACCAATTAAGCAAAGTATGGGAAGAAAGTGTTAGGGATATTTGGTTATAAGCTACCTAAACTACCTGTGAAGTGAGGTAGTGTTATTTGAAAGTTGATTTAGATTAGTTGTAGACCTATATTGCAAAATGTAAGACAATCATTAGAATTAGTTTTTTTTTTGTTTGTTTGTTTTTTAATTAATTTATTTATTTATTAGTTTCAGGTGTACAAAACAAGGTAATACTAGAATTAGTTTTAAAAGAAGTATAATTGATGTGCACAGAGAGGAGAGCAAATAGAATCATGCAAAATACACAGTCTAAACAAGAGAAAAAGGAAGAAAAGGAAGAAAAAAGAAAAGAAAAAGAAAACAAAGGGAATTCAAAAAAAAGAAAACAAGTGCAGTGGGTAGAAAACAGTTATAAACATGGTAGATAGTAATCCAATAAATCAACAGTCACTTTAAATGTGAATGATCTACATTCACCAATTAAAAGACATATAGTAAACAAAAGAGAAAAAAAATCAAACAACAACAAAAACACACACACAAGACCCACTATATGTTCTCTATAGGACATCCACTGTAAATATAAAGACAGAGATATACTAAAAGTAAAGGGATAGAGAAATATATACCATTTTAATATTAACCACAAGAAAGTTGGAGTTAGCTACATTAATTTTAGACAAAGCAGAGAGACTTTAGAAAAAAAAAACACAAAAATTGTAAGGGGAAAGAAAACGATTACATAATTATAAAAAGGTCATTTCTCCAGGATATACTGATCCTTAATATATATGCATCTAATGACAGAGCATTAACAGTATACGAGGCAAAAGCGTATTGAACTGTGCTGTGGTCTGCATTGAGTCCTCTCAAAATTCACATATTGAAGTCCTAAACCACAGTGCTTTGGAACATGGCTGTACTTGAAGATAAAGGTTAAGGTTCTGGGTTAAGGAGGACATTAATGTGTGTTCTAATCCAGTTGGACTGTCATCATAAAAAGCGGAGATAAAGACACAGACATACACACAGAAGAAAGGCCATGTAAAGACAGGGAGAGGCCTACCATCTGTGAGCCAAGAAAAGATGCCTGAGAAAAAATCAAGCTTGCTGACACCTTGATCTCACACTGCTAGATTCCAGAATTGTGAGAAAGTGTATTTCTGTTGGTTAAGCCACGCAGTCTGTGGTAGTTTGTTATGGTGACCCCAGCAAACTAATGCAAACTGCGAGGAGAAATAGTCAAACCCATTATTATAGTTGAAGATTTCAAAACCCCTCTCTCAGTAATTGACAGCTTCAGCAGGCAGAAAATCAGTAAGGACGTAGTTGAACTAAACAGCATCATCAATCACCTGGATCTAATTGACATTTATAGAACATTTTATCCAACATCTGCAGCATATACATTCTTCTCCAGCTCATAGGGTACATTCACCAAGATTGACTGCATTCTGGGCCTTAAAACACATTAAAAAAAAAACAGAAGTCAAACAAAAATGTTCTCAGACCATTGCAAAATTAAACTAAAATCAATAGCCACAAAATAGCTGAAAAATCTCAAAACACTTGGAAAATAAGCAACACATTTCTAGATAATATATGGGAAAATGGAGTCTAAAGAAAAAGTAAAAAAAAGGCAGCTTTAGTTTCAAATCACCACTATTGCCAAATGTGGCATGGATAATCAACATAAATTAATGGCTCCTCAATTTCCATAAATGAATAATAGAGATGATGTCTTTCTTCCAGGGTTGTAGAGAGAGAGATAATGAAAGTAATTCAAATTAAAGTTTGAGTTCTTGTAGTCAATCGATGGCAGGCTTTATTAATGTAGTATCTTAAATACATTATGTCACTAGCTCTTTTACAGGACTGAGGTGGGGCTCAGGGAATCCCCAATTTATAGCCATGGCAGACAAAATTGTGGGTAACCCGGTAGTCCACTTTTTGTGTTTGGTATCTGAAGTAGGATCTAGTCCTGTGGAACCGAGCCCTTAATCTATGGGGCCTGTGCCAATTCCAAAGTTAGTGCCATGGTTGAATTGCAAGGCACCCAATTGGTGTCTGGAGATTTAGAGAGTCTTGATTGGTGTGGAAAACTGGGTATTTGCTGTCAGAAGTGGTGTTCTCTGAGTGTTAGAAGGAGTATTAAAAGGAAACAGAAACAGGGATTTTTTTTGTTTCCTTTTAGTAACACAGTATTTGTCAAGAATAGGTACTCAATAAATATCAAGGGGATAATGAATGAATAAATTAAAGTTTTATTTCTTGTGTGTGAAGTTTCTTAAAAATTGAAAATTAAAAAAAAAATGTGAGTGTCTATTATGTACTTGTACCACAATATTACACTAGAAGAAAGCCATTATTCAATTTACTAACATTTTAAACATTCTCCTAGTTTCAATCCATCCATCCATTCTTGTACTATTTTAGGCACTGGGAGATAATGCAGTGAACAAAATACTGAAATCCCTACCCTCCTGGAGCTTACATTCTCATATATAGACACTCATCTAAGTCCCTAAATTACGTAAAGTGGTGTCATATGCTATGGAAATGTCATTGCCTAAAGGAAGTTTTGCTTGAATCTTAGGCTTCTCTATTATATGTTCTCAAATAATAATGCATATCTTTCTCCTTATCTCTTACTAAAATTAAATCATTATTTGAGTCATTATTAAATACAAATTAAATACAAATTAATTATTTTAGTAATATCTGCCTCACTTAGACTCGCAAGACCAAAAATCAAAAATGTCACTTTTCTTTTCATTATTCTATGCTCATTGCCACACAGTAACAACAACAACAACAAAACAAAACAAACAAAAAAAAATCACACAATAAGTAAATGAATGAATAAATAAATGTCTAAATTGGTGGCTTTATTTAGTCTTCAACTCTGTGAGCTTAGAATAATTAATAAAGGATCGAATATGACAGAGCTAATACTAAGAACAATAAACAACTTATTCAAATCATTCGCATGACAGAATTAATAAGAAAACCTGGCTCTACTGAATATTAATATGATTAATTTCCCACACTACACAGACTCACTATGTTAAAACAATCCCAAAATTGAAATCAGATTCTACAAAACTTGTAAATTATGTTATCATTAAATCAGTAGAAAAATAATGAACTGCTCTTACTAATTACAAAAATAATGAACTCCTGCTCTTACAAGAGTATAACATATCATCAGCATTCTTCCTAAAGACTCTCTATCATAGTATTCGCTAAAGTGCATTGTGTTGATAGTCATACAATCTTGATGACATCAATAGGTTTGGAAATCTTTACCTAGAAAAGGAAACTTTAGTCCTCCGACCCAAATAGTGAAAATCATGGAAATGCTAAAATGATTATAAATTTCAAATTTCATGTAACGTGTGGTAATGATATTCTGACAATTTTGTGTAAAAAAAATCTTAAGCAGATGCGATACAGTCCAAGAGAGTTAAAACATTTCTCTATTTCCATCCCTGAATTTATGCTCTTTTGTGCCTTTTGTCATTGTAGGATTCCATTCTCATCATTGTATTTTTGGTGGGTTGTCTGATTCCCTCCCCACCCCATCCCCGCTCTCCTGCCCTGGTCTTTTTCTCTCTCCAGCTTATATTTTCTTGCATATAAAGAATGAAAAGACCTGAATATATCTATTATTCCCTTGACTAAAAGCATAACAATTAATTTCAATAATATTGAGCCCAATGGATATTAAATTCATTGGTTAGTCCAGCATTTACCTTATCTAAAATATATAGTAAGCATACTGTCAATATTCATACACATATGAAGCCAAACTCATTTTGAATTACATAAGGAATCTGGGCATTAGGGCGATATTTATGGTTAACTATGGTCATTAACAGGAATATGAACTGAAAGAAATGCAGCTATTTCCTCTGAAAAATTTGCAAAGCAGAAATTACTTTTTTGTCCATTTCATTCCACCAGAATGTAAACTACAGGACAGCAAGGATATTTTTTGTTGAATGCATTCTTCCAGTATTGAGAAAAATGCCAGGTGTGTAGGAGGTACTAAATTTTTGTTAATACGAAAGGGCATTAGATTACTTCCTACAGCTTAGTAACACTAGGAATAACACGAATAGCCATTGTTTTAGCTAAAACAAGCAAAATAATGAAAGTATATGCTTCTTCAGAATTCATGATCTTATAGAATTAAGAAGTAAAAGTTTGTAAAATCACATTTTAATTCATCAAAATTGAATGAAACAATGTGTCTATATATTTTGGCAAGCTAAAACACAAGTATTTTAATTCTCCTTTCATTTAATGAGCATGCTGCAAAGCAATCAGCGGTTTGCAGGATGTGTAGGGAACTAATAAAAAAGAACAACATTTATTTTTTAATTAGAGTCAGGTAAAGGTATGGAGTGAGATTCATTTAGAATACGTTCTATTTTTTTTTGTCATGAGTAATGCATTTTCTTTGTTATATTTGCTGATGATACAATTGCAAGAAATAAAGATTCTAGTCGTTACCGTTTTACAATTGAGCTTGTATTTACCCACCTTAAAAGTAACCTATGTGAATATTGTGCCTTGAAAAACATATTTATATAACTGTAAAAAATTTGTTAACTATGGCTAGTGTAGGTAAGAGAGAATTCTCATTAATTGTACCTAATAGTAGATTTACTGTGACGCTCGAGGGACCTTCAGGGCACTTCACTGGCTGGAGCCCCATCCAAGGGATATTTCATAAAGTCATTTGTTTCTGTAGAATTAGGAAAGTAAGCTCTCGTTTCATTCTTCTCATAAAAATACCCTCCAACATTTTATAAGTTTTAGGCTTTACAAATTTTGCATTTGTCCATTGTTAACATTGTTCATCACTTCAGAAACAAAACTGAATTTACCAACATACACTTTTATATTATTTTCCCACGTAAAGTCCTTTGGTTTATACACCATGAAAAATATCATATAGCGATGTTAAAATTTCCAAAATCAGTTGTTAATATGAGAGTTTTGTCTAAATTAGTTACCTTCCCATTTTAAAAAAAAACATACATTTTCTTGGAAGGGTGCATTAGATACCAATTCATCTGACCTAGCATTTGGCATAAGGCATGAAAGTCAGCATATTTGTAAGTGTCACTTCTATAAAAAGGAAAAGGTCACCACTCATTTTACCTTGTAGAGTGAACATTTTTTCAGTAATAATCTGATAACTTCCACAAGGTAAACATATTGTCAAGATCACTTTCTATCACATATTAAAATTGGCATGAATTTCCCACTATTTATATCATACATAAGTCAACTATACTAGTATAATAATATAAAAGAGAAAGAGAAAAAATTGTACTAAACAGTTGATTCCCCTAACATTTATGTAACTACTGCGCATCCCTTATGATTTTGTGTATATGTTATGATGATCTGACACACAAAATTAACCTATGTGTTAAACATATTTTGACTTTGCATGTCAGATCACCACACAAAACACACAGAATCATATGTGTGTGTTGACGTCTGTATTTGTACCATAAGTATAAAGTTGTGTTTCAACATCTTTGTTTTAGATCTTGCTTGTATTGCTTTTGTAAGTGGACACAGTATAGAGACTCCTACCATTGGCATTTGCTCCTCACAGGCTTTAAAAAAGATTTATATAATTTTCAAATTTGAAAATATCTTCACAGATCGAATTGTACAGGCTTGAGGTTACAAACAGAATTTTTTTCTTTTTCTTCTATTTATAATCCTTGACAGAGATGAGCTTTCTTTTCCCCTGTGCCATTAATGGAGATTTTTATTTTTTTCAAATCACTCTCTTTTGCTGAGAAAGAAGTCCCTCCAGAACACCTGCCTGAGAGAGATACACTTCTCTCCTCACATGAGACATTGTCAGGTTTTTTCAGTCCAGCATGACAGTGACAATCCCAGGATCTTTCTGATAGAGTCTATTTTGCTTGAATTTGCCTTCTGATAATTGATGGAATTCAGTCAATAGAATATAAATGCAAACCTAAAACTTTCTATTTGGCAACAATTTCTCACCACTTTTTTTAGATGGAAAGGACATTTGTATGTGTGTTTGATACATAGTTTTTCAATATAGTGTTTGCAAATATGATCAAAGTTTTTAGAATTTTTAAAATAAAAGGCTGACGGGTTGTATAAGATCAAAGACTTGATTTGAATTTAACACTAAGTTATTTTCCTACCCTTTATACAAACATGGAATATACTTTCAAATGGAAGTGTAAACAAAAGAGGGAACAAAATCCTCAACATCTCTCTCAGTTAAGGACAAATGCTAGAAAGAAATATTTATTTACTATTGGTATTACAAAAAAATCACCTGTGGTAAGACATCATACTCTTGTTGATTGAGCCTAAATACATGAAAAGCAGCACCACTTATAGAAAGAAAATAAAGTTTTACTATGCGGTTCCTAGTTTCAGAAATGCTATCTTCAAGAAATAGTATTTACCTTTACAAATCACTTCTTACTTTCTATGAAAACAATAATTAATATTCATTCTTAACAAAGCAGTTTCTGGAATTATTATGTTTAAAATCTATGACATTTCCTTGAACAAAGGCTATTTGAAGGCTCAAAACACAGCAGAGAATCAGAGACTATCTGGAGAAGAATTCTGAGTGTGATAAGGAATTTCTCCAACAGAAACAGTCCTCGGCAAGGTAAGGATGACTTCAACTTGTCTGCCATTCCTTCCTTATTTATATCTTTTTGACTATCTTTTCACTTGGTCAGGAGTTTATCAGTGCTAAGACTGTCTTTGACCTTAGATTGCACTGCTAAAATGTACTTCATTCCCCAGCGATGTATTCCTCTCATTATCATCACAATTATGTTCTGTGACATGATCATGCAGGCCTTGTTGAGCAACAAACTACTTAATCTGATAAAACTGACCGCATTTCAGTTATGATTAAGTTAGTTTATATAAACAATTTAAGGAGAAGTCAACATCACAAATCAATTATTATGGATTTATTCCTCATATTAAGAGACTAAAGAAGAAAATTCAAATAATTTTCAGTAGCTCTTAATAGAGCATTAAATGTTCAATATCAATTTATAATTAAAAAAACTTCAAGATAACTTTAAAAAGATTTTTTAGAGCTACTGATATTTCATTATGAGTCTTGTGCCCCATGCATCTTGCTGCATGTATAAGGAATCCAAAGTTTCTTTAAATACTTTTTATCTGGATCATCTTGGGGGGTTGATTTCAGCAAGCAGTCCTGAGGGTTGGGGTAATGTCTCCCTCTCTTGCTTAGTTTTTTCAAAATGGTGTGTTCCCCGAGCCTGGCATTCCTCTACTCTAAAGCAATCACTATGCTTAGTGTAGAATATTAGAATAATTTAAGTCCTGAATTATGCAGTAAAATATGAAGAAAAAAATAAGTGGTTTTAGTTTTAGAAAGAAAAAAAAATCGCAATATAATTATTTAGGGATACTATAATCACCTACTTAGACGACCTAATCAATTAAAACAAGCCAATTAAATTAATATATATATATATATATATATATATATATATATATATACACATTTGTATGTATATATATGTATATATATATACACATTTATATATATCTATATCTATATCTATCTATCTATCTATCTATCTATCTATCTATATATATATATATATATAAAGCAATACATAAGTTATACTGACTCTAGGAATCAACTTAACAAGACAACTCAAGACCTTTATAAAGTAACTTGAATACTCTACTGAAAAAAACACAAAGATCTGAATACTTAGAGATTAAATACCATGTTAATGGGTTCTATAGCTTACATTTGTAAATATATCAGTTCATCTGTTCAGCTCTCTCTCTCTCTCTCTCTCTCTCTCTCTCTCTCTCTCTATATATATATATATATATATACACACATGTATATACATATATATGTATGTACATATATATACAGTTATAATAAAAAATTTGAAGACTCTTTAAGAATGCCATATTCTAAAATACACATGGAATTTTAAAATCATAAATAAAATATATACTTTTTAAAAAGAGCATTTTTTTCTACCAGAGCTATTTAGTAAAATTCTATAGTAATAACAATAGATCTTAGTGAATGAATATGCCCATTTGTAAATGATGAATTAAAGATGTGGCACCACAAAATATACAGGGAAAAATGAATTATTTAGTAGATAGTGATTTTTAAAAATCATCTCAGAGTATGGAGAACAAGAAGATATGTCCTACTTAAAACACGTACAAAAGTGATCGCAAAAGGGTTCCAAACCTATATGTGGACTATCAATATTTAACCCAAAATAATACACTTGTAGAGAATGCACTACAATTTGAGAGTGATAAGACTTTCTAAATAATAAAATTGTATTGTCCATATAAATTTTCAAATATATTTGTTGATTTCCTTGAAACATGTTGCTAAAATTTTGATTAATTACACTTACAGATTTATTGGAGAATAATTGATATTTTTGTTTTAATATTAATTTGTCCTATATAAGAAAATATCTCCATTATTAAAGTTCTTTGTGTGAATTTTAATATTAAGTATCAGATCACACTATGACCTTTGATGAGAGGGAAAGAACTAAGGAAGAAAGTTTGAGTAAGGAAAAGGTAAGATATAGCAGTTTGAAAAATTAGGAGAATAAATCTACTAAAGCAACAGGGTTGACTTGCCAGGCAATATTCAGAACATATTGTAACCCTAAGATCACAAAATCAAGGGAATTTTGTGATAATGAATGTGATAGAAGGAAATAAAGAAAAAAGAAGTTAATGGGATATTTGTCATGACAGGGCTTTGCATCTAATGCACATAACAAGGAAGTGTATAGCATAATGTAGCTTAAAATGATGAAAGGAAGATGTGAATCTTCAAAGTATTGTAAGCCATACTATAATGTGTGATTTTAATTAGGAGTGATTTTAATTAGTACTTGTGCTGGGAAACTAAAAGTCTAAGGGACTGCTGATATAGCATGCATGTTATTTGCATTCAAGACATTCGTTTTGCAATGATGATCTATACTGAAAAGATAACTCTATCCAAGCTGCTTGAAAAGTTCCAGGGTTCTGCTTTATAGTGGTCATGTTCTGCGAACATTAAAAGAAGCAACCTTGAGAAAAAAAGTAAGCTATATGGATATACAATTACAAATCTTAAATTGAATCATTCTATTACTTCAAAGAAGTAACCCTTCGTGTCTCAACTCAGATGAAATACCGGGTACCATTTCATAGTAAGGAGCACCATTTCTGTGCAAGAATTAAGTTGAGGCAGATATTCTTTGTGATGGGTTTTGTCTCACTGTTTTGCCTCATCTAAAACGTCCTGTCTGACCAAAGTTTCCTTCCAGCATTTCAGTTTCATTCTTTAATGGAAAAATTCCCCACATTTGAAAACATTTCCAAATGGATCACGCCCACATTCAAACTCTATTGAAATTGACTCTCTCCAGACCGATACTCATTATCCAACCTTGTACCTAAAAATGTCTCCAAAGACAACTTTCTCTTCTCACACTTCCATACTCCCTAAAATGCTTGAAGGAAGGGAGAGTATTTAGTGTACATCTTCTCTAATGTGTATTTTAGGCCATGATTCTGATACGATCATTTACCATTTATGAACTGCAATCTGCTTCCCACGCTCCCAATTCACCTATCCTTGAAAACAGTCTTGGTGATAACAGAAAATCAATCACATATCTCTCTTCATCAAATTCCACACTACTATGTTAACATGTGCAAATCTAACATCAATACTAAATGGGTATTTTAATGTAGTGCCTGACATTTTGAACCCCACTGAGATCTATTCATCAATACTCTTTAATCTCCCTTAAAGATTTTCAAATTTATTTTCCCACTTATGTGCTATAATTACATCTTCTAACAGAATCTTAACCCCAAAGCCAGATTTTTTAAAATGATAAATGCTAGGGTATTCTGAGTCACTAAGTTCAGACAATAATATCACATCTTCCCTTGACTGCTGAAGCTCAGTTTCTTCATGGTGTCTCCTAATGCCATTCAATCTAACTTGAGCCCCGGTGCCTGGTTCTGTTTTTCAAAGGTTTACCTTTAAATTCCTGCTCAAACTATGTCATTTTATTGCAGCATTTTATCAGAATAAAATATCTTCACTGATTTATTCTGACAAATTATAATCTATTTTGTATACTACATTTTTCTATATACACACAAAAATAAGTATATGTGTTTCTTCTTCCTATTGTTATATTAAAAAAAATTAGGTGAAGAATTATGTTTTAATTTTTATATCCAAAAATGTCTAACATTTTACCTAATGTATATTAACAATCCATACATTTTTTGAAATAATAGAGAATATCCACAATGAGAAAGAGAAAAAGTAAACTGGCTTTGAATCAGTTGAAGAATTTTTACAGGGCTGGAATAAAATGAAATGGGTCGGCACACATTTTAGGCACAAAACTTAAGGGGGCATGAAAACATGTTCAGTCTTGTTAAATTATACTTTAGAAATCAAATGTGAAGCAAGAATCTATGATTAACAGATATAAAATTTTTAAATAAAGTTTGGATTATTAATTTGTTCTTTTGCCTTATTGTCCAGCAGGACTTAATATGGCCCTGGATGGGAATGAGGAGAACCATGGGATAAATGTACAGGAATAGAAGCAAACAAAATAGGTACCATGATGGGTAGAAACAATAGAAATATAAGAACCATGAAAAAGAAAGAACAGATATCACACAACTTACTTTCCCCCTCAAGTTTGCTAATTTGAGCAGCTCTCATTGTAAGCAGGAAGCGAACACACATAATTTTGCTTTTTGTTGTTATTTTTAAAGAAACAGAGAAAGTGAATTTGTGATAGACCTAGAACAAAATCAGTTTCACAGTCCCACAGAATTTATAAAAAGTAGAGAAAATTTCCTTAGGGTCAATAACGTTCATTTGGAAAATCTTTTTTCCATTTTGTCACTACAAATTCCATATACTTTGTTAATCTAAACATTACCTCTCTTATTGCTCAATGCTTTTTTTTTTTTTTTTTTTTTTTTTAGTTTCAGGTGCACAAGACAAGGCAATACTTAGACATTCATCATTTATATCCCTTACACTACGAACCCCCCCTCCCTCCTCCCCCCATCCACTATCCCTCTGACATCTCACCGAACCACCACATTGTATATATAAAATTATAGTTGGCATTCATTATTGTTCAGCTTCAGTTGTACAGTACATTGATCAAGCATCTACATCTTCCCTGAGGTAGTCTCACAAATGGGACACGTGTTTTTGATTAATCATGTTTCTAGGAAGCCACGAGCACATGTTAAAACAAAAACGTTCATGAAGGGATTAGGAAACAGTTGGTAACCACAAGATGGCCTCAGGGTTTTTGAAAATTAATTTGTGGAACGTAATCAATAATGTTGTAAAGATTTTGTAGGGTTTCCAATGGACACGTGTCCCATTTGGGAGACCACCTCAGGGATACTGTAGATGCCTGACCGTGGCACTGTACACCAGAAGTTAAACATTAATGAATGCCAACTATAATTTTATATATAAAATGTGATGGCTCGGTGCAAGGTCGGAGGGATAGTGGACCGGGGGAGGGGGGTTCAAAGTGTGAGGGATATAAATGATGAACATCTAAGTATTGTCTTGTACACCTGAAACTAATAAATTTAAATAAGTAAATAAATAAATAAATAATTTATTAAAAATTTTCAGAAAAAAAAAACAAAAAACTAAATGTAAGAATAGAGTATAAATGTCAAATATAAGGACATATGCCAAAACGACAACAAATGCAAGGAAATATGCCAAAATCAGAACAGTGGTTTCTCCTGAATGATGGATTATAGGTGCCTTTTCCCCCAAAATGTTTTTATGTTGCTACATGTGATAGAACTTTTTGAACATGAATATGGGCTTTTCTCTTTCCTTACATATTTGTGCTCCTTTTCCCCACAATCCAAGCAGATTGCCTTTTAATTTCTTGCCTCAAATACTTTTTGCAAGACCCAGTATGAAAGCAGAGATAATTTTGGACATGTCTTATTGTTCATAAAAGCCTAAACCCACTGAAGAGTTGACTAGGTTTACATAAGTGAGGAGAGAGAGAGAGAGAGAGAGAGAGAGAGAGAGAGAGAGAGAGAGAGAGAGAGAGAGAGAGAGAGAGAGAGAGATTGAGATTTTATGGAAATAAAAGTTCAAGAACTCACATCTGAGCTCACATCTATGGTCAGCTCTTACTGTCACATACTGTCACAACAATCCTACAATGTTGACAGAGCTGCTATTATTCCTATTTTTCAGATGAGAAAATTAAGACTCAAGGAGATTAAAGTAACTTGTACATAATTAGAAAAGTGAAATGTTACAGAGCTAAGATTCAAACCCAGGTTAAGGGTTTATATTGTGTGGTGGTGAAAAGAGCATGAATTACAGAGTTGGAGAAACTTAGCAGCATATCTAGGTTCCACTATTTCCAGATAGGTGACCTAGTTTCCAACCTGTAAAATGGAGATAACAGCGCCCCCCATAAAATGAAAATGTAAAGATGAAATGTGATCATGTTCTTCATATACCTGGCACATAATAAATATTCAGTTAATTCAAAAAAAAAGTTCATGTAGTTGGAATGGATGATTTCTGTAGTCTTAAAATAGTAATGCTATTAGGGCAGTTTATTAACTGTATAGAGTAAATATTTTTCTTCTTTTTAGACTAATATGCTCTTATCTACTCTCTCATTCTCGGAAAACAAAACAGGCTTTAGAGCAGTGAATGGATTGTATTTACCATACATATACTCAGTAATGTGTGAAAAAAATCAGAAAATATTATTTTACTTTTGCAATACTTCAATTCCTACTGATTAGGAAGTTATCATTACTTCCTCTTATTAGGGTGGAAATTCTGAAACAATCATAAAAATATGGATCCTCATTTAAATTATTGGGTTCAATAAGGGTTTATTGTGTTTTACCATAGGCACATATTTGTTTTACAGCCAGGAGACATGAATTATGACTGGTTCTATTTATATGTGATTGTGGGTAACTTCACACTGGGGTTTAGTTTTCTGACCTGTAAAATGAGGGTTTTGGAATATGTTATATCCAATTTTCTAAGAACTTTATGTAACATTTTATAAAGCCAGGAAGTGTTACTTTTCTTCCAACTCCAGATATGTAGTCACTTATATATTATAAGTGACTAGACTTTTAAGTAGTTAAAAATAATAATTGATAAATAAATAAATATTTATGTAATCCTTAGATTCTTTAGCTTTGTGCAGTTAGTACTATATCACCTGAACATGTGACCACAACATTTAAAATGACTGAATCAGTTAACTTTTTAAACAAGGCTCAACTTCCTTTTAAAAAAATACAGAGGAACATAGTTTCAGGGCTCTTTTGATTTGAATTGAAATATAATTGTCATATAACACTGTGTAAGTTTAGGTGTACTAAGTGTTAATTTGATACATTTACATATTTCAATGTAATTACTACCTAGCATAGTTAACACCACATCATACCACATAATTATCGTGTGCGTGTGTGTGTGTGTGTGTGTGTGTGTGTGTGTGTGTTGTGGAAACAGTTAAGATCTAATCTCTTAGCAACTTTGAAGTTTGTAATACAGTATTGTGGACTATAATTACCGTGCTGTGAATTACATACCCAAGATGTATTTATCCACTAGTCCTTTGTTTGTACCTTTAAACGGCATTTGCCCCATTCCTCCATTCCCTAGGCTCTGGTAATCACTAATAAAAACTCTGTTTTCCCGAGTTCAGCTTTTTTTTAAATATAGATTCCACATATAACTGATATAATATTTATTTATCTTTCGTTGACTGATCTCACATAACATGATGCCATCAAGGTCCATCTATACTATTTCAAAATGCAGGATTTCCTTCTTTCTCATGGCTGAATAGTATTCATGCATTACTATGCTGCACACTAGATATTTTATATATATGAATAGTATTCCTCTATATATACAAGTTCATATATACATAATAGTTATAATTAAAAATTTGAAAAATCTGTTTCAGATCACATTCTTAAATATATATATATATATATATATATATATATATATATATATATATATATATATATTTATTTATACACAAACAACACACACAAGGGGTGCCAAAAAATTATACATTTCAAGAAAGGAAAAATATATTAAACTTGTAATACTCAATTATGTCAATTACAAAAGGTGAATACAAGTCACATTTGACTTCTCCAATTACAAGAGGTGCTCAAAGTGGTTACTATCAGCTTCTAGACACTTCTGATTATAGCAAACTACTGCCTTGGCAACTTTGAACAAAGTGTGTGTGTGTGTGTGTGTGTGTGTATAATCTCCCCACAACTTCTATATTCACTCATCCTTTGCCAGACACAGAGGTTGTTTCCATATCTTGGCTGTTGTGAATAATGCTGCAATGAACATGGGCATACAGATATCTCTTTAAACTCCTATTTTCATTTCCTTGGATATATATCCAGAAGCGGAACTGCTAGATCATATGGTAGTTCTGGTTTTAAAAGTTTTTGAAATACCTCTATACCATTTTCAATAGGGGCTGAACCATGGCTCTTTTATTGAATATTTGCTTATCTTAGTCTATAAGAAAAACCTAATCCTGTACAATTATCTCCATTATCTTTCCTGTCCTTAATCTACATTTGGTTATTTTTTGGAAATTATACAAAGTATATTTCTAACATTTTTAGAGGCTTATTACAATTCATGATCTATGATAGGTCTTGGATGTTAAAAAAAATAGAAAGAATGACATATTTTCTTTTATCGAAGAGCTTCTAAGTCCTGTAAGACATCTATTTATCTTTTTATCATAGCAATTTTTCCTGTAACACCAATGCAAAATGAAAGCTTTGTATCTATTTGTAGATATACCATAAATATTTCAACTTTCCACCAATAGTTTACTGATTTTTATTAATTCCCTAAACCAGTAACTTTCATCTTTTTTCCTACAGAAAATTATTTTATCATATTACGGTTTGCAAATAATTGGTAATCTTTTTTTAATGTGTCATCATTCAGAGTTTATTTTTGACTGGGGCGGGTACTTGAGAGGGCTGTTTCCTATTATGAAACTCAGGATGTCGCTTTAATTGCCAATTAATTCTTTTCAGCTTTAGGTTCCTTTTAGTGAAATCTAGCCCCTCTTTTATGCCCTGTGTACCAGTGACCACATAATGTAAAATGTCATTTTAATTTCTATCAAAGTCTTCACGAATTTTCTATCCCTTTTCCCATTCTGCATTTCACAAGAAAGGGTATTTATTTGTGTTCTGACAGATACCTGTTTTCTATGCTGGGTTTGGATCTATACCTTACAAAGTATGCTTAAGATATGTAACTTGATAAGCAAGATAGCATTTATTTATTCCTTTCAAAATATATAAAAATATGTTCTGCTCATGATAATTCTCATTGCTAACCAAAAGTATATTCCTGTTATTGTTTTTTATAGACTCTTTCCTAGTAATACATTACCATCCCATATTTCCAAATGGTTTCTGATGTGAGCTGGGTTAAACATGTATTGATATTTTGTAGATTCTAATTGTTATCATTAAATAGGTGATGATCTGGATATGCAAAAATAAAAAATAAGAACTGATTCCACATGGAAGTACTTTTATCTAATGAAAAAGTCATTTTACTTTTATGCATATTGTACTGCAATATGCATACTGTACTGCACTGTATAATTGTCAGCAACAACATTTGGGCTTCAAACAAGTCATCTTAATGTACATGTGTATCCAAATTATTCTTCAGAATGAGATCATGATTCAGTGACCTCATTTTACAGACAGACAGGTCATGGATTCCACATCTCACAGCTTGACTGGTTCTTACGCTTAGAACACTTTGCTTTGTCTCTGTTGGCTTAGCAACTCACTGGTGCAGTTATTAGCTTGCCTTATATCATCTGCTTAAATATAAGAATCTCAGCCTCTATGTAAAATCTCAGCATGCATGGCAGCTTTACATGCAAGGACGAGAATGGAGTATTTACAAAACCCTGAATTTCTGGTAACCTACTTTTTACATCTTTCTGTAAAACATCATTTTTTTTAATATAGAATTTACCCTGAATAGACAGATTAGTGCAGAAATGTCATAAGCACACTTAATACTTTAACCACATGACTGGAAAAGCAACATATGAATTATAATCACTAAGAAAAACATACATATTTGTGTACAAAATTTCTCAATTTACAGGATTTAAAAATAGTAAATCTAGAGTCAGTAATAGAGAAATTTCAAATTAAAATATTGTAATTTATTTTTAATAACTTAGAAATACTACATGGTAAGGAACTATATCACCCCTGAATAACTTCCGTTTTGATGGTGGGTAAACCATGAAAAGAAGATTATATAATCAAGGTATAAGATTATTCAGAAACTAGGCTACAACAAGGAATGTAATCAAATCTTTCACTGAATTTCTGTGCTGCTTTTTTATTTCACTGAAGCAATTCAGTTCACTGAGTGTCATTAAGTAAAATGGAGCTCAAAAGTCAGAGCAATTACAAGAGAGGAATGTTGAGAGATTTAAATATGTCCTAAAATGAGACTCTGGTCCCGATGTTACACTATATGTCAATTTAATATCTCTATTTTAATGGTTGCCCCTCAGCAAACAGAAAATATAAAAGCAGCTGGTTTGCCCTTAGGTTTCAGCACAACTCCTGACAATCATTTACTTCATCTGTGTTGAGTTAAAGGGACTTGAAGAATATACTCTGAAGTCCAGAGCCACCTGGAGTTTAATCACATGGATTTCAAGCAACTATTTGTGGCTCTAGCATCTAATCTTTTTAAATCAGTAGTTTTCTCTTAAGACTTTTCCACCAGCATCATGATTAACCCTGAGGTCTGGGTGTCAATTCCAATTCTCCACATGGGCTCCTATTAAACCAGTTCTTTGTGTGTACCTAAGTGTAAGTTTGTGTGTACATTATAAACAGTAATTTGTTCTCAGCAGTTGCAAACAGGTGGTAAGAAATTCAAAGGATAGGGCTACTGGGACATTAGCCTTTAATGGAATTTCAAAGACAATTGCTACTGAAAATTAACTAGAGGAACCAAAGAGAAGTTTCATCCTCTTCACTCATCTTGGCATCAATCAAGGCTATTAAGGTCATTCGGAGATCCTCACTGTTCTGCTATTTCTTTAATCTCTTTTATACCAGTTATTGTTGCTTAAATTCCTGGCTCTAAATCTGTCTGTTCATAAGTTTCTTTCCGATTGCATTTGAAATGCAGTTATTTAAAGCTTATTCCCAGAGGTTCAGCTTCAATATTGGAAAGTATCAGTATAAAATGCCATGCAAATAAGTCACATGGTTTTCATGCACTGAACTTTACAGACAGGAATTTCCAAATACTTACAGTTTTTGAATGTAACTTACTCTCTTAACGGACATTTCTCATGTGTTAACTTTAAAAGTGTATACCCATCTTTAAGTACTAAGTCAAATACATTTTTTGCTAAAAAGCGTTCCCAAAATTTCCATGGGAGACTGAGACACATATTTTATGTTTTCACTCTCTTGAAACAGGTTTTATGGTTTTGTGGTTTTATGATTATTAAGTTTTAGTACATTACATTTATACATGTGCCCATCTGAGAACAAAATCATATAAAAGAGAGTCTGTTTTGTTTGTGTGTGTTCTACTTGATAAATAACCTTTAAATGAATCAGTGAATGATAACAGGGACACATTAATTCACCATGAACATCCGTTCCAGAAATGTATGCCTCCATTCCCTAAATGCCTCAAATTTGACTATAGATAACTCATGCCAATTCTATCACCAACTTTGAATAAATATGAAATAAATGGTTCACTAAACTCAAGTTGAGTGGGAACTTGGGCAAATATAGTGTGACAAATTATTATTCTTGTAATAATTTGATTACATGGATGTCATGTAGTCATCCATAAAAAGAGTACCATCATCACCAATCCCTATGAGTTAAAGTCCCCATGATGTCAACAGTCTGATCCCCATTATTATAGTTATTTTCACATTATTTCTATAGTTAAATGATGCTACATGGTCATTCTGAAATTCTAGGAAGCTTTTTTCAATGGCATTATCTCCTGTAATCCTCCACGTATAGGAGACACCACTCTCTTCTCAGATAGACTGGTGTGCATCCTATCAATTGTTTTTTCACTACTTTAGAAAAAGAAATCCTCTATAATCTGGGGGATATGGCCCAGTGTTCATTCCCTGGCCTCAAAAAATAAAACCATTCTAACTCTTCTGTTTTTCCTCCCATGCTTTCTTACTCCCTCCCCAATACTCTTCAAAGTCAGTACCAGAATCTTTACCTAATCTACTATCAGAACTCTTTGTTTACAAGCTACAAGGGACCATTTTCAGCAACAAACTAGTATTGACTCCAGGAGTTCCTAACAGGATGTTGAAATTCTAGCCATGAGAGATTGCTCTCATGTCAATAACTTACCTACTATTCATCATCCTATGAATGGTCAAAACAAAACAAAACAAAAAAACGTCATGACCAACTCCAAGCACATGTGCTGAGAAACTCCAAACAGCTCCTACTGAGCTATATTAGCCAAGCCTAGCAATCCATTCAACATCTACTCTCTTCTCCCACAGTACAGACTTCTAACTATGTTGAGATCTGATCATTGGTCTATAGACAATAGAGGAAATAATAATATATCTTGAGGTAACAGACAAATCATTACATGCAATAGAAAATTCACATGTACATCCCAGTAGATATGAATATTTAGCATTTGGTAAAGGTAGCTTCATAATTACTGGACCAAAAATGAATTGTACAAAAATGGTTTAAGAAAAACTGTATAGCCACTTAAGGAAAAAAAGATGCATATCTCACATAATACACACACACGCACACACACACAAACACATAAAAGGAAAATATAAATACATTATAAATTGAAATATATAAAAATAAAGGTATATAATTACTAGAAGAAAACATTGGGGAAAGGCTTTTGCAGTATGCTCCACAGCATAGGATAGCTGAATGGATATGAAAGCAAGACCCATACATATGCTATCTACAGGAGTCCCACTTCAGATAAAAACTCACACATAGTCTGAAAGAAAAGGGATTGAAAAAGATATTTCATTGATATGAAAACAAACAGACAAACAAAAAACCTGGGGTAGCAATACTTATATCACACAAAATAGACTTTAAAACAAAGGCTATAATAAGAGAAAATGAGGGCCATTCATAATAATAAAGGGATCAATCCAACAAGAAGATATAATCCTTTTAAATATTTATGCACCCAACATAAAAACACCTAAATATATAAAACAAATATTTACCAAAATACAGTAGAGATTATAGTAACCCAATCATAGTAGGAGACTTTAACACCCCATTGACATCAACAGAAAGATTTTCCAGACAGAGGATCAACAAGGAAACTGGCTGTAACTGACACACTACATGAGATGGAGTTAATTGGTATTTTTAGAGCAATTCACTCCAAAGCAGCAGAATATACATTCTTTACAATTGTACATGAAACATTTTCTAAGATAGACCACGTGTTAGATCACAAAACAAGGCTCTATACATTTAAAAAATAATGAAATCATATCAAGAATCTTCTCTGACCACTATAGTATGAAACTAGATGTCAATTACAAGGAGAAAACAAACAAACAAACAAACAAACAAACACAAAAAAACTGGAAAAAAACCCACACAAACTCAAGTAAGCTAAATAACATGCTAGTAAATAATGAATGGGTCAACAATGAGATCAACTAAGAAAGCAAAAGATACTTTGAGACAATCAAAAATGAAAAAACAATGATCTCAAATCTATGGGACACAGCAAAGCAGTCACAAGAGGGAAATTCATAGCAATGCAGGCCTGCCTCGAGAAACAAGAACGATCACAAATAAACAATCTAAACTTACACTTATAGGAACTAGGAAAAGAACACCAAGCAAAGCCCAAAGTGAGTAGAAGGAAGTAAATAATAAAGATGAGAGTGGAAATAAACAAAATAGAGACTAAAATAATACAAAACAATAAATCAATAAAGCAAAGAGCTCATTATTTGAGAAGAAAACAAAATTGATAAACCTTTAACCAGTCTCATCAAGAAAGAAAGAGAGAAGACCCAAATAAATAAAATCAGAAATGAAAAAGGAGAAACGACAACTGACACCACAGAAATACAAAGGATTATGAGAAAATATTATGAACAGTTATATGCCAACAAAATGGACAATGTGGAAGAAAAGGATAAATTCCTAGAATCATTCAAGCTTCCAACACTAAATCAAGAAGAAACAGATAATTTGAACCACCTTATTACTACCAATGAAATTGAATCAGTAATCAAAAAACTGCCAACAAACCAAAGTCCTGGACTGGATGGTTTCAGAAATGAATTTTACTAAACATTCAAAGAAGAATTAACACTGATCCTTCTCAAATTATTCCAAAAATTCAACAGGAAGGAAAGTGTCCAAGCTTATTTTATGAGGTCACTGTTACCCTGATTCCAAAACCAGACAAAGACATTACAAAAAAGAAAATTATAGACTGATATCCCTGATGAACATTGATGCAACTATCCTAAACAAAATATTAGCAAACCAAATTCAGCAATATATTAAAAAAGATCATACACCTTGATCAAGTGGGATTTCTTCCTTGGTTGTAAGATTGGTTCAAAATCCACAAGTCAATTAACGTGATACACTACATAAATAAAATAACAGATAAAAATTATATGATCATATCAATAGATACAGAAAAAGTGTTTGACAATTTCCAGCATATATTTGTGATAAAAGCTCTCAGCAAAGTTGGAATAGAGGGAACATACCTCAACATAATAAAGGCCATATATGATAAATCCACAGTGAACCACATAGTCAATGGGAAAAAGCTTAAAGAGTTCTCCTTGAGGTCAGGAACATGATGAGGATACCCATTTTCACCACTTTTATTTAACTAAATACTAAAAGTCCTAGCTATTGCAATCAGACAAGAAACAAGAAACAAAAGGCACCCAAATGGGAAAGGAGGATGTAAAATTCTATTTGTAGATGAAATGATTCAATACAGAGAGAACCTAAAAGATTCCACCAAAAAACTATTAGAATTGATAAATGATTTCAATGAATAGCAGGATACAAAATTAATATTCAGAAATTGGTTTCATATTGGTATACCAATACAGACCTATCAATAAGAGAAATTAAGAAGTCCCATTCACAATTGCATCAAAAAAAATAAATAAATAAAAAGAAGGAAAGAAAGAAATAAGAAAAAAAAATAGGAACAAATTTAATCTAGGGGGTAAAATACCTGTACTCAGAAAACTATAAGATACTGAAGAAATACATTGAAGAAGATACAAATAAATGGAAGCATATACCATAGAAAGAATTAACACCATTAAAAAGTCCATACTACCCACAGCAATCTATAGATTCAATGCAATCCCAATCAAAATACCAATGGCATTTTTCACAGAACTAGAACAAGTAATCTTAAAATTCATATGGAACCAATAAATAAATAAATAAAATAAAAAATAAAAGCCCGCATAGCCATAGCAATCATGAGAAAGAAGTACAAAATTGGAGCTAGCACGCTGCCTGATATCAACCTATATCACAAAGCTATAGTAGTCAAAACATTTATTCCAGGAAGAAGGGTAGTATTGTCAACAAATAGGGCTGAGAGAAAATGAATCTACACATAGACTTTACACCTTTCACAATAAATTAACTCAAAATGGATCACTACCTACCTACATTTTGTAAATGTAAAACTACACCAGAAATAGTAAAGCCTATAAATTAAAAACACAAAGGACAAATATACATGAGAGGAATATAACAGAAAACAATGCCAGTATAACTTCATAAATGTCAGACACAATGATATTTTAAAATGCACAGAATTATTGGGGATATAAATCATAATTAAAATTTAATTTAACTTCTGAACTTATTTTGCTTAAAATTTCCTCAAAACATAGAATAATCATTGTTATAATGCGAATACTTTATATATCCAGCATTTTAAAGGAAGATTTAAAAACACATTTTAAATCTGTTGATACATCTACAGGAAAAAAAAGAAACTGTAAACATAAGGAAAATCTAAGCAACATGTAATTTTTGGAAATATGTAGATTTTTGTACCCCCCAAATTTAAAAAAAAAATTTTTTCTTTAATTCAAAAGCCCACATAGAACCTTTTAGAAAAGACTTAGAAGACCATGAAACAAGTCTCTATAATTTTCAAAGATCCAGTAGTATGCATATATAGATGGTGTTCTATGACCATAGAGCAAAAGCACAAATGGAAATTACAGATGACATATTATTATAAAGTTGTGCACCTGAAACTTATATAACATTATTAACCTATGGTATCCCAGTAAATTTAATTAAAAATAAATAAATTAGAAAAAACTGCCCTTTTTCCTGCAAATTAAAGAGGACACTATAACTCAGGAGTATAAGGAAAATATCACAACTGAAATATTAAAAGTTCCATCATGAAAATATTAAAACAAAATAAATAATATTTAAAAATAAATTAGGATTAATTTATAACGGGTAGTAAAGCTACAGTAAAAGAATATTATAAACAATCGTATGCCTATACATTTAGATTCTTAATCTAAATTGATAGGTTCCTAGGGAAAAATGTTAGCAATAGTTACTCAAGCAGAAATATATAATTTGATTGCTCTTATAACCATCAAACAGAAAATCAGCAGTTTTATATCTTCCCACAAAGAACACTACAGGCTAAAATTGCTTCTCAGGGAAATTCTTGTAAATTTTCAAAGTCAAATCATTTTATTCAAATATAAATTTTACAGCATGTTATAAGAAGAGGCATACTTTCTATATCTCTTTTATGAGGCAAAATAACTTTGATATTATTATCACAAAATGTATGATGAGAAAGAAAAATTTCAGGCCATAAACATATTTGGAAAATATTAAAATAATGTTAACAAAACATCTAGCTGAACATTACATATATTTATATATGTCTATATATGCAATATAACCAAATTGTGTTTATTCCAGTATTGGGAGAGCGGTTTAACATGAACATATTTTACAAATTTCATTTGGTTTTTCAACACATAAATGAAAAATAATGGAGTCATTTCAAAATTATAGACAAAAACTTATTTGCTAAAATTTATCCCCTTTCCCCCCAAATTTGGGAAAGGATGAATAAAGGAAACTTGTGAATATGACAAAGAACACAGTTACAACAAATCAATGGCAAATACCATTATTAAAAGTGGAATGAATGTTAGAAGCATTTCCTTTGAAATTAGGAACAATAGTAGTATTTGAGATTGTACACTGGGAACTAGCAAATTCGTATAAAAGAATAAACTCCAGTAGGACTAAAAAGAAAGAACCAGAACAGTCAGTATTTTCTGAGTATATAATTATATACTTAAGCTAAAATCATCAAAAGGTTAATTAACAAATAAATTGACTTTGTAATTACTACTCCCCAAAATTAAAACTATTTGAAATACTATCAAATGTTAAGGTATTTAGTAATGCATAAAAAATGTGTACATACTTACTGGAAAAAATTTTGAAGTATAATTCAAATCAGTGAAAGAGACCTAAGTAATGATGAGACATACAATATCCATGGATGTTGATTTCAAATGATTGACTTCTAGATTCATTGTGATTTCAAGAAGAAACTCAAATATCAATAGATTTTCAAAAAAGAATCTTAACAATGAATTGTAAACTGTGTATGAAAAAAGGGTCAAGACTAGACAAACAGTTCTAAGAAAAAACAAAACACAACAGTGTTTAGCTGGAGTTGGGGAGAGACCATTTCTACCTGTTTTTAGGTCTTATATACTAAAGTTAATTAAGACCAAGTGGTATTGAACCAAGGATAGGCAACTGACCACTGGAACAATAACCCAGAAACAAACCCAGAAAATTGGTTTAAGATTAAGACGGCGATTCAAATCACTGGGTAAAGGAGAGAAAAATTGATAGAAGCTGTGAGACAATTGGTTATCCATAAGGAAAAGTAAATTGGAGATCTACCTCATCTGTACCAATTCAGTATAGATTTTTATGTGTAGATCTACCTACACATAAATGTCTATTCTAAATGGATTAAGTAATTACGAATGAAAGGACAGTTTTTTAAAAAAGTAAAATGATATATAACATACCTTCCTCTAAAGCAAGTGTATATGGAAGTGTTTTTTAAGAACTCCAAAGCAATCATCATAAAGAAAAATGAATGAATTACTCAAGCTAACTGAAATGAAAAAACACTTTTAGTTAAAACACACTTTAGAAATAATTAAAACGTAATTCACATGCTGAGAGAAGATATTTACAGTATATATATAACTAACATTAATCCAGTACATACAGCTTATTATTAAATTCAGTAAGTCAATACATAAAAGACAACTAAATAGAAAAGCAAGTAAATTATATGAACAGATATTTTACAAATAGAACTAAGAAAGTACTCACATGAAAAAATGTTTGACTACATTGGTAAGTATAATGAAAATTTAGATCACAATTGGATAACATTACAAATCTACTAGACTGGTCAAAATTTAAGTCTGATGATAATACATATTGATGAGGATCTGAGCCAACTTTTATGCACTGCTAGTGGTAACATTAAATTGATATAGCAACTTAAAAAATGTGGTTACTTGAAATATGCCCCCAGCAATTCCATTTCTACCTATATAATCTGGGGAAACCTATGCAGACTTGCTCAAGGAGATATGTGTAATAATGCTTGCAGTAGCAAAACATGAAGGGAAACTTAATTTACTAGTAAATGAATACATTAATACTATATATTACTAAAACATATATAGACCATAGATACGTGGTAATATCTCAGAATAAAAATGTCTGAGGTAAAATTGGAAGCCATAAAATACTACATAAATTACGACACCATTTAAAAATTTAAAAAAAATGAAAAAATATATTGCACAATTATATGATAACAGATTATTTTATAAGCTATTGCAGAAAAAAACAAAACAACGGGGAACATAAAATTCAGTATATATTTGATCTCAACAAGGTCAGGAAAATTGAATAGGAGATGAGGGTGGAATCAAGGTTTTATGTCATGTTAACCTTTTTAATTTTAGGGGTTCATTCCTGTGTTTCTTTTTTTTTTCTTTTCTTTTTGTCCTTCATTTTACAGTCATAACTTACACATATAGCACCAGGTTTTCTTTGTTATGTATCAATAATGCAAAATAAATGCAGATGAAGTTTTAAATTTCAGCACATGCCTTCCCTTTAAAGGTCTTCAGGCACCTTAGAAAGGATCAGACCAATATGCAAAATCATATGGTTCTCAGTAAAAAGTAATAAATGCCATAAAAGAGTAGCAGAGGTTTTGCTGTAAAATCTCAGGAAAAGGGACATTAATATCAGCCAGCGTATCTTTTTCGAAGAGGTAGCAATATTGCAGTTGGTTGTGAAAACTATGTGTGATTTACATATTTGAAAATGAGTATACCAAATGTGTGTGTTGCAGTTGTAGGAGTGTCTTGAGGAATATTTTCTGCTTCTCTTAATACATAATTTATTAGACAATGCTGTGGATTGTGTTATAACTGAAAAAAGAGCAGGATTAGTGAATTTTTAAAATTGTTTGGATAGTTTTAAGGGAACTTATTCTGTTGGAGAAACAGTCTGTTTCCTTTCAGTTCATCTTTAGAAAAATGATTTTCTAAAAGATGCTGGGAAGTATCTACACAGGTGAAAGAATTAGTGAAAATTGGCTGAATTTTTCAAAATGTATTTTTATTTATTTATTTATTTATTTATTTATTTATTTATTTATTTTTAATTTATTGGGGTGACAACTGTTAGTGAAATTACATAGATTTCAGGTGTACAATTCTGTATTACATCATCTATAAATCCCATTGTGTGTTCACCAACCAGAGTCAGTTCTCCTTCTATCACCATATATTTGATCCCCCTTACCCTCACCTCCCTCCCTCCACCCCATCCTCTGGTAACCACTAAACTATTGTCTGTGTCTATGAATTTTTGTTTTTCATTTGTTTGTCTTGCTCTTTCATTGTTTTTGGTTTATATACCACATATCAGTGAAATCATAGGGTTCTCTGCTTTTTCTGTATGACTTACTTCACTTAGCATTATACTCTCAGGATCCATCCATGTTGTCACAAATGTTCCTATATCATCTTTTCTTACCGCCGAATAGTATTCCATTGTGTATACATACCACAACTTCTTTATTCAATCATCTATTGAAGGACATTTTGGTTGTTTCCATGTCTTGGCCACAGTAGACAAAGCTGCAATGAACATTGGAGGACACGTGTCTTTAGGTATAAATGTTTTCAGATTTCTTGGGTGGATACCCAGGAGAGGGATTGCTGGGTCATATGGTAATTCTATTTGTAATTTTTTGAGGAACCTCCACATTGCCTTCCATAGCGGCTTCACCAGTCTGCATTCCCACCAAAAGTGGATGAGGGTTCCTTTTTCTCCACAGCCTCTCTAACACTAGTTACTATTTGTCTTGTTGATGATAGCCATTCTGAATGTGAGGAGATATCTCATTGTGGTTTTTATTTGCATTTCTCTGATTAGTATTGTTGAGCATTTTTTCATATATCTATTTGTCATTTGTATGTCCTCTTTGGAGAAATGTCTCTTCAGGTCGTCTGCCCATTTTTCAATTGGGTTGTTTGTTTTGTTGTTGTTGAGCTTCATGAGTTCCTTGTATATTTTGGATATTAGCCCCTTATCGGAGGCACTGTTTGCAAAAATCTTCTCCCATTCAGTTGGTTGCCTCTTTATTTTTTTGATGGTTTCTTTTGCTGTGCAGAAGCTTTTAAGTTTCATGTAGTCCCATTTGTTTATTTTAGCTTTTACTTCCATTGCCTTTGGAGTCAAATTCATAAAATGCACTTTGAACCCAAGGTCTATACGTTTAGTACCTATGTTTTCTTCTATGCAGTTTATTGTGTCAGATCTTATGCTTAAGTTTGATCCATTTTGAATTAATTTTGGTACATTGTGACAGATAGCAGTCCAGTTTCATTCTTTTGCACGTGGCTATCCAATTATCCCAGCACCATTTATTGAAGAGGCTGTCTTTCCTCCATTGTATGCTTTTAGGTTCTTAGTCAAAAATTATCTGTGCATATTTATGTGGTCTTATTTCTGGGTTCTCAATTCTATTCCATTGGTCTATGTGTCTGTTTTTCTGGCGATATCATGCTGTTTTGATTATTGTAGCCCTGTAGTACAAGATAAAGTCAGGGAGTGTGATACCTCCAGTATTGTTCTTTTTTCTTAAAATTGCTTTGGGTATTCGGGGTCTTTTGTGGTTCCAAACAAATCTGATGATTTTTTTTTGTTCTATTTCTTTAAAAAATGTCATTGGGAATTTGATAGGGATTGCATTAAATCTGTATATTGTTTTGGGTAATATGGCCATTTTAACTATGTTGATTCTTCCAATCCATGAGCACAGGATGTCTTTCCATTTCTCTGTGTCTTCTTCAATTTCTTTCAAAAATGTCTTATAATTTTCAGCATATAGGTCCTTCACTTCCTTGGTTAACTTTATTCCTAGGTATTTTATTCTTTTTGCTCCAATTGCAAAGGGAATTGTTTTTTGTATTTCTTTTTTTTACATTTCATTGTCAATATATAGGAATGCAATGGACTTTTGTACGTTGATTTTGTAGCCAGCAACTTGACTGTATTCGTTGATTGTTTCTAACAGCTTTCCAGTGGAGTCTTTAGGGTTTTCTGTATATAGCATCATATCATCTGCAAAGAGTGATAATTTAACTTCTTCATTCCCAATTTGGATGCCTTTTATTTCTTTCTCTTGCCTAATTGCTCTGGCAAGAACTTCCAACACTATGTTGAAAAGCAGAGGTGATAGGGGACAGTTCTGTCATGTTTCTGAGCGTAGAGCAAAGGGTTTCAGATTTTCACCATTAATTATGAGGTTAGCTGAGGGCTTGTCATAGATCACCCTTATCATGTTAAGGTATTTTCCTTCTATACCTATTTTATTAAGTGTTTTAATCATAAATGGATGTTGTATCTTGTCAAATGCGTTTTCTGCATCAATTGATATAATCATATGATTTTTGTCCTTTATTTTGTTTATGTGATGTATCACATCGATGGATTTGCAGATGTTGAACCATTCTTGTGCCCCAGGGATGAACCCCACTTGGTCGTGATGAATAATCTTTTTAATGCATTGTTGTATTCAATTTGCTAGAATTTTGTTTAGGATTTTTGCATCAGTATTCATCAGAGATATTGGGCTGTAGTTTTCTTTTTTTGTGTTGTCCTTACCAGGTTTTGGTATTAGGGTAATGTTGGCCTCATAAAATGAGTTAGGGAGTACTTCCTCTTCTTCAATTTTTTGGAAGATTTTGAGCAGGATTGGTATTAGATCCTCTTTGAAGGTTTGGTAGAATTCACTAGTGAAACCATCTGGTCCCAGACTTTTGCTTTTGGGAAGGTTTTGGATGACTGATTCAATTTCATTACTGGTGATCGGTCTGTTTTGATTTTCCAGTTCTTCATGGTTCAGCCTTGGAAGACTAAATGTTTCTAAGAACTTGTCCATTTCTTCTAGGTTATTGAATTTGGTGGCATATAGTCCTTCAAAGTATTCTTGGATGATCCTTTGTATTTCTGTGGTGTCCGTGATAACTTCCACTTTTTCATTTCTGATTTTGTTAATTAGTGTCTTCTCTCTTTTTTATCTTAGTGAACCTAGCCAAGGGTTTATCGATTTTGTTAATCTTTTCAAAGAACCAGCTCTTTGTCACATTATTTTTTTCTATTGTCTTTTTGTTCTCTATTTCATTTAGTTCTGCTCTGATTTTTGTTATTTTCTTTCTTCTGCTGACCTTGGATTGAAACAAAGACTCAAGTTTCATTCTTCTAATTTATTTTCTTCTTCCTAAACTGTATTTTAAAAACCCCAAACCTATTTCTTTATTATTGTTATTTAGCGTTCAGATTTATTGTGCTCTTTGAAACACTATCTTTGGCTGCTTTACTACATACAAGCACAATGAACCACAGACATCTTTTCATCATTTAAATGTACTTCTTAAATATCAAATCTACTCTCACTGGGTTAGTATAAATTAATTATAGTACACTGCTTAATGTATTTCTGTTATGGGTTTTGATGAACTTTAGAAAATCTACACATTTTATGCACTGGATGATATTTCTAAAAATTGTCTTACTGAGATTTTACTTAATCTATTCTCATCAATGGATTTTTAAATGATTTCAATACAATCATACTGTACTTTAAAAAAATTATTGCCCATTTTAAGTTTAAAACACAGATAAATCACATCATTATTTTCAAAGATTTGAAAATAAACTTCTCTAACAATGTTTTATATTTTGAATATTCATTTAGTAAATATACTGCAGTAAAAAAAAAAAATCTAGAAGAATTACCAGAAATAAAAATTCCAGCTATGTTATATTTCTTGTGTGCAAATAATATAATTTCCAGCAATGAAATAACTTAATATCTCCACCTAAGCCTATATCTCTGTAACGATAGAACCAAATTATCTCTTCTATTTTATGAAATCATCCTATTTATTTTATGCTTAAACTGGGAAGCACTTGACTTTCTGACATTCTCTAGAGAAGAATTTTGCAAACTACTATAAAACAATTTCAACATCAGTGGTGAAAATTTTATAGAGGCTGACGTATGTTTATAAATTATTTAAAAAAAACAAAATATGCTTTTCAGATTCAAGATGAACATTTCCTTTCATTGATTTAAAACTTTTGAATGCCACATCTCATTTTTTAATGTTAATTACTATTGGATATAGAGTATCTCAATAAACTGCCTATACTTGAAACACTATTTTACCTTTTTAAATATATTTAGCAATAGGTAGAGTTCTTAGCAATGCTTAATAAAAATAATTCATATATATTATGATCTACGTTCTTCAATTAAGCATGTGCATAGTGCTTCGATACTCTGCCTATCCTTCAATATTTTCCTAAGTGTTTTTCTCAGGAGACACTCTTATATAAAGCAGCCCCCTGCCTGTTCTTTTAGTATTTCAGGACAAAGTTTCATGGGCCTGTTTTTGTCTTGTCATGAAATATATTTGAAACAGTTGTAACTTTTCTGGTGCTTGTGATGTAGATCCACTTTAGAATAATTTGTTACCATGTTAATTTACAGTAGAGTGAATGTCTATTCCATTTTAAAGTACATTCAGCTCACCCAGGGTAGCACTACCCTCTGTTAATTTTATTTCAGTTGTCACCTTAGTATTTACTGAATTTTTTGGGGGTGGGCATTTTGTTGTACTTGCTATAGTTGTGGCTTATACATATATAGAATAAGACATTGATATCATTGGAACTATTATAATTCAAGTATCTATTTCTGAGAGAAAAGTAACTGAAGATACCAAATGATTAAACACTCACATAAATATTGAATCTGTCTTGCATGTTCTACTTTTTCTCCCAAAGATTTTATCAACTTCATATATACCATATACTTTGCTAACTTTTTATATTTAGTATTCATTGTCTGTCTCACCTTGTGATCTGTCTGTTCCCTCCTCATGGAATATAGAATGCATCTTTACGAGTACTTAGTTTGCTCATATGCATAGATGTAACCCAAGCATCCAGATGGGTAGAGGCTGAATAAATGTGTGATAAATTAATGCCGGAATGCTTGGGGCGAAGAACTCTAGTCTCAGCTGATATATTTACACTCTTATTAACTCAAATGTCTTCAAAACCTATTAGTATATTTGAATATAAATTTATGCACGTACTTTGGAGGAGAGACAGGGAGCATATTTCAAAGAAAAGGTTCTTCACATCTTTTTTCTTTGCGTTAATTAGACAATTAGAAATATTCTCATTAAAAGAGACATTGAGACATCATTTTATCTTGCAAATGGTATATCTGTGCTTCTCCATTTTTCTTTCTCTCTCTCTCTCTCTCTCTCTCTCTCTCTCTCTCTCTCTCTCTCTCTGTCTCTCTCTCTCTCTCTGTCTCTCTCTCTCTCTGTCTCTCTCTCTCTCTCTCTCTCTCTCTCTCTCTCTCTCTCTCTTGTCTCTCTCTCTCTTGCTTTTTGAGTGCACTAAAATGCTGAAATATGTATTATTCACCAAACTCAGAAACACATTCGGGGTAATCTTAAACGTTCTCTCCACACAGAATAGAATGTTATACTCTCAATAGATTTTATAGCTTTCAATTTTCCTTCACAAGTCCTAAGTAATCTCCATTTCTCAAAGCCTAATGTATTTCAATTTATGCCATGTGTAACCCAATTTCTCCTTCTTCAAAATTGCTGAAGTCTACTTAAATCCCAATATCTTTGCAACTGCTATAAATTTTTTTTTCAATTTTGCTATCATTCTAAGCTCACAATTTCCAACCTGAAAAAAAATATGTTTTAGCCAAAATATGCTGTGACTTTTGCCAATGTTGTAATTGTGCTTCAGTTTGTTCCCCCTTTTATTTCAATTTTAATTCTATCAGCTACATAAAGTAGATGAGAAGCCATCCAGAAAACATCTTAAATTTGTAAGGATCTAAACCACTTTTCACATATAGCTTTTGTTAAAGTATTATCCTTAATTATTATGCTTTGAGTTTAATTAAGGAAATATGCCAGTTAAGGGAAGAATCCTGAGGGGTAAGGAAAACTAGGAACTTCAGATTTTCACTGTCTCATGTACAATGAAACAATACTTTTAACCCATATGTTAAGCAGAGTTATCATTTTATATACATTTTAGTATGTATTTTGAATACTGAAATAAAACTTGATTTTCATCATAAAATTATTTAGGCAGAATTAGGGAAATAGTTTCTCTGGTTTTGCTACCTGGTTTTTCCTCCTTGTTAAACTATTTTGAAGTCCTCTTAAAGAAGAGGATACATACGTCAGGTAATATTCTATTAAAAAATTAGTCAAAGTTATTTACAGTAGTAGTTATACATATAAAAACAACTGATTAGCCTCCACCATATTGATGCTAATTTTCAATAGAGTTGACTGAAAGCAAAATTTGCCCAGATAAATGAAATATGAATTGAAATTCTCATTTGGTGGTAATTTATAGTTTTGAAGAAAAGTACAGGGCACCCTTAATACATCCAACTCCTTGAAAAGCAGAGCACTCACTTTAAAACTGAGCACTAAGACATCTTGATGGAAATATCAGTGTTTATAATTGAAGAGAATTTGTTATAAATTTCACAGGAAACTGATGTTCCTTAGAACCTCTAGTTTTATTAGTCACAGTATAATCTAAACTAATATCTATGAAATTCAACGTTTACAAACAGAAGGTAGTTGTAAGTATAAACTCTATTATTTAACACCATGTTTGGCTACAGCACAAGTAACATACATGAAACTCCCAGGGCTTAAACAAATAGTTGTTGCTTTTTATCCCCACATATTGTGTCTTGAAGTAGGTAGTCCAGAGCTAGAGAGAGGATTCTCAATTTTGCAAATATTGCATCCTCCTACTACATTTTCCTACAACATCCTTAACCTGTGCCATATATATCTGTGGTATTGTAATGGTTCCTTGCAGCTTCAGGCTTCTGGGTTCTAACAAGTAAAATGCAAGATTTTTTTTTTTTTTAAAGCCTTTGAATTTTTAACTCAGAAATTAAAAAAGAAAAAAAAAAAAACAAGAGCAATAAAAACAGTATCTTAGAAATCCCATACAGAATTGCCTTGTAACCTACTGGCCAGTATTAAGTCACATAGTAACCACTAGGTCCAAGAGATTGTGGGGAAATGAAGAAGGGTGGAAGTGAGAATGGATGTGGGCTAGGTAACCAGCAGTGTTTGCCACAAAAGGTAGTTTCTTTTCCTATATAAGAAGGTTGATTCCCAAGTATAAAAAGTAAAGTTTCATATATAGCTAGTACTTATATTTTATTGGTACATTTAGATCTTTTATACACTTGTTTGTTTATTATTAGTGTAAATTTGACTTTTCTTGTACTGATTCTCATAGTATTAACATTTCTATGTATATCACATTGCATCTTTTGTAGCTTTTCCTTCATAGAAATAATTTCTGGGTAATTTAGTCCATAAATATTGATAGATATTAATTTTCATTGTGAATTTATGACTTTTAGATTACTATATTCTTTTCTTTTAATATTTAATACTTTTTGTGTTGAATTAGACTTTTTTAATATAAAGATCACTAGCACTGCTTTTTTTCCTGTTTCCAGCTTCTAGGTATACCTTTGGCCATCTTGCTTTATGAGCACAACTGGAATTTTGCTTTTTCTTTTTTTTCCAGTTGTTAGTTGTGACCTATGAAAATTCATGTTTAGTGATATAATTGATAAATTTGGTCTCCACTCCATCATATTATTTTATAAGTATATATATTAGAGTATATGTGTCTTGTTTCTTTACCCAGGGTGTCAAATAGATAAATAATGATGAGAACTGACTCTGGGTCATGAACACATAATGTAGTATATAATAGATGATGTATTATAGAATTGTACGTTTGAAATGAATATAATTTTATGAACCAATGTAACTGCAATATATTTAATAAAAATTAAATAAAAGAAAAAGCCATTATTGCATTCATTTTTATGAAAAATATCAGTTTTCAGCACATGATATTTAAGATTCACATTTATTTTTATATGTAACAAAATATAGTAATGATCACCATTCTAAATATTTCCTATCAATTTTCTTTGAATTGTATTCTTCAATTTATATCTATCTAAATGATATTCTCTATCATTTCTCTGAACTTATATTCATACAGTTCTATACAAAGAAACATGTGTTTACCAATGTACTATATCTATTTGAATACTAAGTATACAGCTATAATTTGGCTCACACATTGAATGAATTGATGTTTTATGGTTCAATTCATAGTTTCTACAAAGTGCAGTGAATTATAATATAAAATAAATCTCATAAATGTATTCTGTGAATTTGAGTTTTATGGCTTCTATATGAAGAGGAAGATTTCCTCCATGTTAATGTCAATATTACATTCTCAGAAGATCTCATACTATGAAACACATGTATTAAATACTCAATAAAATTACAATTTGCTCCACTGTTTTTCTAGATATATTTTGATTTGTTATAAGGTTTGTAGATATTTTTATTTAACATAAAATCAAATGTGTGATTTGTTAAACAAATTATTAACCAAAATTTATTTTTAAAACACAAATTATGAGGTTGCTTATTTTATTATGAAAATGAAAAATACGAAAAATGTCAGAGTGAAGAATAAAATGCAGTACTGAGTTATTTTAATCCTTTCCAAAAGGGGCAGAAAGGAATACTATGAAGCTTAACAACAGTCACAATAATGTGGTAACTTCTGGCTAAATAGGCTGAGGAGTAATATTTAGGCACAACCCATTGCTGTGCAAAATTAAATACTTTCCCAAGAAATTACACTCTAGTGATTTCAGTAACTTTTCCTGTAGCCCCAAAGGCCCATTCCAGCATTTTAATGTTTTATTTTAAAACTTTAGTATTATATCTTTCAATCTTCCAAAAGTCAACTTAAAAAAACCTTTTTTTTTACAAATTAATATCGCATTTGTATGTATAACAATCCTGTCATAAATAAGACATGTAAAAATATAGTATAACATATTAAAATATTAAAGTATTAATGTGTTGGTTATACATAACTTCAGTAAATATATATGTACATATACATGTACATACATACATATATACATACTGGGTGTGCTAAAAAATGTATACAAGTGGATACTTTGGTCAACGTTGCTCAAGCAGTAGTTCGCCACAATCAGAAGTGTCTGGATGCTGATGGTAACCACTTGGAGCATCTTGTAATTACAGAAGTCAAACTTGACTTGTATTCATCTTTTGTTAACTGTATATATTGAGTTTTACAATTTTAATACAGTTTTCCTTTCTTAAAATGTGTATACATTTTTGGCACCATCTGCATATAGAGACTAGATAGATAGATGATATACATATACATATACATATACATATATATACATATACATACACATATACATATATATATGTTGATAGATAGATAGATTGATAGATGATAGATAGATAGATAGATAGATAGATAGATAGATACAAACAAAATGTATCCCATAAGGCCAAACAATTATATCAAGTGTTCATATATTGAGTGTTATTGTAGTAGGCTAATAGTGCGCCCCCCACCTCCCAAACACAGCCACATCCTAATCTCCCGAATTTAAAATTATATTACTTAACCTGGTAGAAGGGACTTTGCAGATATAATTAAGTTAAGGATCTTGTGATGGGGAGATGATACAAGGTAATTTATGAGAAGGACAAGAGAATGAGAGTCAGACAAATACATTTAGTGACAGAGGCAGAGAGCAAGGGAGAGAAGAGAGAGATTTGAACATGCTCTACTGGAGGAAGGAGCCATAAACCAAAGAATGCAGGTTACTTCTAGAACCTGAAATTAATTCTCCCTTAGATTCTCTAGAATGAACCCTATCAACATATTGAATTTGACTTCTGACTTCCAGAACTGTAAGATAATAAATTTGCGTCTTAATCTACCAAATTTGTAGTAATTGGTTATAGCAACAATGAGAATTTTTTAAAAGTTATATCTATTTAAAGTTATTTTTACACGGCTATTGAAGTTATGCAATTTTCCCAAGGTATCTTAACTAAGTGCTGAACAGAATTAAAACCTGTGTCTAACATTACTGAAGCCTTCTCTTTCCATGGACTCATGATTTTTAAGAAGTATTAATATTTGCATTTCTAAGAAATGGGTCTAACATAGTGAAATAAAAAATAAAATATAAAAGGTTCAATAGGAAGGACCATACATACTTCATTCATTGCAACTTATTATTATATGACAGGAAAACTATGACTATTAAGCATCTGCTTTATGTCATTCACTGTTCTAGATGCTTGAGTTATAAGACAGACAAAATAGAATACCTATCTAATGAAGATCATATACCTCTTCTGAATAGTGTATGTCCACCACCCCCACCAAAGCAATATTGCATAGATGAAAAAGGTTTTAATTGCAGCAAGAACGAATAAACACAACAACCTTAAAAATCAAACTGTCTTTTGTAGGAGGCTTAGTTTTTTTCCAAAAACGTGGTGACAGTAAATGTATAAGCACGACAAACTGGTTTGTCATTCTAGGTTCTTTTAAATATTCTTAAGCTAAGAAACCAAAATTACTAGTTGTTCTCCTCCTGAGTAAGTATAAAACTGGCATATTTGTTTTCACTATCAATGAAGAAAATCATTTTTGTGAAAACAATATATTTTTGTTATACTATCAATTTATCTAGAAAGAGGGTAATTTCTTTAACAAATTATATGTTCATCTATACATCATTTAGTCTTTGTATTTATTTTTATCTAGTTATCAAGTAAATGGAAAAATTAAAATATATGAGTTGCATTTCCATGGTTTTATACATGCCTCAATTCTCAAATTATTTAACCACGAGTAGAAAAGCTACAGACATAGATTAAAGGAATTATTTGGCCACAGGAAAAAAAAAAGAGGGGAGAGGATATTTCTTTCATTAAAATATATATATGTTTTTTTTTATATTCATGATGATGGATCTGTGTGATAGCAATGAAAAAAGTTTAAATTGATTTTACTAAAGACAACTGTTTATACCAATGTTCTCACCATGCATTAGTGTGACTCACTAGAACATATCTTTTTACCTATCTCACCTTTTTAAAAATCCCCCCCCCCGTGAAGTTAAAGAACACTTAAGAAAATCAGATCAAGATATTAGAAAATATATCAATGGTATCAATGGGAAATTAACTATGTTATCAAATTTTTGAGAGATATGTTTAATATCATTTCAGGTTATTAATTCAAAGAATGTTCACAGCAAATGTAATGTAAATTTGCCTACTTATAAGTTTCAGGTTTTTTTGTTTGTTTGTTATTTAATTGAAGTTAAAACAATGCCTCTTTATTGGTTGGCACTTGGTGGAAGTGTCTGGCTAATGGCTCATGGTCTCTTTTAAAGGTATTTTTTTTCCAGCTGTGTACCCAGTCAATAATACCTGCACAAAAAGGCAAAAATATCACTCATCATCTTAGTTTACTCCCAAAAGTATGTTTTATCCTTTGTGTCTCTAAGTCCCATGAAGGACACATGCCTATTTTTTTTTTTTTTTGATAAAAGCACTTAGGCGAGTGCCAGACACGTGGTAACAGATCCAAATTTATTTATTTTTTAAAGACAAACTGGATCAATAAAATCTAAATGCTTGGATCTAAAAGAAGAACTTGGAAGGTGAGGTTAGAAGGAAATATATTAATAGGGCTTTTAAAATTTTAAGACTTGTAAACTTTATTTTGAGAAAATTGTAGGCTATCAGAGGACTTTAAGCAAATGAAAAACATAGAAATATTTCAGCTTTTAAATTATCACCAGGATGCAAAGTAGTGACTAGATTGGAACAGTGTAAGCAGGATGAAGAGGTTAAGAGGCTTTTGGTTAATTCCAGGGAGAAGAGATGATGGACAGTGACAATGCAGAGAAGTGGGTAAGAGATGCACAGGAGTTGTAACAGACTCCTGATTAGAAGATTTGCAAAAGAATACTGGGAAAGGAAGACTCAGGATGGTTTCAACGTTTCTTGACTGTGACTAAAGAAATGGAGTGACATTTATAGGTTTTGTTCCAAGTATGTTATTTTACATATAAATGCGTGACATACATATGGACATAATTCAATGCCAATGATAGATGAATGTTCAAAGATGGTGAAGAAAAGTGTGTAGTCAGTTGGGGTAGAAGGATGTATTTGTATAAACTATTTTTGTACAAGGAAAGGTCGGGGGTGATCATACTGCAAGAATGAGAGATTGTGTGTGTGTGTGTGTCTGTGTGTCTGTGTGTGTCTGTGTGTGTCAGGGCAGGGATGTGAGTATTTTAAAGAGAATAGGAATGGTTGAACTAGATCTTATAAATATTTCGTGAGTGGGCTTACTATAGAAATGTTTGAGTGCTTAACATAGCTTTTGGTTCAATTTAAAAGTTCAAATTTATTGTTACTAATTCTGTGAATTATGCGATTTTCTTCTTCAATGATCAGCAGCCTGGGTAATATCAGATATTGTGAAGAACAGCTACAATGATGCACTGTTGACAATTTGCTGAATCAAGAGAGCAATGAAAATGGGAATAAGAAGCTTATCATATCAGCAAGAGTAATTACGATGCTGGATCATATAATCTAACGTAGATAGAAAGAGAACAGATTTAGAAAGAGGTTGATGCAAATAAAAATGGCCTAGATACTAATGGGGTCAACTGACTTGTGTTAAGAGAGAAATTAACCAATTGATCAAGAACACTGAAAATATGGGAAGTCGTTAAAAAAAAGTAAAATATTGTCTTGGTTCGAATTCCTTCACATGACAAGATAAAATAATTTGGGTGTAAATAATGTATTTGGTAGGTAATACAGAACCTACTCTCATAGATTGGAAAATGGGGTATATTGTGGGGGAATCAAAGAAATGTAAGGTATTTAGCAAGTTACCCCTATACCAACTGAAGATTATCCATACTGGAAACTGTAGGAGACCATGTATAACATATTTTATAGTTAATATGCCTGAGAAACAAAGGAGTTGGGGTCTTTATCTACCCCTATTGTCATGCCTTGGTGAAGGGATATTCTAGGGGTAGTAAATTCCCCCATATATTTAGCTTTTCCACAACAATCATCGGAAATAAAGTCTTCAGACAAATAGGTACTGGCATTTGAAAGCCAGGCTACCTTGCACAAGAAAGTTAAATGCCAAGAAGTTATGGTGAGTCATCGATAGCTTTGGCTAAATCTATCCTCTAGATCCATAATGGATAACTGAAGACCATTTCCTTAATGGGTGTTATTTTTTTTTCTTTCTTTATGTTAATAAAGTAAAGTTAAATAGTACAGGTTTGAGCATTATCCACTATTTTAATTCATCCAGTACCGGTGAGAGTGTTTGTATCCTTCCAGAACTCAGATGTTCAAATCATAATCTTCAAGATGGTTGTATTAGAATGTCCTGTCTTTCGAAGGTAATTAGGTCATGAAGACAGAGCCTCTATGAATGGGAGTAGTGCCCTTATAAAAGAGGCCTGAGAAAGCTGTCTAGTTCATTCCACCATGTGAGGACAGAGTAAAAATTGGGCAGTCTGCAACCTAGAAGTGGTCCTCACAAGAACCCAGGCATGCTGGCACCCTGATCTCAGACTCCCAGACTCCAAAACTGTGAGAATAAATTTCTGTTATTTATAAGCCCCAGTCGGCGGTATTTTGTTACAGCAGCCTGAAAGGACTAAGACAGAGATATAATGACTTGCCTTCTGAATAAATATATAAAAATAATGGGTGTACTTAGCTCAGCTCTGTGCTTCTTGGGTGCACACCTCATTAGAAAGAACAAGCTTTTTCTTAATCTCTATGTTGTCGAGTGTGCAGAGATTCTGAGCCAGCTCTGTATGAGCTGAGCTGGGTACATATGTCTACATCTGAAATTCAGTTAGCAGGAACATTTGGCTCTTACAGTAAGCTATATTCTCCTACTTTGCTTTAACTGTAATAAAGGTGGTTATGTCTTTTTTTTTTTCTTTGTATGGACTTTGCTTCAAATTAAGTTAAATTTAAATAGATATCACCATATGTATCTAGATGCTACTGTAATTGGACAGCACATGTGTAAAGCTCCTGTAAAGGTTACACAGAAGGATGAAAGCGAGTATGCTTGACTGTTTACTATCTCAAGGAGGAAAGCTTTAAATAATTAATGGTTATATATGATGTTGACTGTAGGTTAAAAAAAATACCATTTATCTGATTGATATGAATTCCCTAAAATTCATAATTATATAGAGCAGGGTCCCCAAACTATGGCCTTTTGTCATAAATATGGTTTGACTGGAACATAACAGTGACTATTTGCATATTTTCTGGCCTGTTTTATGATACAATCTCAGAACTGAACAGTTATGACTGAAATTGTATGGCCTACAAAACAAAAATACTTATTATCTAGCCTCTTGAGAATTTGCTGACCCTCAATAATAACACTTCTATCATAAGTGTTAAATTTCATCAAATTATTAATACATCTAGGAATTTATGTGGGGATTTGTTTATTTAATTTAAGTTTTCAAATATACTGGCAAATTTGCTCATAATATCCTCATAATTTTATTTTTATTAGTACCCGTACTAATGTACCTTTTTGAAAAATATTTTATTTTTTTTCATTCAGTTTTGCCAAGTCTTTATTGAAAGTATCAGTGTTTTGAAAGAACTAAGCTTGACTTTCTTCATTTGCTCTATTGTTCTATTCTTCTATTTCATCATTTCTGCTTTTAACATTTTTTTTGCTATTTTTTATCCTTAAATGTCTTTAGTATACAATTCAGTTTGCATTATACTTTCTCTACATATTTGATTTTTCTTCTCTGGTTTCTGCCTTTGTCTTCTCAGTTCTTTGTTGTTTTGGTAGTTTTCTTATACTTCTAGATGCTGTTTTTTTCTATATTTATTCTGCTTAAATTTTGCTTCTTGAATATGTGCTTTGATGTTTTGATCAACTTTGTAAAACTGTTATCCACTATCTTTTCATATACTGCTTTTACATCATGTTGTATCTTCTTATCTTCTAGCTCTACAATTAAATTGCTAGATATTTTCAGTGTCCTATATGTAATTCCTGTTTATTCCATCCATTTTCTCTCCCTCCCTCTCTCTTTTTAGTTAATATATCTTCTAATGAGCTTTTTTTGTTTACTAATCCTCTACTCTGCCAAGTCTAATCTGTTAACTCATATTTTGAATTCTTAATATCAGTTATTGGATTTTTCAGTTCTGTTTGATTTTTAAAACTAATATATTCTTCTCCTAAAATTCTGTAAGATGTCTCCAAGTTTTCAACACCAACACACAAATCTCTTATGTGACTATTGTCCTTTTAAAAAAAAAAATGTTTTCTCTTTCTGTAGCTCTCTCGGTAATGACCTCGATCCTGTTTTCTGCTATTCTATGTTTTTTTTTTTTTTTTTTTTTTTTTTTTTTTTTTTTTTTCGCATGCTGGATATATTATTTAAAAGGATTTTAGAGATGATTTGAAGTTTCTCAAGGGAAGATTTACTTTAACTTCTGGAAGGCAGTTAGGGAGAATCTCTTGAAATTTAGGCCAGACTATGGTACTAAATTTATGGGAAGACTGGAAAATCTAAGCTATGACATGAGGTCACTAGACAGTCTATACTGTCTCTTGCTATCAAACATCTTCTTGGTTAGTGTAATCTAACATATTCCCATGGTATCTACCACTTCCCCAGTGGTTACATTCTTACTGTTGGACTGATAAAGGAATACCACCATGTCATCCCCAAGGGAATGATTGGACAATATTACATAACCATACCTGGAAGTTCTTGTCTGTTAAAACATACACTATCTTTGGTATATGTGGGATATTTCCCAAAGAATATGTAATCTAAAATTTAGTAAACCATAGTTTTTATTCAGCACCTCATTACTGAGAATATATAGCATGTGGAAAAATAATTTCTGTTGTTAGAGAATGAAAAAATAATACTGTAATTTTTAATTGATGTATATATAATGAGTCAAACTTTACTATCTCTGCTACATCTATGTGATGTTACAAAGGTTTATAATTTATTGACTTAAATGAAAACCAAAGATATATTTCATTGTTTGCCAGGAGTTTTCTGTATATTTTATCCAGAGTTTATAATTGCTATACGAAGAAGGATTAGTATGAATATAAGCTAATCTGTCTTTTCTGGACCTATTTTCCCAATAGACTGAAAACATAATTTACATAAAGCCAAACCTAGGAAGCCAGGCTATTAAAAACATACTAGGCTCTTCTAGCTCCCTTCTAATTGAGAAATCAGCCATTAATCTATTAGGTTGGTGCAAAAGTAATTGCGTTTTTTGCGATTATTTTTAACCTTTTAAACTGTAATTACTTTTATACCCACCTAATAAAAATTTAAAAAATAAATTGTCTATATTTCCTGTGGTCTTTGTTTTTATAAGGTTTTCTGTGGTTTTTGTGTTCTTCATTTTTACTATTATATGTCTATTCACCGAATTATTTTTTTTCATTTTTGAACTTTTAAGAACTGAGTGTTTTTTTTTTCTCATAATTACAAAAAAAATCTTAATTATTACTGCTTTATTTTCTTTTTTTACAATTCTGCATGATGTCCCTCTGGCTATCTAATAAAATGAAAGTTAAATATTTTAATTCTGATTGCCATTTGTCTTAATCTTTCACTTTTCTCATTTCTGTTTTCTTCTGAATTGCATCTTGGTTCATTGTTTCATATATAATATATAACTGACCAGGTAGCTCTTCAGCTTGCTCTAATATGTGGTTTAAATCAGTCATTGAAATTTTAATTTCAGTTATTAACTTGTTTAATTTCTAAAATCTTTAACTTTTCAAAATTTCTTGATAATTTGTATAGATTCCTCTTCCTTTTTAAAATATATTCAACTCCATTAATTATTTCTTATATAAAACTAAATAACATTTTTGTTCTCTGTCTCATAATTTCAATATTGGAAGTATTTTGAGCTTTTATTCTGCTCACAGTTGTCTCCTCAAGTTCAACCTCATGATGTTCCTTTCTTTGTGGTTTTATGAGTTTTCACTGAATAATTAATTTGTAGAAATAATTACAGCTAAATTGAAGTTGTATCACTCCTAACATATCTGCCTGTGTCCCTATCAGACGGTTGGAAAAAGAAACTACTCCAGATATGCTAAATTAAAATTACCTGCTGAGGTTCCCAACTTCACTGCCTTTCCACTCTGGGGTGATGTAAAATTGTGTGTGGCCCAACATATATTCATGGATTCTTAGTAGAGAATTGTCCCCCTCCACCCTCTGTTAAGGTCAAAGAGAGCAAGTTGCTTGCTGATGTGTTCTTTCACCTGTAAAATTAAGATACACATTTTTGGGAGGGGGAATTTCTGCTTTATTCTGGGATGTCCTATTAGCCTTCTCACTTTATCACATGTCTCCCATAAATCTATTGCCTCAATATGATGAAGATTCATCAATATGGTCAGAGTGAAATCAACATTTACATTTCACCAAATCCTAGGTCTTCTACTTTTATCTCACCTTTTGACTCTTATTTTCTTAATTATTCAGTGATTTAAAAAATTTAAAAATCTAGGCAGCATTTAAATTTTAGTCAACTGGTTTGTACTAAGCATTGGGTACACCATGCAATGGGAGATAATAATCACATTTTTCTATCTCTCTTCTTTCATAGCCCAAATGGGTATACATAGTAGATAAATTCACGTATGTGTGAAGATATGTGTATGTGTATATATATATATATATATATATGTATATATATATATATATATATATATATATATATATATATGTATATGAATACATGTACATACACACACTTCCACATGTATACACACATGCACACACACACACTCACAACTTATTTTAAGTAAGTTATATGCAGGTGTATGATAAAATGTTGTTTTCTGCTATAATTTATATATATATATATATGTATATATATATACATATATATACAAGTAAATACATCAGAATATGAATAATGAATAATACTTTAGAGCAAACAGGTAATTTGATTGTCATTTCAAAAGAGACAGCATGTTCAACACACTAGTAGAAATATGAACACCTTATGTAAATCATAAGGCACGAACTGTTTTGTACTATGCTATTAGATTTTGATTCAAATCATCTTCATTCTGTATGTCAAAAGAATAAAACCTGGTATGCTTTTTAATACTTGACAGACTTATCTTGTAAGGAAAACTTTGTGTCCTCATTATCATATAACTACAAAATAAAAGTAAACTATACCCAACAAAAAGTTCAGGAAAGATGTGATTGTTTTGATAAAAGTGTGTCCACATGGAATAGAGATGAAAATCTAGACCAATAACTATAGAAACTATTCATTCTATTATGCAAACATTAAATATGAACAGCTGGTGGAATTATGAAATTACCATGCCTAGTAGTTAATAGTCAAGTGTTACATAAATACATTTCTTAGCATGGGAAAGTAATTTTCTTAAATCAAATGCTTCAATCAACCTTCATAACACCAACATAAGATAGTGCTATTTTTCTACAAGCCAAGAGACTATTGTTTTCCTTCACCCTATATTTAGACAAGGAGATAAATGAACTTGCTTCCATAAATATTAAAAGTTTTCTAGTCATTATAAAGAGCATAGTATTATTAAGATAGTTAGAAAATATAATATTGATAACATTAATAGTTATATAAACAATATGATACTTGACTTTAGAGTCACAAAAGCAACATTAATATAGTTAAAAATATAAACCTTGATGGAGATTTATAAAAAGGAAAAAAGAGAATTGTCTTTTATCAATTACCTGTAAAGTGCTAGGCTCTGTAGTAGATATTTTAAATACATTACCTAACTGAACTCACTCAAGAGCCATGAAATAGCTATTGTTATCTTTATTCTATATATGAGAAAAGCCAGTCATAAATATAAATGGCATGTCCGAAGGTACAGAGCTACAAAACGGCCTGGACTGGTTGCCAGATAAAATTTGTCACTAAAGTCTTCAACGCCGATTGTCTCATCAATGGAATAATACATTTACACTGAAATATCAATGAAAATAAAGTTATTATAAAAGTGTACTTTTAAAACACATATATCATTTATTTTAAGGTGATTACAGAAATAGTGAAGTAAATGATGATTCCAAGTGAAATAGAAGCATTAAATCTATTTTCAGTAAATAAATCACAATTTATTTGCCTCTGGATATGATTCAAAAACAGTATTTTTTACAAACACTCGTATTTAACATTTATAATGCTAGTGTTAATACTAATGATATTCTTCATGACATGCCCTCCATGATTAAAAAAAAAAAAAAAGCAACAAAATTGTCTTCAATAAGTGCAAAATGAGGCAAGTGTGGCTAGATTGAGTGAGAGAGAGGCAGAAGGGGAGAAGTGATCAGAGAAATAGTGAGGCCTAGCTAATGTAAGTCATTTAGATCAATATAAAATCTTTAGGTTTTATTCTGAAAATGACACAAGGCCAAAAGGGGAATTTGATTCAATGAGCGACTTATGTACTGATTTCTTATCAAAGAAACACTTTGAATATGGTATTATGAACATACCATGATCATAGATAGCAAACAAATGGCAGCAAGATCATTTAGAAAACTTGTATAATAACACAGGCTAGAAAGAAAGCAGTAGATGTGGAGTTAATCCATATCAGAAAAGAATGAATTCTGAACACATTTTGAAAGTACAGTCAACAGGATTTACTGATGGATTCCATGTGTGAGATAAGAAACAAAGCATCAAAGATGACTCAAGGATTTGGGCCTGAGTAAATGGGTGATGATTTTGAGATTAAGGGAAAGGTTACATTTTTCTTATTAACAAGAAAAAAAAAAGGTAATTAGGTATATCTTTCTTTATATACATGTACACACACACACACACATATATATACACACACATACATATACATAGCCTGATAGAAAGCAAAATAAAAGTTGACACGATCTTGAATAAAACATGGACATAAATATAGGATATTTTTCACCTTACACGTGTAAAATATATCCTTTAACTAGAATAATAATACATCATTTGACAAATCAATATGCAATACATATTTATATACATATGCATACTAATGTGAATGCTTCATACCATTTCTCAAGCTATAGCTATAATACTGAAGAATTATTTTGGTTGTAGAAGAAAATGTGCATTTGGCTAAATATATTGTGTTTGAAATGTTGCATCATAATGTGTTAAGCTAAATAATAAATACAAATGCAAAGTTCTGGGAAAAGAGTTTAAGAAGCGAAAGAGAGTTTTATGTGATAAAATGGAACAAAGACTTAAATGTGAATGTTAAAACCATAAAACTGTTAGACAGAAGCATAGACGTAAATATTTATTACCTTGGATCTGATAACTTATTAGATAAGAAACTGAAAACAAGTGACAGAGAAGATAAATTGGATTTATTCAAAATTAAAGACTTTTATGACTCAAAAGAGACTACTAGGAGAGTGAAAAGATAACCTATAGAATGGGAGAAAATATAACTCAACAATGAAAAGATAAATAACACAATTAATAAATGTTCAAATTATTTGAATAGGCATTTCTCTAAAGAAGATACACAGAAGGCCAATAAGCACATGAAAATATATTCAATATTATTTGTCAGGGAAATGCAAATCAAAACCACAATGACATACTACTTCATAACAACTAGCATGGCTATAATAAAAAAAGATGAGCAATATTAAGTGTTCGTAAAAATAGGAAGAAATGGAACATTCATACTATGCTGGTGGGGATTTAAATGCCACTTTAGAAAGCAGTCTGGCAATTCCTTAACTACATAAACACAGAATTACCATATGACCAAGCAGTTTTACTCCTAGGTATACATAGAAGAGAACTAAACGTTTCTGTGAACACAAACACTTGTACATGAATGGTCAAAGAAAAATGTTTAATAACAGCCCAAAAGTACAAAAATGCAGATGCTCATAATTTGAATTATCAGATACAATGAGGTATATCCTTACAATAAAACATTATTCAACCATGCAGAGAAATTAAATGCCAATACATGTTACAAGTTACAATTGTGGATGGAAGATTGAAAGAAATGTGAAAGAAACCAGACACAAAAGGTCACATATACTATGATTTCATTTATGCAAAATATCCAGAATCGACAAATCTAGGAAGAAAAAAAGTAGATTGATGGTATCCGTAGGCTGGGGATAGAGAGAAGGTAGTGACTGCTAATAGACACAGGCTTTCTTTTTTGGGTCATAAAAATAGTTTGAAATTATATAGTGGTGATGATTCCGCAATTCTGAGAATACACAAAAACACTAAATTCTACAGTTTAAAATGGTGAATTCTATGGCTTGTGAATTATACATCAATAAAAAATAAAATAAAAATTAAAACCAATTATTATTTTTTAAATGTGTGACCTTCAAAATGTATGACTCATTTCACATGTCTGTATTCTGAAAATAAATGAAGAGATGGTCTGCAAATTCACTTAAAGGACAAGATGGAAGAAGTTTTATAATTGAACAAAAGGGATGCAACTCATAATTCTATTTTTTGTTTGTTTGTTTGTTTTAATTTATTGGGGTGACAATTATTAGTAAAGTTACATAGATTTCAGGTGTACAATTCTGTATTACCTCATCTATAAATCCCATTGTGTGTTCACCACCCAGAGTCAGTTCTCCTTCCATCACCATATATTTGATCCCCCTTACCCTCAGCTCCCTCCCCGCACCCCCCTTACTGTCTGGTAACAACTAAACTATTATCTGGGTCTATGAGTTTTTGTTTCTCATTTGTTTGTCTTGTTCTGTTTTTTTTTTTTGTTTGTTTTGTTTTTGGTTTATATACCACATATCAGTGAAATCATAGGGTTCTCTGCTTTTTCTGTCTGACTTATTTCGCTTAGCATTATACTCTCAAGATCCATCCATGTTGTCACAAATGTTCCTATTTCATCTTTTCTTACCAATGAATACTATTTCATTGTGTATAAATACCACAACTTCTTTATCCATTCATCTATTGAAGAACATTTTGGCTGTTTCCATGTCTTGGCCACCGCAAATAGAGCTGCAATGAACACTAGAGCACATATGTCTTTATGGATAAATGTTTTCAAAATTTTGGGGTAGATAACCAGGAGAGGAAGTGGTGGGTCATATGGTAATTCTATTTTTAATTTTTTGAGGAACCTCCACACTGCCTTCCATAGTGGCTGCACCAATCTGCATTCCCACCAACAGTGTATGAGGGTTCCTTTTTCTCCACAGCCTCTCCAACACTTATTTGTCTTGTTGATGATAACCATTTTAACTGATGTGACGTGATATCTCATTGGGGTTTTTATTTGCATTTCTCTGATAATTAGTGATGTTGAGCATTTTTTTTTTTAATGTCTATTTGCTGTTTCTCTGTCCTCTTTGGAGAAATGTTTGTTCAGGTCCTCTGCCTATTTTTTAATTGGATTTTTTTTTTTTTTGGTGGTCAGTTGCATGAGTTCCTTTTATATTTTGGATATTAGCCCCTTATTGGAGGTGTTTTTGGCAAAAATCTTTTCCCATTTGGTTGATTGCCTCTTTATTTTGTCAAAGTACTGTTATATATACACAATGGAATACTATTCTGCCATATGAAAAGATGAAATAGTGCCATTCACAATAACCTAGATGGATCTTGAGATTATAATGTTAAGCGAAATAAGACAGAAAAAGACAAGAATCATATGATTTCACTGATATGTGGTATATAAAACTGAAAACAACAAAAGAACATGACAAACAAATGAAGAAACAAAACTCATAGGCACAGACAATACTTTAGTGAAGGGGGTGTGATAGATGAGGGTAAAAGTGATCAAATATATGGTGATGGAAGGAGAACTGACTCTGGGTGGTGAACATACAATGTGATATATAGATGATGCATTGCAGAATTGTACACCTGAAATCTATACAGCTTTACTAACAATTGTTACTCCAATAAACCGAAAGCAAACAAACAAACAAATAAATAAATTTTTTGCTCAGATAAAACTTAACTCCAAAATTGAATACAGCCTAACAGAACAAATTTATGTGCTAAATATATTTAATTGTTAAACAATAAAGTGGAACTATTCAAGAATCATTTATTGAATATCAAGTACATGGTCACTTGGGAAACTTCCTTTGTACATCTGAACAACTATTGTAGCACTGTTTTTTTTTAAAAAGTTGCTCGAATTAATGATAATATTTCTTAATATACATTCCAGATAATCAATGAATAGAAGTACATATTCATTTATATATTAATATATAATGTATAATATGTAAATCATATACATTTATATAATTTCTTTGTTTTTGTTCACAGAAGATAGAAGATTGAATATATTCTTTCAGTAAATTTGAAAGTCACCTTGTAAAAGCTAAGAGGTAGAAAATAGACTTAAAAAAAAATCTATTTCACAACTGAATTACCTTCAACACACCTCTGACTTGGACCTAAAGATTTGAATCCCACTTTCTTTGTATTTATGAACAGAAAACAAAACAAAACAAAATAAACCCAAAACCCCAAAACTCATATGACTTTGGATAAAATATTTCATTTTGTATATCTCGATAGTTTACTTTCCAAGTAAATCAGAAAAGAAATCTGTACTTTAACTTTATAAAGAAAACTAACTTATCTTGTAAACATTATGAAGTGTCCAGAAAGTTTCACTAATCACTGTCTAAATTACTACTTACCATAAAACACAATGGGTATATAGATCTTAAAAGAGCTTTATATTATTCAATTTGTTGCAGTGTTTGAGTTAATTGTTTAAAATATATAGCATTTAAATAATAGATAACACATAAATTATAAATAATAGAGGTAACACCTTTACAAATAAATGATAAATTCCTTGAACAAAATGTATATAGAGCTTATATAATGAAATAAATGTTAAATTTAACCATAATTTAAATGCCACTAGGGGACATCAAATGAAATTAAGCATTACAATATTTTCATGCTAAAATCATATATATATATATATATATAATAATTGATACTATAAATTTATAGCCAATTGTGAATATAGATTCATAAAATAATTAGAAAACAAGCATATGTGTCTGAATTTAACCTAGAGCTAATTCTTTTTAAAAAACAACACATAGCTATTTTGCAAATTGAAAATACTTTTTATGTAATTATAGCTACAGAAATTATTTGACTTGGTTTCAGGAACACTGAATTTAAATTATTTTGAAAAGTTTACATCTTGAAAAAGTAAACTTTGAACTATAATACAACTACAATTCATACATGGAAAGGAATGTGACTATTCTAGGAGAATGAAAGAAAGTTAGGTAAAGATTGATTATGGAGTGAACAAGAAATAAGGTACAGGCAGGTCAAGGTAAGAACGATTGCTGATTATGCATAAGCCTAACAGCATCTTAACAATATAGACAAAATGTGTTAGGGAAACAAGTTTTAGCTCAAGAATGACTAATAATTTTAGCCTTGGGGACAAAGCTAATGTCTGAGTTAAAGAGACAGATTGTTAGTGCTATCGTCAGCAGAGTCATCCATCTGGAATTGTTTTATTTCTTTGTGTTTTCCAGTTTTTCTTTAAAAAAAAAATCCTTTTATTGAAAAAAATGAAAAGTAACAAGTAACATGCAATTAATGTGAATATGCTTTCAGATTAGTTTTTGGCATTAGAGTTTTGTCTGACATTTAAGCAAATCACCTAATTACTCTCTACATTCATCGTGTGAAGTGGGTTTTAAGATATTATATTCTGGATAACTAAGTTGCTAAATTCTAATGTGTTTAATATTAAAATGGTTTCTTTATAGCATACAGTTATTTATAAAATGCTTGAGTTATGCTTTAAAAGAATAACTATATTTGTAAAAGAATAAATTACTGGGGCACAGGTATCTTAAAGATCCATAGGCTAGATTTTTTAAAATCATATTTTAAACACAAACATAAATAATTGGTGAAAATTTGTTTGATTTTTTAAATACATAGTGCCTACTTTACATAATTATATGTAAAATAACTCTAAGGCTCATGTGTTACATAATAGCACACAACACACCCACAGATACAAACAAGATTTAATCCAGAAATCTTTCCATAATGAAACTTTGTGATATGGAATTGTAAAGTGGAAATTTTTATTATTCTATGATATTCATCAATTTAAAGAATGTTAATTGAAATACATGCAGATTTTGAATCAAAGAGGGGTTTGGAAGTTATCAAGAGGAATGAAAAGGGGAAAACTCATCTACCCAGATGTTTCTGTAGGTTACCCTTTGAGGAATAAAAGCAAAGTGATGTCAAACAAACCAAAGCCTTAAAACTTTTCATTGTTAGCGTTAGGAAGCTAGGTGGAAGAACCCAATGAAACCTTCTGTTAAGGGCTACGGTAGTTCCTAATAGGGGTGGAATTAATGCAATTTGATTCTGTATATTGGGAAGGAGATTAAGAAGTATGAACCCAGTAATGTACAGGGACTGGACCTTAATGCACATATTTAAAAGCCTTTTAGAAGATATGTGAATCTCAAGATGGAAGGACAAATATGATTAAAATATCTAACTGTATTAAAAATGTATGACGCAATCTCGCTAAAGGGTCTGGGGACACAAGGTGCAGAACTAAGTAACTTTGAACGTGAGTGCAATCCATAAGACTCAGGGTAAAATAAGCTCTACACTGTATTGTGGTTATTAATATTTCCCACAAGTGTACAAGTTTAAGTTCCTGAAATCACTATATGGGGTCAGACAATTAAGTTTGTGAACTCATCCTAGAAAAAGTGCTGCATACCTCATTGCTGAATATCACTATGATCACCTTCAAAGTACTCCGTTTTGGAGGCTATGTACAGACACTAGTGCCTAATCCACTCTTCAAAGCAATTTTGGAACTCTTTTTCTGGAATGGCCATCAGAGTTGTCGTATTACCCTTGATGACCTGAATATCATTAAAATGTCTTCCTTTCAATATTTCCTGTATCTTAGGGTAAATAAATAAGTCACTGGGGGCCAGATCAGGTGAGTAGGGAGGGTTTTCCAATACAGTTATTTGTTTACTGGCTAAAAACTCCCTCACAGGCAGTGCCATGCGAGCTGGTGCCTTGTCGTGATACAAGAGCCATGAATTGTTGGCCAAAAGTTCAGGTGGTCTAACTTTTTCAGCACTTCCAAACAGTAAACTTGGTTAACTGCTTGTCCAGTTGGTACAAATTCATAATAAGTAATCCCTCTGATATCAAAAAGGTTAGCAACATAGTTGCAACAAGTTTGCGAACATAACTGTCAGACCTCATACATGAACAGTAATGTAAATAATGACAGATGGCAGAGTCAGTTTTCTAATTATTAAAGTGAGAAGTTGTAGACCACAAAGGGGAAAAAGCTGCATGATCCATGCACTTATGTGTTAGAATTAGATATATCAGAATGTTTAGTATAATATATGTAGCTGTTAACATATAGGGATATTTATAGATATGTGTATATACATGGTGTAGTATACACACATGTATTTTCCCTCTTTGTCACCTCAGAGAACCTAGAAATAATCATAGTGTCAAAGAGCACACCTACCACTCAGATCTTAGTTTCTAATACCATTTTTCCAGTAGAGAAATCAGGGTTACTTGGTAAAATGGCTGATTCTATGTTTGGATAAGAAATATACACAATGAACCTGCAGCATCTTGTGGTACAGGAATATAAAGTCTCCATCCTCTCCCCCACACCATAAAAACAGTAAAACCAAAAATGGCACAAACAAACAGAAACAAAAACAAAAATCTCACATTGATGGAGAAATGTCAACAGAACACAAGACAGGAGCCAACTGAAAAAGCTCCAATGTGAGCAACAAAATAAATAAAGTAGTACTGGATTATAATCTAAAATCCAAAATAAATTTCCTTTAACCCATGTAAATGTGAATAAATATTTAAATAAATGAATAAATGGGGTGAATAGAAAAAATACTGTGCAGAAAATTGGCAAATAATTTGTGTAGCTATATCACCCTCAACGAGGTGGAGCTAACACTCTACTTCTCAAGTGTGGACTGCACTTACTGATATCCTTCCAAAGACTTCAGTATAGAATGGGTGACAAAACAATAAATTTACAGTACCCAAACTGAAAAATACCACCTCAGCGAGGTGATCAAGGTTAACATCGGCAATAATAGATCATTTTGATAACATATATCTTTAATATTAAGTGATAAATGATGCACTTGACCTCTGCGGTCTTCCTGTCTAAAACACATAAACTCAGTCTAATCATTAGAAAAGCATCAGACAAGCCTTAGTTGACAGACATTCTACAAAATCCCTGAGCAGTACTCCTCAAAACTATCAAGGTCATCAATACCAAGGATTTTCATGGGAAAGTATCAAAGCCATAAACAGCCGAGAAAACATTATTACTGAATGTAATGTGGTATCCTGATGAGATGCTGGAACAGAAAAAATATAAACTAAGGAAATTTGAAAATTATAGATTCTGATTAGTTATAATGGATCAATATTGATCATTAATTGTGAGAAATACATCTTATCACACATAATGTTAATAATATAAGGAAACTGGGTGAGTATTATGGAACTGTCTGTACCATCTTTACAATTTTCCTGTAAATATGTAACTATTCTAAAAAAAATATGTTGGAGACAGGTGGAGATGGGGAACAATGGTATTGCTGTTTTTCAACAACATAAATATTATATCTAAAAACAATTTATTGCACAAAGCATTCTAGCTATCTCCCCTCTTACATTTCATACCACCCTGTTATTAGACATGAACACATATACACACACATTTCTGTCGCAAGGAACATGGTAACTAAAATATTATTGACACTACTTGCAACTGCTTTAAAACTCATCTCTCTACCACCAAACACAAAACAATATAATAAGAAAAGACAAAAAAAGGCACTTTATGAGTAAGGTGATATGGATACGTCTGCACTAATTTTTTTGAACTGTAAATATATAAGTTTTTTTCCCCCTTCTACAATGATAATTATTTTGTGTATTTACTTTGAGAATGATTCTAGAAAGAAAGAAAGGAGCATTGTGGGTATTATATTCTATGACGTTAGAGAAATTACACAATGGAGACATGATGAAAACATACATAATAACACAGATATAAAAGCTGAGTTTAGGTAAAGATGAGGGCTTGGTAGGAACTTCAAAAGAGAACTTCATACATAACAGGATGAGAGTCAAATGGTGTTATAATGAATTTAAATAAAAAGAGAGTTCAATTTATATATGAAATAATATGAAAGTGTCATGGAAATTTCTTATTAGAATCATGCAGTTTTCAGATTATAATGCTCATATGGATATGGAAAGTGTATTCTGAGCTTCTAGCAAAGAGGTGTAGTAATTGATTATTTCTACTTGTAGAAGAAAGACCCTTTGTGTCTGGTGATGTTGTTCTTTCCCTCTATCTGATTAAGCAGCTCAATACTGTGAACAATGTAGAGACATCTATCTCAGGCAGATCTAATCCCATAACATATTTTTAAAGTATGTGGGACCTATTAATAGCAATTTATACTTTTTGCAACAGAAAAAAATCTTCCCAAAGATTACCAGGTAGGTCACAGAGTAGAGTATCAAGTGGTATATTTCAGCCAGGTAAATGACTATTTCTTTCCCTGGAACAAAAATTCCTCTTACTCTTCCTATCAATGAATATTTATTTTCCAGAAATCTCAGTTTAGATTATTATTCTTATTAAAAAAAGTAAAAACCCTTATAAGCCAATGGTAATACAAGACTAGCTAAATTCCAACAATCATAAACAGAAGATTTTTCTCCATATTTTAAGATTTCAACTAGTAAATCTTATCTTTACTTCTGCTAAATAAGTTCATAACCTCACATTGATGACTAGTCAGTGTAGATGGGACTAATTTTGACACAGGTCCTTTTTTATTTCAGTAATTAAAGTATTTAAAAGATTTAATTAGAAAGTATACTTTATGGCCAATAACAGAGAAAGGAAAATGCCACTTCAAGAGACATTATTTTTTACAGTGCTCCTACTGTGTCAGAAAATTACAGTACGTCCATCTTTTAATTTGACTCAGTAATAATGGATTTGCACCTACACATGTAATGAATGTTTTCCTTATTTTTGTAAAGCTTGATGCTTCCCTGGAAATATATGATATGCTGCTGCGATAGTGTTTTGCTATAAAATAGTATTCAATTGGTATAGGAAGCTGAGGAATTGTTAGAACAGGAGGAGACCAGGAAACTCTCCACAGTTCTATTCTAGTTAAGGTAGAGTAGCGATTGTGTGGTGTCAGGATTTGTGTTTTTACTGCAGTGGTGGCCTAATTAATTTTGAAATCTGTTTGCATTAGTTGTTTTTTTCTTACACTCTGGGTAATTTAGTTTGCTATTAACTACTGGGAGAAATACATTTTTTTTCCCTCCCACTTCTGTTGTTTCTTGAATTTCAGATTCTTAGTTCTTCTTTGTACCATCTTAAAAAATTTTATTTTAAATATCCTAGTAAATTTATATATTGATAAACAGAGACAGAGAGAAAAGGAGAGAGAGAACCAAGAAATATGAATAATATTCTACCTTTTAAGGAGTCAATCACAAAACTGATAGTATTCTCAATATTTTCAATTGGTGGAAGATATTAACCCCTCAAAACAATGAGTGCTAAGGAGTTTGCAAAATATTGAGCATTATGAAATATTTATCTTCTTTCTTGAGATAGGCCTGAAATTATATAAATTTCCCTCTTATTACTGCTTTTGCTGCATCCCGATAATTTTGATAGGATGTATTTTCATTCTCATTTGTTTCTATGTGTCTTCTGATCTATCATGTTTCTTCTTTGACCCAGTCATTCTTTAAAAGCATATTGTTTAATCTCCACATATTTGTGTTTTTTTTCTACTATCTCTTTGCAGTTGATATCCAGTTTCAAAGCATTGTGATCAGAGAATAAGCTTGGTATGCTTTTAATCTTCTTAAATTTGTGGAGGGCTAGTATTATGTCCCAATGAAAGGTCTAGCCTTGAGAGTGTTCCACGTGCACTACCAAAGAGTATATAGTCTGATGTTTTAGAATGAAGTGATCTATACATGTCCATTATATCCTTTCTGTCTAATGTGTCATTTAGGGTTGATATTTCCTTTTTAATTTTCTGTTTGGATGATCTATCCACAGTGATCAATAATGTATTTATGGTCCCTTATTACAATTATGTCTTGGTTAATTTCTCCCTTTAGTTCTGGTAGTAGTTGCTTTGTATATTTCAGTGCTCCCAAATTGGGGGCATAAATATTGATGACTGGTATGTCTTGTTGTATTGTCCCTTTATAAAACACCCATCTTTATCTTTATAAAACACCCATCTTCGTCATTTGTTACATTTTTTTATTCTGCAGTCCATTTCATCTGATATCAGTATGACTATTTTTCTCTGAATACCATTTGCTTGAGTATCAATTTTAACCCTTTCACTTTGAGTCCGTATTTGTCCTTGTAGCTGAGATGTATCTCTTAGAAGTAGCATATGGTAGGATTTAATTTCTTGATCCTATCTGCTACTTTGTGCCTTTTTGTTGGTGAGTTCAGTCTATTTACATTTAGGGTGATTATTGATATATGAGGATTTCCAATCATTTTATCTTTTGTTTTCTGGTAGGTCAGTGTCTCCATTGTTTCTTTGCCTTTTTGTCGCTGTCTGTTATTTCAGTGTGGTGGTATTCTGATTTTTCTCTCTGTTTCTTCTGTTTTTTTGTTATATATTTCATTTCTGGATTTTTTTTGAGTGGTTACCATTAAGTTTATGAAAAGGAAAGTTTCATATTTACAATATTATTTTTTCTTCAGCATGCGTCCTTTCTCCATTCAGCATGCTTCCTTTCTCCATTCTGCTTTGCCAGTTCAGACCTTTACTCTCTCCCCTCTTATATTTTTATTGTCACAAATTATCCTTACTTATTTCTTATCCCTACTTGATTTCTTCATTGCAGTAGCAAGTTGGTTTTTTCTTCTTTTCCTCTTTTTTCTTTCCCCTCTATGTTATGTTTAAGTGTACAGTGCACTATTTTGTGTAGGGGTTACCATTTTCTGCTTCTGTCTGTCTGCTAATAATACCACTCATGGATACTTTTGATTTTTTGTTTCAGGTCAAATAGCCTCATTTAGTATTTCTTGTTGTGCAGGTCGTGTGTTAGAAAATTCGTTAGGCTTCTGTTTGTCTGGAAAGGTCTTTATTTATCCTTCATATATAAAGGATATCTTTGCTGGATATGTTATACTTGGCTCATAATTTTGTTCTTTCAATATTTTGAATATTTGACTCCACTTCCTCCTGGCTTGTAGAGTTTCTCCTGAAAAATCTGATGATAATCTAAGGGGCTGTCCTTTGTAGGTTACCATGTTATTTTCCCTGACTTCCTTGAAGGTTCTTTTTTGCCCCTTTAATTTTTGACAGCTTCAATACAACGTGCATTGGAGAAGGCCTGTTGAGACTGAGGTAATTAAGTGTTATATTTGCTTCTTGGATCCACTTCTTTGCACAAGTTTGGGAAGTTCTTGTCAACTACTTGTTTGAATATACTCTTTGTTACCATCTCCCTTTCTTTTCCTTATTCTTATGTTGCTCTTTCTGATAGAGTCAGAAAGTTCTTGTAGAGCATTTTCATTTCTTTGAACTTTCAAGTCTCTCTCTTCTTCCATCTCTGTCATTTCTAGATTTCTATTGTTGATGTCACTAATTCTTTCCTCCATCTTGTCAGCTCTATTACACAAATATTTATTATAAGAATTCATTTTTTATATTATTTGTGAGAGTCTTTGGAAAAAAATTAAACCATTTATATTGTACAAATGGTTGAACCAGCAAATTTCCTTCTAGTAATCTCTTCCTAGCAAAGATCCATAGATATGTTGAGAATTTTAACTGAACAGCTAAACATAAGAAGCATCTAATGTTTAAAATATTAGGTAATAGGATGGGATGGAAATATTAAAATGACATATAAAATATTCAATTATATGAAAATGTTAATTATAGTTGAAGAGAAATGTGTTGTATATATATACATATATATATACATATACATATACATATACATATATATATACACATATACATATATATATACATGCCTCCTTTGTCAATTTAAAAATGTGTGTGTTTGCTATCTAAAATCATTTCAGTTCTCCCTGTCTCCAATGCTCCACCCTGGTCTGAGCCATCATCATCCCTCAACCTCATAACTCCCCCTTAGGAAGGAGTTAATTAACCTGTAAAACAAAATTAATTAACCTTTAATTAATTTCTAACACAACTATCAGAGTAAGCCATTCAAATTAAAACCCAGATTATCTCTCACCCCTTAACTCAAAATCATGCGATGGCTTCCCATTTACTCAGAGTAAAAGTTGAGGGCACCACATGATCTAGTTCCCAGTTACTACCTCTCCTACTATTTTCCTTCTCACTTATGGGTCAAGTATCATGGGTCTCCTTATTGTCTTTGCAAACATCACTGCTCCTTACTGAGAGAGATTATTTACTCCCTCAGTCTGCATCATTTACCCCCAGATATCCAAATAGCTATCTCTCTTGCCCCTTTCAAGTCTTTGCTCAAATCTCTCCTTCTCAGTATAATGTCCTCTCACTACTATTTAATATGTCCACAGTTCCTCGCCCTGTTATCACTACAAACTCCTCTTTTCCTGCCTCCTTTGCACATCTTCTTCCAATGTATTCTGCATTTACTTGCTTATGTGATGTGATTATTAGTTCTTTATTTATTGTCACTGCACTATAATTCTAAAAGAAGAGATTTCTGTTTTGTTTACTGTTATTTCCCAAGCAGCCAGATGAACAACTGTAGACATTCAACAAATAGTGTTATATCTGTACATGTGGGTAAAAAAGAATCAGTGTTTCAACCAAAATTATATTACATAAATGTGGTTGTCTCAGAGTGGAAAATTTATAAAAATTTGTAGTTGATTTGTAATAGTATTGTCAAAACCTATGCTGAGAGTATGAAATATTTATGTTATGCTGAATAAATATTCAGTTCCAGGAAGACAGAAAGATGTAAAGAAATATGGAAGACGTGTTTGGTTTTGACTTTTTTAATACCAGTATAAACTTAATCTCATTTTTGATAATTTTGCCTTTATTTTCTTCCTAAGATTTGAATATTTGCAAAACAGTAATAGTTAGAAAATTACCCCCCCAAAAATATATGACCAAATGGGATATTATCAAGAGAATGTATGAAATTTATCTTTTCTTATTAAGTTTTAGGCGGATGCCCATTATATTTCCCTTTACCCAGATACTACAACTTGCCTAATTACCTTTCTTATCATTATATTTAATACTATAACTAATTCTTAGTAATTTTGTTATGAAGTATTTATCCCAGATAAAATCTCCCTGAACCAAACTTTCTCACAATTAGAAATATGGTATCTGAGTTTAAGCTAATTCCAAACATGGTTTAATGATGTTGACATCTTTAATATCTTAGAAAAAATTAAATTTTAAGTAACTACTTTTATACCATTTTATGATTAGCTTTTTATTTTCTCTAAAAGATAATTATGTTTGAATTATGTATTAAGTCTATAGGGGAGACATAAGTTGAAGCTAATACTGCACATTAGTACATATACATAAACAACTTTGTAAAATGCATATTTAATGTAAAGGTAATATTTATTTTTAAGTGCAAATTATAATTTGCCATCCAGCCATGAAGCCTTATTGAGAAATCTGATAGTGTCTTTACTTCTTCTTACTATAAATGACTAGATTTATAATAATGGCCTACATTTGGAAAAAGGAATTATTAACTACTGAGGTTTACAAGAGAAGGTGGTTAAAAGCATATGTTAGAATCAGAACATTAGCATAGATAAGAAGCAAATCAGAGATACTTATATTACCCCCTGCCTACTTTCTCTCATTTCACAGTTTCAAAGAAATAGGAGAAACAGATGGAATAGATGTGTTAACAACCACTGAACCAAAACTTTTTTTGTCAGTTGCAGCAGGCCATTTTTGTTTATTTTACATAAGATCCTATTAGTAATCCAAATGCATATTTTAATGAAATTCTCTATTTTTACCATTAATCTAATTAATTAACATAATCACTTTACAATAAACATGGTCACAATATTTTCATTATTGCCTTAGGATAAATATGTAGAAGTGATATTTCATTTTTAAAAATACACAGTTTATTTTTCATTCATAATATCAGCATGACCTCTAGAGAAAAATATTGATTTATAATTCTACAAATACTACCCCAGGTGGTTTGAATTCCCTAAAATACATTGGATATTTTTAAATAACTCTATAAATAAAGATACAACATTTACCGTGCATTTTTTCTTTAATAATAAATGTGAACATCTTTTTTATATATTTAATGCATATTTATATATGTTTTGTCTCATAGCAATTTTCAATTTTTATCATGTGAGTTTTCTGACCTTAGTGGCTTTTTCAGTCAGTCATGTCTATGGTATTGTAAAAAATATGCACACATCACAGAAACCCACAAAGCAACCACAGCATAGATATAGAACATCTCTAGCTCCGCAGGATGTCCTTATTGCCCCTTCCTAGTTAATACTTCCTCAGAAGTTATCACTATTCTGATTTCTATCAACCACTTTATTCTTATTTATTTATTTATTTATTTGCTTTTTTAAAAAATTAGTTTCCGGTGTACAAAACAATGTAATAGTTAGATATTTACACCCTCACAAAGTGCTAATTAACCCTCCTTCCCCAATCTACTACCCCTCTCACATTGTATATCATGCTTTCTTGAAAATAAGACCTAGCCAGATAATCAGCTCTAATGCTTCTTTTGGAGCAAAAATTAATATAAGACCCGACATTTATATTATATTATATTATATTATATTATATTATATTATATTTATTATAATATATTATATTATATTATATCACATTCATTATATTATAAAGACCAGGTCTTATATTACAGTAAAATAAGATCTGTTCTTATATTAATTTTTCTCCAAAAGATGCATTAGAGGTGACTATCCATCTAGGTCTTATTTTAGGGGAAACACGGTAAAACAAGTGTGTGTTGGATACCTTACAAAATCTTTACAACATTATTTATTATATTCCCCAAACTGTCTTTTGTATCACTGTGGCAATCTTGTGATTACCTAATCCCCTCACCTTCTCTACTGTAGTCCTCTGCTGAATCCAAGGGTATGTGTTTCAAGACCCCACAGTGGATACCCAAACACCATATATACTGTTTTTTCCTGTACATACATACCATAAGTTTAATTCATAAATTAGGCACAATAAATGATTAACAATAACTAATAATAAAACAGAACAATTATAGCAATATACTGTAATAAAAGTCATGTGAATGTGGTTTCTTTCTCTCTCAAAGTATCTTATTTGCTGCTCTTACAATTCTTTTTATAATTCTTTTATAATTTTATTATAATTCTTAAACAATTCTTTTTATAATTTCTTTTATAATTCTTTTTATAATTTTATTATAATTCTTAAACAATTCTTTTTATAATTTTATTAAATTTATTGGAGTGACATTGGTTAGTATTATTATATAGGTTTCAAGTATACAATTCTATAATACATCATCTATATATTGCATTGTGTGTTCACCACCCAGAATCAGTTCTCTTCCCATCACCATATACTTGACTCCCTTTACCCTCTTTTAACACTCCCCATAACCCTTACTTTCTGCTAAACACTAAACTGTTATCTGTGTCTATGAGACTTTGTTTGTCTTGTTCGTTTGTTGCTTTCAGTTTTACATGCCACATATGAGTGAAATCATAAGTTCTAAGCTTTTTCTGTCTGACTTATTTTGCTTAGCATGATAATCCCAAGATCCATGATAATCCCAAGATCCATCCATGTTTTCACAAATGGCAGTATTTCATATTTTCTTAGGGCTGAGAAATGTTCCATTATATATATATATATATATATATATATATATATATATATATATATATATATATATATGGATGGATTATCCAGCCATCTATTGAAGAGCACTCTGGTTTTTTCCTTAGTTGGCTACCATTAATAATGCTGCAATAAACACAGTGTGCACTCCCCCTTCTTCTTGTGATAATGTGAGATGACAAAATGACTATGTGATGAAATGAAGTGAGGTGAATGTGACATAATTAATTAAAATAAGAGTTACTTGAATACAAATACTGCAATACTGCCACAGTTGTTCTGATAACCCAGTCAGCTACTAAGCGGCTAATGGGCAAGAAGCACATACAGTGTGGAAGTGTTCCACAAAGGGATGATTTACAGCCAGATCAAGACGGAGCAAGATGTCGTGAGATTTCATCATGCTACTCAGAATGACATGCGATTTAAAATTTACAAATTGTTCAGTTTTGGAATTTTTTATTTAATATTTTTGGACCTCAGTTGAGCTGGGTAACTGAAACAGCAGAAAGTAAAACTATATCAGGGGGGGATTATTATATACCACTTATCACAACCTAATATGTGGCTGATTTCTTTTGTTCATACAACTTATATGAGATTCATCCATATTATTGCTCACAAAAATCGTTCATCTTAAAAAAAAAAACACAAACGCTGTGAAGTATTCCATTTCATTAATATCTTATAATTATCTATCCATTTGTATACTGGTGGTCATTTTGAATGTTTCTAGATTTTGTATAATATGAATAAAGTTCTATGAATATTCTTTTACATATTTTTAATTGATACACATGTAGGTGTGGAAATGTTTGGTCATAAGTTATTTATATGTTCATCTTTAGGAGATGGTGTGGCCTATTAAGTAGACATACAGTGTTATTTTGCTTTACAAAAAATAACTCTTTGTTTTTATTTTCTGGATATGTCACTTGCTTTCAATTTTAATTGAATCTGTTATCTTTATTATTTAATTTATTTTTTTGGTTTTAATTTACTTTGCTTTTCCTAATTTTTTGACGTAAAAGCATAAATCACTAATTTTAAGCTTTCTTCTTTTCAAAAATATGTATATTTTAAGTCATTAGTTTTTCCCTTAGCAATGCTTTAGGCTCATCATCATACTTTTACTGTTTAGCTTCCAACTGTGTTTGTTAGTCCCATGATATTTAGAATTACATCAACAAAGAAAAAGCAAACTAGGGTTCCAAAGAAATATAATAGACACTATGAGATTATAAAAGTTTCAAAAATAATGCCTCTTTAGACAAAGAGGAGTAAAATAAGTGAAAAACAAATATCTGTTTATTTGGATCTATTGAATTTTCCCTTTGGGGGAAAAATGCCATATGTACATAAAAAAACAAGAATTTAGTTTGAAAGGAAACGCAGAATATAGGAAAAAATGTCACTGTGCTCAGGTGTGATAAAAGTTTTGATATAACTGTCTGTCACCAGGTATCACGTACTTAACCAGCACAATCCCCTTTAATATCCAAAAATCTTATGAGATAAAAATCATTAGTTTTTTTTTCTTACTGATGATAAATTAGAGATTCAGTATTATCACGTAGCCCACAGTTAGAAAATCTAGCATTTAATTTCAGGTTCTCTGAAGTTGAAGACCACAAGTTTAACCATTAAACCATATCCAATACCTTGCATTTTATAATCACCCCTTCCTCTTTAGGTGACACTCTTTCTAGACTGGCTCATGTTCCTAGTATTCTCAGAGATTTTTTAAATCAAAATATTCTTGATAAGGAAAAAAATGACATTCAAAAACAGTACTTCTCATGAATCCTGTTTTTTTAACAAGAGGAAAGATTTTTAACAGGAGGCAAGATTTAAGTTAATTCTGGTATAAATTGAGGAAAGACCAATTGGGCAAAAAAATCATTTTGCTAAGGAAATAATTATAGGATGTTGTCATTGAACTATAGTGTCAGGCACTATTTATTCTCATGTGTAGGGACTCTCTCTTGATAGTTATACTTTTTATTCACAAATTCTTATATATTAAAAATTGTGTATTATTTTAATTTCATTAATTTTCATTTAGCATTAGTCATTCACATATACCTTATATTGTAAATCATTATATGTATAAATCACTAAAAATAAAAAGGGAAATGTGTTTAATTTTTGGTATCACATAACACGCATTGGAGGATAAAGCCACTAATGAAATATTTAAGAATATGCAAATTGTTTTCACATTATACTGTTTTAGATCTTTATCTAGTCTCTCCATGAAATTTATTAGGGATAATAATGAATAAAAATTATGACATTTGCAAATACATTATTCAATAACATATTTTAGGTAGTATTAGTAGTTTCAGCCACTTATTGAGGTGTTTAAGTGGGCATGTCTGAACTTATACATGTTTTGTTTCAAATTCTGTAGTTCATGTTAGGCTTTTTTATTTTAATACATTAAGTCTTTGCAAACATAGGTAGTTTTGGAAATTATATAAGCCCATTGTATGCCAGTTTTATAGGAAAAACTGTTAATTTAAGGGGAAAAGTAAATGATTACCATTACACTTAAAATTTACTTAAAATTGCATATTATGGAATTTCTTAGCAATACAAGTGAAAACTTAACTGGATATCCAGTCTAACAAGTACTTTCTGAAACATTGGTTATTTAAGACTGCTATTTCTGTACTTTTGTTGCCTTAAAGAAATATCACTGCTTCCCAAAGAGCCAGGCTATTTCTTCATGATTCAAATTCCTTCCTCCACAAAGTTAAAGTTCAAAATCCTTTATCCCACTTTTAGCATGATCAAATGGATGCAAAAATATGGTGGGGAAATTGCATCTATAAAGAACACCAAGAAAGAATACCATTCAGAAACCTGAAAGAATTTCTGCAGGATCTTATATAGAAAGTAACAAAATAAAGCATGTAGAATCCCTATGAAAACATGAACTATGTTACTGAGAAAAGGAGAAGATCCTAGTAAAATAGGCAGTGCACCTCAATCTACAATGATAATCACTGAAAACAAGGTTGAGATATGTTGGGTGATGAATTCAAATCAAATTTTGATGGAAATTAGATGATAGATAGATAGATAGATAGATAGATAGATAGATAGATAGATAGATAGATAGATATAGATACATAGACAGATACATAGGTACATAGATAGACAGATAAATAGATAGATAGATAGATAGATAGATAGATAGATAGATAGATAGATATAATTAAATATATGGTGATGGAAGGAGAACTGACTCTGTAGTGAACACACAATGCAATATACAGATGATGTATTACAGAAGTGTATACCTGAAACCTATGTAAATTTACTAACCTATGTAACTTTACATACATGTATATATACTTGGTAATGTACCCTAGAATCCATATATCTGGAATGGACTCAGGGTTAAGGATAATGATAACATGTATGGAATAATATAATTTATTGCAGAAGTAGTGCAGAGATAAATATGCAACTGATACTCACTTTTTGAGATTGAAAATAGGATTATGAAACACATTCCTAGTTTTGCAAACCACTAACTATTGCCTTATTGACAATCAAACCTGGAGTTTTTCAATAAGAGGATCCACCTAATATTTAGATAGCATACATAAGCTAAAATCAGGAAGGAAGGAACTAGGATATAGGATAAGCTATTCATCACCTACTTCCAAGTGTGGGAGAACTATTTTTACGAGAGGGAGGAAAGAAAAGAAATAAAATGTAAACGTAAGTCACTTTTCAGGGTGTTGAGAAAGTCAAGTCACTGGGTAAGTGGGAGTAGTGTGAGGGCAAAGAGAGGATGTTCTGTTCTGTTCCCCTGGGGCACAGCAACAGAAATAGGCTCTGTGAGTCCGACAGTGGTGGGCCATGGACATTGAGATAAGAGCTGATGGGCTTGCCATATGCCAGGTGTGGCAGGATGAATAGATCTGGGAAAAGTTGTGAGTGAAACCCTGGGCCTACAGGCTTTTTGAAAGATGTGATAAAAAGTTAAGAATATTCAACCTGTGGAGGCTAGTGTGATTCTGAACCATTCCAAGTTTGCTACCGGGCACTGTCCAAACAAAAAGATTAATATCAGAATGTATTTGATGAGGACCACACCAACTCCTGTTGTAAGGACAACTGGTTTCCAAATCGGGTATTATTAACCAGCCTACTGGAAGAGGAGAAATGACTCTGGGTGGTGAACACACAATGTAGATGATATATTACAGACATGTACACTTGAAACCTAGACAGTTTAAAAAAACTAATGTCATCCCAATAAATTTAATTTAAAAATATAACCAAACAAACAAACAAACAATAAGAAACCAACAACCTGTGCTGGTTAAAATTAATTAGAAACTAAGGACCAAGTGGCTAACATTTTCAATGATGATGTTTAAAACTCTAGTATATGCCCTTAAAAGAAGCACAGCAAGTGAACGGCAGAAGAAAAAATAAAGTATTTTTTCTTTAATAAAAAGTACTTAAATGGACTATTTAAATATAGTGTTATTCTAAACATTCATACAATTAGGAATAAAAATTCCCTCCTCTTGCCTCCCCATATAATTATTGAAACATGGGTACTTAGGAAAAGTAATATATTAATTAGAGACAGATTAAACTTCTCTACATAGTCCAAGTTGTGGTAGGGAATACATTTACATCTCTTTGCTTTTAATCTATATTTGTCTTTATATTTAAAGTGAATTTCTTCTACAGAACATATAGTTGGGTTTTGTTATTTGATCCATTCTGGTGATCTTTGTCTTTTCATTACTGTTTTTAGACTGTTAAACTTTATATTGATTATTGATACATTTGGATTGATATCAACCATTTTAATACTGTTTTTGTTTTGTTGCTCTTGCTGTTTGTTTGCATTTTTGTTCTCTACTATTTTCTGCCTTTTGAGTTTTAATTGAGCAAGTGATTTCTATATAAACGATTAAACATGAACTGATGAATACTCATTTAGCATGATAGATAACAAAAGATGCCCACAGATATTCTAACATGAGCACTGTGAAATATCTAATCATCTTTCAGTTGGTGCATGTTGTGGGTAGAAAACTCTGAAAGCCTTGCTCTCTCTTTCTTATTTTGCACTCCAGCATTTAATAAATCTGATGGAGCTGAAAGACTAATATGACAAGAAGAGTCTGAGTGTGAGAAATTGGAAGAAAAAGATCTTTAAAGGCCAACAGGAGGGCAAGAAGAGAAACGCTGTCCAAGGCAACAGCATATTACAGGCATGAACAGCTATTTGGGTACCACTGAGAAAGAGAATTGAGACCTTCTGATCATCATAAGAAATTGAGGGAAGAGAACGTTTTGAGTAAGGAAGAAGAGACATTTCAAACTAGTCAACTCCCCTCCTTGAGAACAGGCTGGAAAATACAAATTGAAGCTTCAATAAAATGTGCTATAAATTTTTCTCTCTACCATGCTGCCATAAATAGATAGATAAGTCATTCTTCCTAAATAGGGCATTACTTCAAACTTGGTTAGTTAGTTGTCAAAGATAATAACTCCTTTAGTATTGTTTAACCTACTAGAGTTCTATATTGAATTCTAGGGGCTCATATTTATATTGCTTAAGTTACTTCTCATTAAAATATGATAATTTTCTATATATGTCAATGATGTCCATTTCATCTAATGTGTCATTTAGGGCCGCAACAAAAGAACAAGACAAACAAATGAGAAACAAAAACTCATAGACACAGACAATAGTTTAGTGGTTACCAGAGTGTAAGGGGGTTGGGGGGGTGGGAGATGAGGGTAAGGGGGATCAAATATATGGTGATGGAAGGAGAACTGACTCTGGGTGGTGAACACACAATGGGATTTATAGATGATGTAATACACAATTGTACACCTGAAATTATGTAATTTTATTAACAATTGTCACCCCAATAAATAAAAAAATAAAATAAAATAATAAGATAATAGAGTGTAAAAAAATGATAGTTTTCGGCCCTATTATTTCTAGAGACAAAAACCACTGTGTAATTGAATATAAAACTGAAAATGCATGTAAAATTTATTTGTGAATTATAAAGCATCCCATGAGTATTTTGTTACCCTATGAACCCTTTAAGGGCAAAGCTATTCTAGCGTGTGAAGCATTTTTTATATGTAAAAAAAAGTATTTGTTAAAGATGTGGTAAATGAATGAATCAATGCTCTGAAACAACTCTTTTACCACCTGAAGGGGCAGATATGCATGCTCTTTGCACTTCCAGTTTGGGGTTGAAAACATGTCCAACACTGTAGACATAATTAATTCTTCATTTTTTGAATTAGAAACCTAATATTTCAGTAATTCTAGTGCCTTGGTGATCATTAAAAGAACAGCATAAAAATAGATGATATAATAGGTCATACATTTCATATTGTGTGGGTTAAAAATAAATTTTTCAAATAAAAATATAGTTTCTGATGGATTATATGTTTGTTAATATAAAGCAATTTACCCATATATCTAAATACTTTGTCACTTTCCATATATAACTGTATCCAGAGACTTATGCATTTAATATATTTCTTCCTAAGAATACATTTACTCTTATGTTCAAAATACATTTTCTACAAAGGGAGAAATTGTTTTGTACTATATATTCAATCACTTCAAGAATTTTTACAGATAAAACTGGCACAGCCTTTAAAGAAAACGAACTTGCAGACTTAATTCTTCACAGTGATAGGCATGAAAATAAACCTAATGAAGATAATGCAGATGATTATAGTAATATACGAGCATGGAGAAAATAAATATCAAATGCCCGTTACTTAAATTTAAATTTAATTGTCAGTCAATCACACATGGGCACAATCCTAAACACTTCATGCTTATAAACAAAGATACAGATACCTCATCTGATACCTTACACATTTGAAAAAGCCATTTTGAAACCGCATCATCCTGAAAGCTAGGAAAATGACATGATTTTATAGCAAAGAGCACATGATGACTCTTTTGAGCAACTCATCATATATCACACTATCACAGTTTAAGCAAATTCTTTAGACTCCATGGCTATGGGTTCAAAAGAATGACTGAACTGCTGGTTCCTCTGGCTTTTAAAGTCTAGAGAAAGGTTCACCTTGAGATCTCAGGTAAACATAAGCAAAGCATACAAGTAAGACAAAAGAAATTCTCAAGATGTCAGGCACATTTTCTCAAATGGGAATATTTTTTTGGTCAGTGTTGGGGAAATAGTATTATTCATCTATCCCAGGGAAGGCATTGTGATAAACATTGGAGCTAGGCAGGATAGTTCTGTTAATGGAATTAATAAATTAATTTTTGGGTATGATGTGAGAAACAGATCAAAGTTCATTTTCTTTTATATAAAGTTAGTTAACTGTATAAAACCATTTATTTAAAGGCTAATGTTTTATTTTTTTACAAAATGCCTTGCATTTTTGTCAAAAAACAGTTGTGTATACATTAAATATTGGAATCTCTATTTTATTCTATTAATATATTTATCTATTTTATGCCAATAGCACATTATTTGGATTACTGTAATGAATCTTGAAATAAACCTTGAAATAAGGTAGTACCCCCCTTTAACTTTGTACTTCTTTTAAAATATTGCTTTGGCTATAGCAATTTACCCTTGTAATATGAATTTAGAATCAGCTTGCCAATACCACCAAAGAGTCTGTATAATATTGATTAGGGTTATATGGAATCTGTAGATCAATTAAAGGAGAATTCTATAATTTGTTTCGATCCTAAAATCAGACATCTTTTCAAGGAGCCCTGGTCCCTGTTATTAGAGATAAGTAGTATTAGAAACCAATATGTGTGTGCCAGTTGTGTTCACTGATACAGAAGTATCATTACTTCAAGATCCTTTCAGCTGACCCAACAAAGATATGTACATGTGTATACACCAACTCGTGTATACGTATCTCTCTCTCTCTCTCTCTCTCTCCATCTAACTCTCTCTCTCCATCTGTTCATCTGTATTTATGTTAGCGAAACATGCCTTTACGTTGATGTCTCCATATCTAATCCTTACCACAAAGATCATTCTGCTTCCTCTCTTTGCTAATTATACATGTATAGCATTTAGAAAATTGTTAACTTTTACCTCCATAGGAAACAAATAAATAATTAAATCAACTATTGTATAATATTTATGTATAGTTTCTTTTGTCTTTAATCTCCCAGACTGCACTCCTTCCCAAAGTAATTTAGCTCACAGTATTTACATCAATCTCTTTCTTTACTTCATCTATTTGTAATAAAATTAGTTTCTTTTGTTACAGTTTTCATTGCATGCAAGGATTTCCATTACTTCTTAAATGATTTATATAATTCTCATACTTAAGGTTCAGTTTTGTTTTTTGTTTTCTTTTTTTTTTTTTTTTTTTTTAGCTGTAAAGATCTATGGGGTTATCCAAGTGAATAGTGTGATGTAAGCACTACAAGTATACCTCATTTTAATGCTTCCCAAATATGTGTTTTTATTTATTTATTTTTTGTTGTTGTTGTTTTTTTATAGTTTTATTTTATTTTATTTTTACATCCCTCACACCGTGAACCCCCCTCCCCCCATCCACCACCACCCCGACCTCACACCGAGCCATCACATTATACACATAAAATTATAGTTGGCATTCATTAATGTCCAGTCTCTGGTGTACAATGCCATGACCAAGCAGCCACAGCATCCCTGAGGTGGTCTCCCAAACAGGACACATGTCCATCGGACACCCAACAAAATCCCCAAACACTATTGAATAAGTTCCCCAAAGTAATTCTCAAAAAACCCTGAGGCCATCCTGTGGTCACCAGCCGCCCCCCAATCCCTTCACCCTTCCCCCCCATCCCTAACCCCCTCCCTCCCGCCCATCTAACAACTCTCAGTTTTTTGTGTCCCTAAAACTGTTTCTGATTAGTTCATACACATATTCTTTTCTTTAGATTCCGCATATAAGTGAGATCATATGGTACTTGTCTTTCTCTTTCTGACTTATTTCACTTAACATAATGTTCTCAAGATCCATCCATGTTGTCACAAATGCTCCTATATCATCTTTCCTTAACACCGAATAGTATTCCATTGTGTATATATACCACAACTTCTTTATCCATTCATCTATGGAAGGGCATTTTGATTGTTTCCATGTCTTGGCCACTGTAAACAAAGCTGCAATGAACATTGGAGCACACATGTCTTTATGTATAAATGATTTCAAATTCTTTGGGTAGATACCCAGGAGAGGGATTGCTGGGTCATATGGTAAAATAAACAAATGGGACTATATGAAACTTAAAAGTTTCTGCACAGGAAAAGAAACCATCGACAAAATAAAGAGGCAACCGAATGAATGGGAGAAGATTTTTGCAAACTGTTCCTCCGATAAGGGTCTAATATCCAAAATATACAAGGAACTCATGAAACTCAGCAACAACAAAACAAACAACCCAATTGAAAAATTGGCAGAGGATCTGAAGAGACATTTCTCTAAAAAGGACTTACAAATGGCAAATAGACATATGAAAAAATGCTCAACATCACTAATCATCAGAGAAACGCAAATAGGTGAGGTGAGATATCACCTCACCCCAGTCAGAATGGCTATCATCAACAAGACAAATAAGTGTTGGAGAGGCTGTGGAGAAAAAGGAACCCTCATACACTGTTGGTGGGAATGCAGACTGGTGCAGCCACTATGAAAGGCAGTGTGGAGGTTCCTCAAAAAATTACAAATAGAATTACCATACCACCCAGCAATCCCTCTCCTGGGTATCTACCCAAAGAATTTGAAATCATTTATACATAAAGACATGTGTGCTCCAATGTTCATTGCAGCTTTGTTTTTTTTTTTGTTTGTTTGTTTTTTCTATGAGTGGAAGAAATGCACTCTACAATAATTATAAAAAGTACAGCTGGCCTTTTTACAAGTGGGGGGTTAGGGGTGCTGATGTCCCATGCAATCAAAAATTTGCATATAACTACAATTGGCCCTCCTGTGTGAGGATTCCTAACTGCAGAGTAAACTCTGGAACAACAAGGGTTTGACTTGGAAGGTCAATTGAACCGCTGGAGTCAACTGATAATAAAATTCCATGTATAAGTGGGTCCACACAGTTCAAGCCTAGGTTGTTGAAGGGTCAACTATATAGTATAGTCAATACATAAATCAATAGCATGTTTGTTTATTATCATCAAGTATTAGATTCTGTGCAAATTGTATGTGCTTTATGTTTATACAACTGACAGTGCAGTAGGATTGTTGACATCAGCATCACATGAGTACAGCATTGTTCTACCATGTTATGACGTCTATGATGTCACTAGGTGATAGGAATGCTTTCAGTTCCATTCCAATCTTATGGAACCACTGTTATACCATATAGGTGCTGCATAATGATGTTTTGGTCAATCGTGGAGTAACAAAATTTGAGGAGGACCTATATCAAACACAGATAAACTTCTAATAACATGCATTGAAGACCAGACACAGAAATGTATTCCTCTCAGCACTATGACAATCATGGCCAAAATTTGTTCAAAGATAAGGACCCAGCATTAGTGGTATTGGAATATTGGGACTTTATTTATTTGAACTATATTTACTGCTAGCTGTGGTTAGTTTAAACAATTCAAGAATCATTATTCATTACATAATGTGTAAGTGAATGGTGAGTCTGCAAGTGTTTATGGGAAGGAAAATGAAGAAGTTTTCGAAACTCCAGATAAGCTGAGTTTTGAGAAGAAAAATTAGTTGCCATAGAAAATATGCAATATGGATGAAAACCCCTTGTTCTGGAAACAGATCACTGAAAGGAGTTTCACCCATATGGAGGTCAAGTCAATGCCAAGTTTGATGGAATTTAAGGACAGGATAATAGTCTCACTTGGAGGCAATGTTGCAGGATAAAAATTGAAACCCTTTGTGATCCGGCACAGTGAGAACCACAAGGCCTTCAAAATTTTCGATACGCATGCACTGTGAGTGTATGACAGGAACAATGAGAAGTCATGGATGACCCAACTCGTCCTCCTAGATACTCTCTTGAATTGTTATTCCAGGAAAGTGAAAAGTGCTGTTTGCTGAATAGCATAACTTTTGAGATTTTGCTTATTGTTGATAATACTCCCACACTTCCTCCTTTTGTTGATGGTCTTTATCACTATATCAAAGTGATGTTTCTCCCTCCAAGCACCAACTCTTTGATTCAACTGATGTACCAAAGTGTTATAGCAACTTTTATGGCCTACTACCTAAGGAGGATCTTTGATGAGCCTATTGCTGCAACTGAAGAAGATACTCAGAAAACACTGATACAAATGTGTAAGAATTACAACATCTATTACTGCATCTACAAACCCAACTTGGGCGTCACCAAGGACTGAATGGATGGCATTTGGAAGAAGACATTCAAGTGGTTCACCCACGATTTTTAAGGGTTTGCTAAGTATGAGGAGCCATTAATAGAGAGGAATGTTCATGGTCCATTATCAACTGAGAAGCAAATCTATAATGAAAGAAAGAAAGAAAGAAAGAAAGAAAGAGAGAGAGAGAGAGAGAGAGAGAGAGAGAGAGAGAGAGAGAGAGAGAGAGAGAGAAAGAAAGAAAGAAAGAAAGAAACCAAGCAAACCACCATGGACCTATTTCTGAAAAGAGTGACACCTTCTCAAGAAGAGCCTCAGACAGGTACTTCAGGAGCTATTCCAGAAGAAGGCATTGTTATCATAGGAGATGACAGCTCCATGTGTGTTAGTGCCCCGACGACCACCCAGGGGGACAAGATGTGGAGGTAAAAGACATTGATGTTTATGATCCTGATCCTGTGCAGGCTTGGGCTAATGTGTGTGTGTGTGTGTGTGTGTGTGTGTGTGTGTGTGTGTGTAAAAGCTGTTAACAACAACAAAAAAGAAATTAAAAAGTGAAATAAATAAGTAAATATAATTTAAATATAAAAACAAATCTTACTGAGTAAGTATATGAAGAAAAAATGCTTTTGTATAATTGTGCAATGTGTTTGTTAATGTTATTACACAGGGTCAAAAAGTTAAAAATTATAAAGTTTATACAACCAGAGTCCTTCAATAGATGATTGGATAAAAAAAATTGTGGTACCTCCATACAATGAAATATTACTCGGCCCAAGAAAAGATGAAACACTGTTGTTTGTGATAACATGGATGGATCTTAATGCTAAGCAAAATAAGCCAGATGGAAAAAGTTGAGAATATGTCACTCATATGTGGGATATAAAATTGAAAGCAACAAACAAACAAAACAACAAACAAGCAAAAACTCAGACACAGACAACAGTTTAGTGGCTACCAGAAGATAATGGGGAAGAGGAGGTGGTAAAGAGGATCAAGTTGGTCAAATACATGGTGATGAAGGAGAATTCACTTTGGTTGGTGAACACACAATGCAATATGTAGATAATGTATTATAGAAATGTATGTTTGAAACCTATATAATTTTATTAACTAATGTCACCCCAATAAATTTAATTTTAAAAAGTTGATAAAGTAAAATGTTACAATAAGCTAAGGTTAATTTATTATTGAAGAAAAATATTTTTTTATAAATTTAATGTAGCCTAATATACCATGTTAAAATCTACAGCAGTGTACATTAGTGTCCTAGGCCTTCACACTCACTCACCACTCACTCACTCACCTACCCAGAGCAATTTCCTGTCCCGCAATCTCCAATCATGGTAAATGCCCTATGCAGGTATACCATTTTTTACCTTTTATACTATATTTTTATAGTACCTTTTCTTTGTTTAGATACATTTAGATACAGAGAGACTTATCATTGTGTTACAATTGCCTATAGTATCCAGTACAGTAACACGCTGTATAGTTTTGTAACATATGGATAGGTTATCTCATATGGCCTATGAGTAGGTGTGTAGCAGGGTATACCATCTAGGTTTGCGTAAGTATTCTCTAAGATGTTCACACAATGACAACATTGCCAAATGATGCATTTCTCAGAACGTATCACTGTCATTAAGTGATTCATGACTATATAGTAATACCCAAGAGACATATGGGGGCCACTGATTCTGAGAAACAGTAATTTGTACTAATTATCATAAGTTAAGTATGCAATGAGATCTGGAATTTGTATATAAGCCTCAGACATCAAAGCTCATATACTTTCCACACAACTGCCTTTCTTGTTCAAAGTTACTTTTTTTTTCATGTAAAGAAAAATATTCTGAGAGAGGAAGGTTGATTTGTTCCAAATCACATCAAAATGCATTCACCTTCCTCAGCTGTCACTAATAATGAGATCTATGAAGTCAGTTGAAATTATGAATTGCAATTTTCTTTCTTCTCATTTCTACTCTTCAACATCTGGTGGAGATATAAAGAGGAATCCTCACAAATATTTGGATGTTTTTGTAGAAGTATGACATTTTTTCAAGTTTGCCTTTCACCAACTTTGATTTATACTTGATTTTAAAATACATTGAGTCTTATTCTCCCCTCACTAGCAGGAGGGAGTAGCTGCCATAAATCTTTGATACTGCTGCTTACACAAAGGAAAGGATTGTCCTGGATTGCAAGACATATAATACCAACTCAGGGGCAGGGAAAACGTGATGGGAGAAGATTTTTTAATGTGCTGTAGGCATAGAAAGGTATGGAGTAGGGCTTTCATTTTCAAGGAGAAGTTAAGCTAATTCATTTGTAATACTAAAATTGTATAATGGAGAAACAGTTTTCCTTCAAAGATCTAGTAATAAATTAAACAAATGGAGCATTTTTCTTACCAATGAAATCCGACTACCATCAATTATAACTGCTTGGAAATAATTCCACTAATCATGCAATACACTATTATAATGGATATCAGTTTTTCTCATCCATATCAAGGAAATGAGCAGTATGGCTCTTTAAAGCATGCAAAAACATCGAATTGGAAAATAAAAAGTAAGATTGAAATTCAAATAAACTGAAGGTCTGATAAATATGACTTGGATCATGTTTGAAATACTAATATATTTTGTGGGTAGATACAGAGTGCACTCAATAGAAAAATGGGCAAGAATTGAATGGCCACTTCATAGAAGAAAATATGAAAGTAACTATAAACAATCAACCTTAATTAACCTCATTAATCAGGAAAATGTAAATGTGAGAAGGTACATGAATGGCTAAAACTAAAACAAAATTGAAAATGGAAAAATTAAACACATCGATCCAGTCAATAGTATTTCCTATTATGGTTCCAATATAAACCATACACACACACACACACACACACACACACGAATTGTAATCTCTGTGTCAATGATTAAGTTCTTTCACATGCTTTGAGTCTATCTTAAAGTAATATATTTTCTGAGTTATTTCTTAGATTATCCCGGCCATCATCACTCACTCTTTTTCTAAACACCTGGTATTTTCAATTGTGGTATGGTATCTTTCATCAATTAATATCCACGATCTTTTACTACCATTAGGTTGATTTCTTTTGTTTGTGAGATTTTCTGCTCTTTGAGGTATTCAAGATACATCTTGTGTTACTCCTGTAGCTTCAGTAATAAAACACTTGGTATAAAATATTTGATTAAATATGTGTTTTTGATTGATTGATTCTTATCACTGTATTTAAGCAAATACATTTTCAATTTAAAGTGTATTTCCTACAGTGTTTAGAATTATCTAAACAAACAAAAAGTATATGTATATTTTCTGCCCACCATATTTACCCTATAATTTTATGGATGAGAAATTAGAAATTTACTGAGGTTAATGACATTGTCTAATATCATACAGCAAGCGTGTGACAAAATTATAACTTGGATAAAGGGCCACTGATTTTAGGCCACTGTTCCATGCAATTGAATGCATACTTTTAATAAAAACAAACAAACAAACAAACAAACAAAAACAGAATTGGGGTAAAAAAAACAGCAACTTGAGTATGACTCCAGCAATCGATTTTTTCCCTTTGAATGAAAGCTGCTGTTTAATGTCGATGCCCCTCTTCCTATGATGCATGGTGCTGAATGTTAGTTGACAACCTAAGCTGAAGAGGTAGTAAATAAATACAAAGAAAAATAAAAACACACAAATTGCAATATTTCCCTGTGGGATAATATACATGGCAAAAACTCTAACAGCCAAAAGGATTATAGATCTTGTAGAGAAATCTGGGATGCCAAATGAAGTGCATCTAGCAAGAAGTGAAGGAAAACAGATGGGTGTTTCGTATTTTCTATTGTATTCTCAAGAACCACATGAACCTACTTGAATGACCAAGGTCACAACAACCTAATCCAATACTAAACCACTGTAGTTATAAATGTAAAAAAAGGTTTGGGGGATGTTTCGGTGATATAAAGTAGCATAATCAGAATTTATGATTAAGGAGAAATGAAGAGGAGCAGAAAAAAATGCACGTATAGTATGAAACAGAATTGCCAAAAATATATGTATCCCCTTACATTTTGATAATATCTTTGCTATTAATTACCAAAATCATGAGACTTTTTATTATTTCCCCAAGTATAAACTGTAGAAAATAATTTGGTAAGAAGCTTGAGTGTTGCTGTTGGCACACTTTTATTTTTAATTAGTTTCTTTTTCAATAAATACTTTTCAAATAGTGCATATTGTGAGAATTCATATTTTATCTCCTTGTTTACAGTTACCTTTAAAATTATTATTGTAAAAAATGACTCAAGGAAAATGGTAGTTAAAACAAGTACAAAATTATCATCTGTGGAAAGCAAAGTGAATAACATATGAGAGATGAATGATAAACACAGGAATGAATGACATTGAGGACAAGTTTATGCGTGTGTGTGTTTTTTAATGTATATGTAACTTGTTAAAAAAGAAATTTGGAAAGAAGAATGGATTATAATTTTGCCTACTAGGTTGAAAAATAATAATTGGAGCTTAAATAGATTTAGGAGAAAATATTACAATTTTAGAGTCACAGCAACATGTCTGCTTTATTATTATTATTATTATTATTATTACTATTATTATCATTATTATTATATATGTATATATATAATTTAGAAGGTCTTTGGATGAATAGACCAAACAGCAAATTAACAACTTATTTATTACAATAACTATCCTTCACATTTGTAATTATAAGTTTATATAGATTTCAAATCAAACAGACATAAACTACCAATTTGCTAAATGATCAATTATTTTATTTTTTTTAAATTTGTTATGTAGCATCATGTGGCTTGTGTTGCATTACTAGTAATGCCATTAATACATTTTTTATTTACAATAACAAAGGAACACTTTTTCTCTTAGATGAATCCTTGGCCAAACTCTTGACATTAGTCAGTTTTCAAACAACATCCTTTTCCTAATGGTGAACATAAGTAAATATTTATTTTGTGACAAGTTACAAAATAGTGAAATCAGTTTTTTAAAACAGTAGTTTCCTCTATTCATAGTGACTCAGTCATAGCAGAAGCTTGGGTGATGAAGGGGGTTATGGGTAATCTCTATCATGTCCAAGTTTTTCTCTTTGGGCTAGGGTAGAGCATCCGTAATTTTTCCACAAGCTCATAAGGCTATGGGCTATTGTTTGAATCAAGGTTTTAGTTATCCCAGTGGTACCCTGATGATGTATAAGATACCCCATATTTAACCTTGCACTGAAGGATATAAATATTTCTAACTCTTATTTTAAAATTGCCTCTGACCAAATTTAAGAAATAAGAATATCAAGCTTTTAATTTTATTAATTCATCAGGAAACCACCTGGAGAAAAACAACAAATTCCATAACTTGTGTAGCCTTGAATGATTTATTATTAGCTGTGATTTTATTAGCACACTCACTCCATTTTAATGAGAGTTAGTGCCAAATTCACTAGCTGTAGAGAATTATGTCACATACTAGTATTGATAGAATATTGTAATTTATTTTGCTATTATTTATAGAGAACTTCCAGGCTTTGCTTTTAATTACCGACTCATATTCCTAACCTCCGAATTGCACTGAAGTCACAGTGGTACATCACTTTTCAGTACCTAAGCTTTTGAAAATTAATCTCAGGGCTATCAAATGCAGTTCCTAGTTTTTGTCACTGTTAAGGCAAGAATACAATTTTTGATGTTTAAAATGACATATACAATTCTGCTCCATTTTGCATCTCTAATATCTGTCAGCATTAATGACATTTATTTTCAAGTTTGAAGTAAACGATATTTGGACATATATTGGAAAATTCCCTTTTCTTAAGAAATGTTTTCAAAGTTTACTGTCTTAATATTGTTTACTGGATGATCGGTCACGAAAATTAAAACAAAAACCCAAAGTATGTGTCAGTAACACAGTTACGCTTTGTCTTTCTAAACACATCTTCAGCATTTACATTTGAGGAAAAAAGAAACTAACAGTGATTATGCTGAGGTTAAATAGAATTATAAGACTTCTTTAAAAATGGACGAAAGATGGACATTGAAAAATATTATAAACATATAAAAAAACAGAAGATATAAACAATTTGATTTACAGACTGCTAGATTTAGACAACGATATATCAAGTTTTGTTTTTTTTTTAATTTATTGGGGTGGCAATTGTTAGTAAAATTACGTAGATTTCGGGTGTACAATTCTGTATTACATAATCTATAAATCCCATTGTGTGTTCACCACCCAGAGTCAGTTCTCCTTCCATCACCATATATTTGATCCCACTTTCCCTCATTTCCCACCCCCCCATACCCTTTTACTCCCCACCCCCCTTATCCTCTGGTAACCACTAAACTATTGTCTGTGTCTATGAGTTTCTGTTTCTCATTTGTTAGTCTTGTTCTTTTGTTGTTTTTGGTTTATATACCACATATCAGTGAAATCATATGGTTCTCTGCTTCATCTGTCTGACTTATTTCGCTTAGCATTATACTCTCAAGATCCATCCATGTTGTCACAAATGGTCCTATTTCATCTTTTCTTACCGCCAAATAGTATTCCATTGTGTATATATACCACAACTTCTTTATCCATTCATCTATCGAAGGACATTTTGGTTGTTTCCATGTCTTGGCTACCTTAAACAAAGCTGCAATGAACATTGGAGCACACATGTCTTTATGTATATATGTTTTCAGATTTTTTGGGTAGATACCCAGGAGAGGGATTGCTGGGTCATATGGTAATTCTATTTATACTTTTTTGAGGAACCTCCACACGGCCTTCCATAATGGCTGCACCAGTCTGCATTCCCACCAACGGTATATAAGGGTTCCTCTTTCTCCACAGCCTCTCCAACACTTGTTACTATTGGTCTTGTTGACAATAGCCATTCTGACTAGGGTGAGGTGATATCTGATTGTGGTTTTTATTTGAATTGTTTTTTGTATTTCTTTTTCTGAGATTTCATTTTTAATATGTAGCAATGCAATGGACTTTTGTACATTGATTTTGTAGCCAGCAACTTTACTGTATTCGTTGATTGTTTCTAATACCCTTTTGCGGGAGTCTTTAGGGTTTTCTATATATAGCATCATGTCATCTGCAAAGAGTGATAATTTAACTTCTTCATTCCCAATTTGGATGCCTTTTATTTCTTTCTCTTGCCTGATTGCTCTGGCAAGGACTTCCAACACTATGCTGAAAAACAGAGGTGATAGGGGACAGCCTTATTGTGATCCTGAACATAGATCAAAGGGTTTTAGTTTTTCACCATTAATTATGAGATTAGCTGAGTGCTTGTCATAGATGGCCTTTATTATGTTAAGTTATTTTCCTTCTATACCTATTTAATTAAGTGTTTTAATCATAAATGGATATTGTATCTTGTCAAATGCTTTTTCTGCATCAATTGATATAATCATATGATTTTTCTCCTTTATTTTGTTTATGTGATGTATTACATTGATGGGTTTGTGGATGTTGAACCATTCTTGTGCCCCGGGGATGGATCACACTTGGTTGTGATGAATAATCTTTTTAATGCATTGTTGTATTCGATTTGCTAGAATTTTGTCTAGGATTTTTGTATCAGTATTCATCAGAGATATTGGGCTGTAGTTTTCTTTTTTTGTGTTGTCCTTACCAGGTTTTGGTATCAGGGTAATGTTGGCCTCATAAAATGAGTTAGAAAGTACTGTCTCTTCTTCAATTTTTTGGAAGAGTTTGAGCAGGATTGGTATTAGATCCTCTTTGATGGTTTGGTAGAATTCACTAGTGAAGCCATCTGGTCCCGGACTTTTGCTTTTGGGAAGGTTTTGGATGACTGATTCAATTTTGTTACTGGACATCGGTCTGTTTATATTTTCCAGTTCTTCATGGTTCAGCCTTGGAATACTAAATGTTTCTAAGAACTTGTCCATTTCTTCTAGATTATTGAATTTGGTGGCATATAGTCCTTCATAGTATTCTTGGATGACCCTTTGTATTTCTGTGGTGTCCGTGATAACTAACACTTTTTCATTTCTGATTTTGTTAATTAGTGTCTTCTCTCTTTTTATCCTAGTGAGTCTAGCCAAGGGTTTGTCAATTTTGTTAATCTTTTCAAAGAAGAGGCTTTCTGTCACATTAATGTTTTCTATTGTCTCTTTGTTTTCTATTTCATTTAGTTCTGCTCTGATTTTTGTTATTTCCTTTCTTCTGCTGACCTTGGGTTTCATTTGTTTTTCTTTTTCTAGTTCTTTAAGGTGTAACATGAGGTTATTTATATGTGATTTTTCTTTCTTCTTGAGATAGGCCTGTAATAATATAAATTTCCCTTTTAAAACTGCTTTTGCTGCATCCCAAAAATTTTGTTAAGATGTATTTTCATAGTTATTTGTTACTATGTATCTTTTGATCTCTCCTCTGATTTCTTCTTTGACCCAGTCATTCTTTAAAAGTATGTTGTTTAATCTCCATGTATTTGTATTTGTTTCTGCTTTCTTTTTGCAGTTGATATCCAATTTCAAAGACTTGTCATCAGAGAATATGCTTGGTATGATTTCAATCTTCTTAAATTTGCTGAGGCTGCTTTTATGCCCCAATATATGGTCTATCCTTGAGAATGTTCCATGTACACTAGAAAAGAATGTATAGTCTGATGTTTTAGGATGAAGTGTTCTATATATGTCAGTTATGTCCATTTCATCTAATGTGTCATTTAGGGCTGCAATTTCGTTATTTATCTTCTGTTTGGATGATCTATCCATAGCTGTCAATTATGTATTTAAGTCCCTTAGTATAATTGTGTTTTGGTCAATTTCTCCCTTTAGTTCTGTTAGTAGTTTCTTGGTATATTTCGGTGCTCCCTGATTGAGGGCATAAATATTGATGACTGTTATATCTTCTGGTTGTATAGTCCCCATTACCATTATGAAATGTCCATCTTTGTCTCTTGTTATCTTTTTCACCTTGAAGTCTGTTTCATCTGATATCATTATGGCTATACCTGATTTTCTCTGGGTACCATTTGCGTGGAGTGTCAATTTCCACCCTTTCACTTTAAGTCTATGATTGTCCTTGTAGTTGAAATGTGGCTTTTGGAGACAGCATATGGTTGGGTTTAGTTTTTTGATCCAATCTGCTACTCTTTGACTTTTTATTTGTGAGTTCAGTCCATTTACATTTAGGGTGATTATTGATACATGAAGATTTCCTGTCATTCTATCCTTAGTTTTCTGGTAAGGCTGTGTCTCCATTGTTTCTTTGCCTTTTTGTTGTTGTCTATTATTTCTGTGTGGTGGTATTCTATTGTGTTTCCCTCTGTTTCTTTTTTTATTACAGTATATATTTCAGTTCTGGATAGTTTTTGAGTGGTTACCCTTAAGTTGATGTAAAAGAAAGTTTGATATTTAGAGTATTCCATTTTCTTCAGCACGCTTACTTTCTCCATTCCCATATTCCAGTTCAGGCATTTACTCTCCCCCTTTTTATGTTTCGGTTGCCACAAATTGTCCCTGTTGATGGTGGTGAAATAGTCCTCTTTAGTATTTCTTGTAGTGCAGGTCGTGTGTTAGAAAATTCTCTCAGCTTCTTTATGTCTGGAAAGGCCTTTATTCCTCTTTCATATCTAAAGGATATCTTTGCTGGATATATTATTCTTGGCTCATAATTTCTCTCTTTCAGTAGTTTGAATATTAGGTTCCACTCCCTCCTGCCTCGTAGAGTTTCTTCTGAAAAATCTGATGATAATCTAATGGACTTTCCTTTGTAGGTTACTGTCTTCTTTTCCCTGGCTGCCTTGAGGATTCTTTCTTTGTCGTTGATTTTAGACAGCTTCAGTATAATGTGCCTTGGAGAAGGCCTGTTGGGATTGAGGTAATTAGGTGTTCTATTTGCTTCTTGGATTCAAGGATCTAGTTCTGTCCACAAGTTTGGAAAGTTCTTATCAACAATTTGTTTGAATATATTCTCTGTTCCCTTCTCTTTTTCTTCTCTTTCTGGTATGCCCATTATTCTTATATTGCTCTTTCTGATGGAGTCAGAAAGTTCTTGCAGAGTTCTTTCATTTCTTTTAAGTCTCAAGTCTCTTTCTTCTTCCATCTCTGTAATTTCCAGGTTTCTATGTTCGATGTCACTGATTCTTTCCTCCATCTGGTCAACTCTACTAACTAAGCTGGTTATTTCATTCTTAATTTCTTCATTTCTTCTATTGAGTTCTTAATCTCCAGAAATTCTATTTGGTTCTTTTTAAAAATTTAATATCTTTTGTAAAATGCTCATGTTGTTCTTTTATTGTGTTTCTGAGTCCATTAAACTGCCTTTCTGTGTTTTCTTGAATCTCGTTGAGTTTTTTCAGAACTGCAATCTTGAATTCTCTATCATTTAAGTCACATATTTCCATATCTTAAAGTTCCTTTTCTGGAGACTGTTCACTTTCTTTCTAAGCTGTCTTGTTGCCTTGGTTATTCTTGGCAATTACTGATTTAGTATTTCTCTTCCTAGACATCTACAGTAGTTGCTTCTGCAACAGTTTGATATGAAGAGGTCTTTCTTTTGTTTTCCAGTACTTGTTGGTAGAATGTTTTATTTTCTATCCAACTGCAGCCTCTTTTTCTCTCTCACACGGTAGTGCTGTGTTTTCTCTGCACTATTCCAGCTTCTCACACAATGGGGGGATTCCCTGGGAGATGGGCTTCTCCTCTGTTAATAGTTTGCCTGGGTCACAGGGCGTAGTGTCCATTTGCGGAGAGCTTATAAAGTTCCAAAGCTCTTTCTGCACCAGATTCAGAGCTTGTATGTTTCAGAAGTTCTGTTTACTCCTGCAGGTATCCACCCAGATAGGTTGGGCCAGGGGCGGGGTGAGTTGTGAGAGGTGGCCCAGAGCAATGGCGGCGACCACTACCACAGCTGGTCCTGCTTCCATAGCTCCCTCCCCTTTGCCAGAACTAGTTGGGCTGCAAATCTGTGTCTGTGGTCCACAGTTCTCAGAATAGGAAATATTCTGTTCTTTTGATCTGACACTGCTACTGTTCTGCTTCTAGCACCAGGCAGGTGGGGGTGGGGCAAGCTCTGGGAAGGTAGGGAGGGGGTGGCTAGTCTCAGTGCCTAAGGCTTCCGTTCTCCACTTGGCAGTGAGAGCTTAAACCACCATTTTCAGCCTTCTTCCCTCAGTCTTTTCTCAGAGGTCTCTGCCGTGAGTGTCAGGTTCAGCCGTGTTATATGCTGCCCCCTAAGCCCTGTGGGCCATAAGCGTAGCAGTCCGATTTCTTCCCTCTCCCGCAGCTGCGGTAGTTCCGGGATGCAGCGAACTCGGAGCTCTGAACCAGGTCTGCGTCCTGCACCCACGTAGCTCCGTCTCCGCACTTCTCCTCTCCCTCCTCCCCCGCTCCTGCGATTCTCCCTCCTTTAGGTGAATTCAGTAGTGGGCCTATTCGTCTTGCCTGTCTGCTATGCCTGGAGCATTTTGTGGAGTTATTGTTGTTTGATTAGTTGTAAATACCAGGGGAGCTTTATACAGGCTCACCTCGCGCCGCCATTTTGATAACATCCTAAATATCTCAAGTTTTTATTCATTTATAAATCAAAGGAATGTGTGCTTGGAGTATACCATGTATCAGGCAAGTTCATTTTCCCCCCTAAAGTCAAGAAAACTTACAATCATAATTATTAAGTGACTAGCCTAAATTATACTTGGGCTAGTAACAATTTCCAAAGGTATAACATAAATTGTGATTGCAAAAATGAAAGAATAGAGCAGAATAAATAATTGAAGCATCAGTGTGGAGAACTTTCCACAATTAATGAAAGACATAAAACTCCAGAACTACGAAGCAAACCAAAACAAAGGTACACACACTAGGAACCAAAACCACAGAACTAGGATCCAAAGCAAAAACAAATAAAAACCCAGAAAATGACAACAGCAAAACACTCAGGCATATCATATTCAAATTGCAAAAAGGAAAACATAAGAAACAAAAACAACAACAACAACACAACACAACACACACACACACACACACACACACACACACACACACACACACACAAAGGGAAAAATCTTGAAAGAAGCCCAATGAAAGAACACCATCTAGAGAAACAAGGATAGAAATTACATGAAGCAAGAAAAGAATAGAGAAAAATATTTAAAGCATTGAAGAGAAAATAACACCACTGAAAAATTCTATATTAAATGATATTATCCTTCAAAAGTGAATCAGAAATATAAACTACCATAAACAAACAAAAACTGAGGGAATTTGTTGCCAGAGATTCCCTGCAAACCCCCCCCCAAAAAAAAAAGGTTAAAAGTTCCGATGGAAAATTGTATAGGTCAGTAACCTGGAATTATAAAAAGAAGAGTGTCAGAAAAATAATAAATTAAGGAAAAATAAAATATTTTCTTAATCTATTTAAGGTAAATTAAATAACAAGATATCAGGTGACTATAGTATATGGATAAGTAACATAAATGAGAAACCTGACAAATACTACCTCTGCCAGGTGATCAAAGTTTAGGTCAGCAGTAATGTTGAGCTGGTAGAATGCACACTTGATATGTTATGATAAGAATTGCACTTTATCTCTGTGGTCTTTGTCCTCATAACTCATATTCCCAGCCTAATCATGAGAACAACATTAGAAAAGTCTAATCATCAGACAAATATCACAAAATTTCTGACCAGCAGTCCTTAAAACCCTCACAGTCACTAAAAATAAGGAATATATGAATAATCGCCACAGCCAAGAAGAAAGAGCCTAAAGAGACATCATGACTAAATGTAATGGAGTATCCTGGATGGAATCCTGGAACTTAAAAATGACATGATGTAAAACCTAAGAAAATATGAGACATGTGGGGAACTTTTTAAAAGTAATGTGTCATTACCAGGTTGCTGGTTGTGATGAATACATTATATAATGTAAGCTGTTAACAATAAGGGGAAATGGGTGTTGGGCACATAGGAAATCTCTCTAGTATCTTCACAATTTTCTGTAAATATAAAACTAGTCTAACTTAAAAGTTTACAAAAATATATACTATGATATTCACTAAGCTCCTAAATACTTTATGTGTGTTCCTTTTATATTTAGAAACCCACGGATAGCATTAGCAATTTAATTTTAAACTTCTACCAGCCTGAATTACAGATTTGTTCATAGTAAAACAATTTACAGAAGTATCTCATTCGATTCATAATTCTGGGTTAAAGATTTGAAAACAAACATGCTGAGGTCATCATCGAAGGCAGGCCAATCACCAGCATAACACACTGACTAAATGAAACCAGGGAGTTCAATTATAACACACACACAGATTTTGATGGTGGTTTTAAGCCCCGATGCTTCCTCCCTAGTTTGTTGTTAAAGTTAATATTGACAGTATACAAGTTACACAGTTTTATGTAAATGATTCCCAACAGCCATCAGCAGCAATTTTAAAGATTTTGCTTATTTAGCAAGAGGTTTTGTAATATAGATATCTAGTACCAATAGATGGTAAATGTAGTTTTAAATTATAATTTAATGTTTCATTTCTTTTGACATTGTAAGGACTTTGTATTTTCTTTATATTCACTATGATAACTCATGGAAGATGACAAATCTTTGCTTGGCTCAACAAACATTAAAGGCCATTTTTTTAAAAAATATATATTCTGAGATAACTGTTGACTTTGGTGCAATACTTTATATTTTCTTTTATACACTTAATCGGAACCCATGTGTCTTCAGCTGGGTTCCCCAGAAGCAAACTCTGACTAAGGAAATACTAGACAAGCAGTGCATGAGGTAATCCTAGAAAGAACTACTAGTAGTGGTGTGGGGAATTGTAGCAGTAGACAGGAATTTAAAATTTATTTTAAAGGAAATAAATAAATTTTTAAAAAATATATTATGAAATAGGGGGGCATTTTGGACAACTAGAACTCAGGAAAACTATAAAACACACTTGAGAATTTTCCTTAGCAAAGAAAAACAGGCAATATCATCATCTGGCAGTGAGATTACGTGGGTAATACTTGTAAAACTGGACAAGGCATTTCAGGAGTGGATATGTCTTGAAATGTGGGAGATCAGATTTATTAAACAGATGGACTAAGAAAGCTATGCTGAAGCCACTGATAATGACTATGTGGAGTTATATAATATTGGAAGATAACTTTTTTAATATATGGTATATAATTATTTTTTTTTCTGGATGTCTGAATCATCATTAAGGGCATTAGCTATGGTGGTACACAAATGGCTCATTCATATTCTATAGATTCATAACATAAGAGTTAATATATCAGTAATAACCTTCATTTTAACATTATTAATTTTATCAGATATTCAATATATTTTAGTATGGAATCTTCTATTCCTTAAACAGGAAATTAACTTTCTATCTCTCGTGAATTTAACAAATATTTATTTCTCCTGATGAATAGTAGTTGTGCTTTTATAACACTCAACCATTGTGTATTATACTTCCTCTTTTTCTCTAGCAGTTTAGGATTCTTTTCTTTTGTTACATCTTTATTAATGTGTTGGGCCAAAATGAATATAAAGATAGTAAATACAATTTCATTAGGAAATAGTATTGTATGGTTTCTTGATAAAAGAAAAATGAGAACAATATTTAATTCTTGTTATTTTTTATGGACTTTATTGGATTTTTCTGTAAATATGAAGTTTATCATTAGCTCAGGCTAGACTTTAGGCATTTTCATATTTGTGTTTAGCATATTTATGATTGTTTTCAACAAGATGTAGAACTCATAGGTTCAGTGAAATAATAAGTGTGACTTCATTTTGAACTATTTTTCTCCTTAGTTAATATTACCATTTATTTAGTTTTCCTTTACGTCCATCAGCCTTCTAAGTAAAATAAAATCTGGGATATAGTAAACACTTCTTACATATCTCAGAAATCTTTTATATTTCTAATGTGTATTTTTTATCTATGTTTCTGCTTGAATGTTTCATCACATTTCACCCAAATAAATATTCCAAAGTCATCCTATGATACATTTTTCATCAAATTCAGAGATTTAAAGTGCATTTTTTTTCTTTATTATGGATTTGCTTTATATAGAGAGGCATGTTTAAACTGACACCCTAACACATACCGGGACTTGTGTTAAATGCAGTTTGTTCCTAGACACAAATCAAGAAGTACATTTTTATTTCTTATTCTCTGCCTTACTTATTTTCACAATCAATAAGCTATATAAAAGTGTTAACAAAATGTTGAAGGGAAGACTACAACAAATTATGTCGATTCTCGTGGTTTCCCATTCATTCAAACAGAAAAGCCATACCACGATTGGGCTTTCGTTGTGAGATCACTGAAGCACTCTGTGAACGTTACTAAAGCCCAAGAAGCAGTAAATATCTTTCTTTTGTTGTTATTAAAAGACTACTGGCTAAAGTCTCTGCACTTTAGCAAGATAAGACTTTGAAATACTTTGGGTGATTACATACAAGAAAAAAACAGACCCTACAAGGTCCTACAAGGTTACACGATTATGTATGCATTGAACCCATGAAATTTTATATGAAGCTGTTGAATTAAAAACTGTTTAACTGCAACCCTCATGAAGTTTTCCTTATGTGTCAGTTATTGAGCTAAGTACTTTTATTATATTTTTAAACTTTGGTTTACAACAGAATCTTATGAGAAACACTGCATCCCCATTTTACAGTAAAGGAAAAAAAAAAAGAAAAAAAAGCAGCACTGAGAAAGTAAATAGTGTCCAAATTTTCAATAGTTGAAACAGGAATTCAAATCTAGAGTTATATGGCTATGAAGCGAATACTACAATAATTCCATCTCATTTTCCTTTTATTGTCAGGTATTTTTAAAGAAAAAGTCAAATTAACATAAAATATAACATTTTAAACACATTACGACTTTTCTTACACTGTGCTCTGAATATTTAAAATGACAAATTATCCCAAATGAAAGTTTTCAGAAAGGCTTATGATAAACTTGAAATTTAAGTCATAACTTTACAAAAATTAATCCAGATTTTGTTAAATTGGGACTTCATTCTTTTTTTTTTAATAAAATTGTGATTTTTGTTTTTATTCTCATTTTGTTCTATTAAAATTCAGAAAAAAATGTTTTGATTTATGAAGCCACTGGGATTAATGTATATCAAAAGCATTTGATCTTTTAAAATATCAACTATAGAGGTATTCAGAGCGCAGTCTAAATTAAGTTACCTTAGAAATTTTTAAATAGAATTGCTATTGTGTTACCTCTGAGACTGCCCCACAATTTTAATTTTTAGTCAAAATAAAAAATTTCATAGACATTTCTACTTTTCAGGCAGGGGAGAAACAAAATAATAAACTTTACTATAATTATAGCAAAAATATTGTTTCTGTGACAAATAAATGGCTTCATTTTACCAAACCCTAAATACATTATATGTCCATAAGTAGTAACCTAAGAGTTAAATAAATGCAAATATTATTTGAAATATAGCACATAGCAAAAACACTGTGTTTACAATGTGCCTTTGTATAACTACAAAATCAATGAAAACTAAAATCTTCTTATTATTAACTTAACGTCAATAGAGGAAGAACTGAATTTAAATTATACTTTAATTTAGGCAAGGCAAAGTTGGCTTTAAAAAATTCTGTAATGTTTATATTAAATTCTGTATGGTAAAATTCTCTTTGAAACTTTATTCAATATAAATACATGAGTAAAATAATGAAGATCTACCAAGTCACAGAGTATAGCATAGTAAGTGGAACATTGACCTGGTGATCAAAATACTTACTTTCTATCACTGATACATCTAGTATGCATAAGATCTGATCTGTTATGCAACACTCTTTGCCTGACCTGTGCCAAACATACAATTTGGAAACCTAGCATGCTTATGAACAGGATCCAGATAAAAGGGAAACCTGGTGATGCAGGATATATTTATAAGGAATATTACTATAATTTGTGTTCTTGAGTAAGTAGTGATAGAGCTCCAGATCAAAGGTAGGATTTAATAATGGTCTGAACAAGGAAAATATTTCAGTAGAAGAGAATTCGGACTCATGGATGCAGACACAGGTATAATGCTCGAGGTGAACTTTGGGATTCTGTTTTACTTCTGTGAGGTTTGAAAAGCAACATAGGTGAATATAGTGTATAATTGTTACTGAGAATTACAGTATAGGGTTGAACTCTGGGATGAAAGGTTGAGTTTGTGGTTAGAGGCAAGTGTCAAAGAAATGGAAAAAACAGGAATGGCTGAAGTATTACTATCTCCAGAAATTAAGATAGAATTTATAGAAGAAAGATATGCAATGATCCATTTGCTGGCAAGAGTTACTATAGTTGGAAGGCATTAACTTCAAATGTGCTAAACCATTTTAAGGAGACTGGGGGACAGTCACTGGTCAAAAGCAACAGCAAGGAACAAAGAATGTATAAAATAGAAAAAACAAAACAAAACACAAAACTGCTTTTTAATCCATGGGAGATAAACAAGTGTCACTAGTTATTATGTTAGCCTTCTTGTCTACACAATGGGGCTACGACATTTAACATGTTATCACATGTTAAATCTTTTTATCTGTTAGATTCTACCTTTGTTATTTAGCTGTGAACTCTTCTATCTAGCTTGCTTTTCCATCATTACTTCAAGTTTAGTGATTGACCTCGTTTAAACCCTACAAACAAGCTTAGCTTCATTTGATGATCTTAGTCCAATCCTTACCCTAGCCTAGGTTCTAAGTTTTGAAATCAGCTGCACATTACAGTAATTACGGAGCTTTAAAATAATGGTAACAAAAAGTAGTGCCCATATATTCCCCCTCCCACAGATTTTTGTTTAAATAACTTCATATATGTTTCAGTTTAGATATTTTTAAAGGAACCATGTAATTCTAAAGTGCTACAATATGGAAAATACTAGCCCTAGGTAATGGAAACAGAAAGCACCAGTAATACATTAGCTAGAGGCGAACAAACAAACAAACAAACAAACACTTTATGTTGGTTTTTCTCTCTCAGTTTCCTCAGTCTCATACCAACCCAAAAATCAGAAAACAAAGCATTATTGTACTTTCTCCTACCTTGAATTTCTTCCCTCCTCCTGTGTTCTTTCACTTTCCCGCTTGTCCTTATGGGGTTGATATTGCCAACCAACACTGTAAGATCAAATTTTGAATAATTTTTAGATCATTGTGAAGTATTCCTGTATCCACTTTTTTGCCTCCTATTTCTCCTTCCCTCTACTCCTTTCCACCCTTCCTTTTTTGCTACATGCTTCAGAAAAATGCCTCAGTTTTAAGATACACTTTAACTCAAATTGTACAGAACACTAATCTAGACCACAAAGCCCTGCAAATATAGTCTATTTCAATATTTTTGACCCATTTTAGACAAATTGCATTTATCATCTGGCATCCTGATACTCATTTTCTTCTGTCTTGCTCTCCTAACTGCATTCAAAGCATTTGACTTTACATAAAGACCTTTAATTCATCCTGAAGAAGTCAATTCAGTTTCCACATATGTATATGTACATTTTTTCAAGCATTCATTCTAAAAATAAATTTATTGTACTTTATGTATATTTTGTTGGGCAGAAAGCTTTGATTGTTGCATTTGACTAAGAATCACACTCTCTAATATTAAAAATATGTATATTCATGGAAAACCTCATTTAAAATATGTCATATTAAAAAAATTCACTTGATTCTTTTTATGATACAATTGCCACTTAGTGAAGATGTGAGAAAACTCATTATGGTAGTTAATGTTTGAATTGTAATATCTTAGTATTTTATGAGACATTGATGCATAGAAATAATGCAAATTATGTTTGTTGGTTAGTATCATTATCCTTAATAGATCCGATAATTATCATTGAAGCATCCTACTTCTGTTCTTAAAACATCTATAGTTGCATTCTATAATTTCAAGTTAGATTGGAAAAGTCAAATTACACAGAAGAGAAACTAAACCAAAATCATAGAATATATTGTTAAGGTTGTTTAATGTAATCCCGCTGAAATTATATCAGGTAAATAATGTGGTTAGGTGGAGGGAACTACAATGTAAGATAATAAGCCAGTATTACTCTAATCTCTGTGTTTATGTCTTTTGGGATCACATAAAAAATAACATGTATACATCCAGGACTGTCTTAGAAGAATGCATAGCTATTTTCATAGTTGTTATATATGAAAAAATAATATATATATATATATATATATATATATATCTCCATTCAGTCTTTATTCTCCATTTGGTCATGTGACACATATGTGTAAGTCTAGTGATAAAGCATTTATTCTTCAACTAATGCAACTCTGCATCAAACATTTTCTCTCTATTCTTATTTTTTAAACTAATGATGCTAATAAATTTAGAATGCAAACTTTATTTTTTCCTAATTCTAGATATTTCAAAACAACTAGAGTGGTCAGATGATACTTTAAATTCACACAAGTATTATAGAACTTCTTTTCTTACCTAAAAAGCTGTGTGTGTGTGTGTGTGTGTGTGTGTGTGTGTGTGTGTGTTCATCAACCCTTTATTTGTATTAATTTGGAGAGAAAAATAAACTTATATTTTTGGTGCTTTGATATTGTTGGGCAGCTAATTCAAGTGCATAATGACAAACAATGATGATAAAAGTATATGAATAGCTCAACTTCAGCTGTATATAGAGGAATAGCATAAACTGACATGTTACAGATATTTCTAGATCTCTATATTTCTAAGTGAAGATATTTAATCATTTTTTTTAAATTCTGCATTATATTATTCTTACTCTAATGAAGCTATATAATTTCAGTGGGAATTACATTAAACCACCTTAACAATATATTCCACAATTTTGGTTTAGCTTCTCTTCTATTTTATTTGACTTTTCCAATCTAACTCTAAATTACAGAATGCAACTACAGATAATTTAAGAACAGAAGTAGAATACTGCAATGATAATTATCATATCTACTAAGGATAATAATAACAGACAATAAACATATTTTGGTTTATTTATATGTATCAATGTGTCATATAAAATACCAAGAATTACCATGTCTCAATTACTATGCTTCCCAATTTATATATGAGATACCATAGTTTGATAAAAGATAAGTACTCTGTTTATTGTCTCAGAGTTTATAAGACAAGGAGCTTGGATTTGATATCATTTCTGTCAGGTTCCAGATCCAAGTCCTTTCTATTTTGCCATGCTGTTAACTTAATAATTCCATTTTTGGATTCTCAAACATTTGCTTAATTAAAAAAAAAATAAATGATACATTATAAATTAGCCACTGCTTGAGGAAATGAAGGCTGGTAGAGATTAAAACATTTAATATATCTTAGTACAAATGTTTTCTTCTTCACATCTTTCCTTTTCATCCTTCATAAGAATTATAAATGTTGAAAGGAATATTTATTATTCTAAATTATTTGTAAACATTTCTGAGAACATGTTTTAAACTTACTTTTTTGTTCAAAATAAAAAAACAACAACAATGATGCATCTGCACCTTCTATTATCTCTCAACACCCCAATGTTTGTTATTTATTAGTAAGTGGGTATTTAATGTTAAATTCATAGTAAGTTTGTGTAGAAATTTATGCTTTAATCTAAACTTAAATATTTAACCCCAAAAGTCAAATTCTCATTTAACTAAATAAAACTTAAAATAACATTTTGAGATATATATTATATAGGTCTGTATTTTTGTATAAATGGAGATGATTATGGTATAAACATGCAATGATTAAATATTATTGTGTAAATGGGGATATATTTGGTATAAATGTAGTATAAATGGGGATGATTTGATACAAATATGCAAATTAAATATCAAAGCATTTTTAATGATTCCATACAAATTTGATGATTTTATGTTCTATTTCTTTTTTAAAAAAACGCAGTTGTGATCTTGATGGGGATTGCATTAAATCTGTATGTCACTTGTAGTTCAAACTTGGTAGTACTCTTGTTTGGTCTAATATCCAAAATATAAATGAACTTATACAACTCAACAACCACAAAAAACAGACAATCCAATTAAAAAATAAACAGAGGACCTAAACAGATATTTCTCTCAAAAAGATATACAAAGAGCCAACAAATATATGACGAAAAATGCTCAACTTTACTAGCTATTAAGGAAATGCATGTCAAAACCACAATGAGATACAATCTGTTAGAATGGCTATTATCAACAAGACAGATAATAACAAGTGTTGGAGAGATTGTGGAGTAAAAGGAACCCACATGCATCTCCGGTGGGAATGTAAATTGGTACATCCACTGTGGAAAACAGTATGGAGGTTCCTAAAGAAGCTAAGAAAATAATTACCATATGACCCAGAAAACCCTCTCTGGGTATGTGCCCCAAAATTCTGAAAATATTTATTTACAAATATGTATGTACTTGTATGTTAATTTCAATGTTATTAACAGTGTCCAAGACATGGAAACAACCAGTGTCCTTCCACAGATGATTGGATAAAGGAGATGTGGTACACTTATACAGTGGACTATTACTCAGCCATAAGAAAAGGTGAAATACTGCCATTCGTGACAACGTGGATGGATCATGAGACTATCATGCTAATCAAATAAGTCAGACAAAAAAAATCAAGAACTGTATGATTCCACTCATATGTAGGATAGAAAACTGAAAGCAACAAACAAACAAATAAATAAAAACTCATAGACACAGACAACAATTTATTGTTTACCAGAAGGTAAGACATGGAGGATGATAGAAGGGGGAAAGGAGGGTCAAATATATGGTGATGGAAGAAGAACTGATTCTCAGTGGTGAACATATAGTGTGATTTATAGATGATATATTAAAGAATTGTACATTTAAAACCTACATAATTTTACTACCCAATGTCACCCCAATAAATTTAATAAAGATTAAAATAATAAGAAAAGTAAAAAATTAAACAAATAAATATGGAAGCATATTAGTTTCTTGAATCATGCTTACAGTATAAAGATAAAATATTTGAAGAGTCAAAAATAATCAAACTTAAAGTACAATCTGAGACAGACTTCTGTGATATCGTCAAGTGCACTAATATATAAGAAGTGGGCATACATTCCCCTGGTGAGATTTATCATAAAAAAACACACTATTTTTGTTTCTTATTAATCTTAACCATGTAGAAACAAATATTATATTCATGTTAGTATGTAACTTTTACTAAATATAATTGTAGAAAAATGGGAAGTCTATTTAAATCATGGTTTTATTTAGATTTCTGATGCAAGGAAAACATTTTCACACATGGACAAATGTGCTATATTAGTGTATCTTCCTTCCTATCTGTGGGAAAAATTAAAATAATAAGAAAATTAAAAAACATACTGTGTGCAGCATGTGTATAAATGTTTTGTTGTTGATTATAAAAGAGCTTCATTTCTAGAATTGAAGTTAAAACTAACATTCCCCAGATTGCCACAGAAAGTCATTTCAGTGGTTAATTTGCTTTTATTGACTTCCAAAGTTTCCTACTGAGAAATTGCCTGGCTGGTGTCCTTAAATCATAGTAAATACCTTCATCTTTGTTTATTCCTCTAAAATTAAAATATGGCTTTTCAATCTCCTCCTTGAGATTTATCAATTGGTTATACAGTTCATAAACACAAAGTATGTTTCCATTTAAATCTTCCAAAATTCTAAACAAATTTTTTGTTAGTTCTTCCTGGCCTGAACCCATGTGGGACAAGCTATATTATATATACATATATACAAAAATAAAAATAAATAAATAAATAACTATATATACACATTTATATATATATATATATATATATATATATATATATATATATATATATATATGTGTGTGTGTATTTAAAATGAATTTGATAACTGTTGTTTGTTTTTATTTGCTTTTCTATGAAATATAAAAGGCCCCCGATAATAGAGTAAGGGCCATCACTGCCTTATTATTGATAACTGAAACTGACTGCTATTTCTGGCACTGAGAACTATAGTGAGATCAGTTGAAGAAAATTACAACAAAATCAACAATGCAAAGATCAGAATGAGGGAAGAACGTAGTCATCACATGATTTCAGTTAGCTAGCTTTCACTAAAAAAAGATTCTGTAGATTTCTCATTAGCAACTATTTGATAATAAAATATTTTATATGTTTGCCATGTTTTATTGACAAACCTAATTAAAGAAATTAGGATGATATAGCACTATTCAAGTTATAATCACAATGCTGTCTATCTCTGTCCAGTGCAGACTTTAAATTTTGGAATAGGTTGTATGAAACACATATGTAATTAAAGAGAGTGGATCTTAAACAGAAGTTTAACTGACACTTGAGATCACTATAGTTCTCTCTCTTTCTTCTGGTAAATAACAATGATTAAAAACAATAGTACAGTCTTCCACTTCTGAGAAGATGGAGTAGACATAATGTTTACTATTTTTCAGGAATGATTACAACTAAATAAAGTTAAAAAGACTCTGACAGGAGTCATACTGGCTAGGGCCATCAGGACCTAAAGAATGATTTGGTGGTGAAATTCCCACTTTTCTTTATACCTTATATACGTATCTCAGGAGCTGAAGAAGTTAGGCACTTGAACAGAGCAAAGGGGGCAAACAAAATCAAAAGCCCCCTGTTCTGTCTAGTCCAAGAAACACAAAATATGAAGCCTATCATGAGATAAAATATTTAGCAATTTAAATATTAAGACATTGAACTACAGTAGAATATCGGAATACTTTTCAAAATCCCATTATAGTATATTAATTACTTTATTAATTATAATTATTGCAATGATTCCCCATTTAACCACATAATTACTTCAGTTAAGTCAACAAGTTATTTTACCTAGTAATATTAATTTTCAAACCCTGAGTCACTCCATTTTAATGTTTCTTTTCAGCTGACAGATTTCTCTGCTTCTGACAGTTCATTTTTCTAGGATCAACAGCTTGTACCGAAAAGAACATTATTCTCTCTGCACTATCAGGTGCATAAGTAAGATGTCAAATGCAGCGACACCTCTCTACCCTTAATGTGCTTCTAAAAATTTTGATGTTAAGTCATACAAATATTCCTTGGATTGCTATTTTACTACCAAAATGTATCTCTCAATTATATACTTCATCTATGAAGTCTATAGAAACATTATAGAGGCAGCTCGTTTGGAAAATATTTTAGTCAATCGATCTATTTCTTGCTGTTATTGCAATATTCATGATATATAAGATATAAAAATGATAGATAAAATGCAAGTTTAAATGTATTTCGATGTGCTCATTTTTAATACTTCTCTATTTTCTGATCAATTGACAAAAATTAACAAAAAATTATGAGTAAACTCAAATGGTTGTTGGATTACTTCTCTGTTTAGCAAGTCTTTTTCTTGACTTTTATATTTTAAAATGTTTTCAAAATATGCAAAAAAGGGAGAAGAATACACCCTATTCCAACACCAAAATTCAACAGCTATCAACATTCCTGTCGCACATACTTGATTCCTTATTTTCTTCCTCTCTCCCTCCCTCCCTTCCTACCTCGACTTTTTCTTTTAATTGCAAAATGGCTACACACTCTTCCCAACCCTTTATGTACTCCATTTTGCAGTGTGATTTTGCAACTCCTCCTATCAAGAGGCAGAGTTTATTTCTTCACACCTTGAATCTGACCTTGGCCAGTAACTTGCTTTGCCTAGTGGGATATTAGCAAACATAAATCAAGCAGAGTCTAAAAGTACTTGTATATTGGAGTTTGTCTTCTTTTGCTGTATTTGGAACTGTGAAATCACCATCTGAAAAAACTGAGCTAGACTGATGGAAGGTGAGAGGTTAAATACAGCCAAACCAAGTACAACAGCCTGCGGGCTTTCAGAACAAGTCAAACCATCCTAGATCATACAGACGTCAGGTGAATCCAGACAACCAAGGACATACCAGAGGGCCCAGCAAATACAAGCTGAGTTGGTCCTGACTAGATGAGCAACACAGCTGATCTACAAAATTGTGAGCAAAATTAATAAGCTGTTGTTTTAAGTTATTAAATTACTATTCTTCCCTTTTTTCCCTCCTTTCCTCTTTTCTAGCATTGTTTATCCTTCTCTTATTCATTCCCTTTCTTTCTATGTCGCTGTACTATAATTTTTTAAAACACCTAATCATGTCATATTTCTCATAAGTGCTTCTGCACATACTTTATTAAATAAGGGCATTTTAACAACCACAGTACAATCATCTCACTTTATATTGTTACCAATTATTCCCAAACAACTAATATAGTAAATATTTAATGTTCTCCAATCATCTCAAAATATATTTTATTGCTTTTTACATTCTTAGTAAACTAATCATGATTAAGTGTTTTAAATAATAAATTATTTTGGAAAATTAACCACTCTAGCTAGGTCACAACTTCAGTGTCTATTCAACATTTTATTGCCTCTGCAGTCTTTGTTCATGTCTAATGTGCCAGCAGCTGTCTTTTATTATTTCTTTTAGAGTTGGCCCTGATAAATGTGCAGTTCAGATTCAGGCAAGCACTTGAGGGGTACCCATAAGCAGATAACCAGGGTTCTTTCTTTGCTGTCCTCTTGTTCCCTCATCTCCGGACCTGGTTTCACAAATTCCAGTCTCTCTCCATTTAGACTCTATTTCCCTGAATAGCAATTTGGAAACTCCACCCAGGGAGGCCAAACCATGGAGTTGGTCCATGCTCAAGGATGACTCTCTTAAAAGATGATTGTTCTTTGTTTTACTACCAAATGTCTAGGTCAAAGGCCGTCCATTGTTTGCTGTGCTCATCAGAAGGTAATATCCTCACACCTGCAGCTGCCCTTTTAGGCCTGTGAGTCTCCATTATGTCAGTGTAGGGTATTTCTGTGGTTATACGTACATGCTGCCAAATTTCACAACAGTACAGTTGCATATAGATTGCATGCATATATGCAATAGATTTTCATCTGTAAAAAACACTTGCTTTAATTTTGTTTGACTAATGATGACCTCGTTAGTGGATAAGGGACTAGTTTAGTAAGAGTCAGTGTGAGTTAATGTTCAATGTGTATATAATTATTTTTGCTATTGTACTAGAGCCTGAATCAATATATGCCACCATAGAACATTAAAGCAAATGAGTGAAACACTATATTAGGATCTTAGCCATGAACACGCAGATTAGTATTTTTGCAGGACATTTTTATAAATAAAACCATAGACTAATAATTTTCACACTGTCAACTAGGGTTGTTTGATCTACTTCATCTTTCAGTTTTAATTTTATCATTAACATTTTCTAAATTAAATTAATACACTCCGGGAAAAAATGACCTTGTGAAACATTTTATAAAAGATCCATAGCTTAATCTGAAATATTCACCAGTTGTTAAATACATTTCTAATCTTTCTATCCCATTTATAAAACACATCAATTTAAATAGAGTGAATTTTCAATTATTCATAGATTTAAAGTTTGAGAATAAGAGTAGAATATTGAAAGATTTTTACCAATGAGCCAAATTGCAGATGTTAAATTGCTAAGTAAAAATGCGTCTGGATTTTCACTTTTAAAAATATAACTTTATGTTTACAGCTAATGTTATTTTTTTATCCTCTGCACCATTAACTAATAACAGAGTAAAACACCCTTTTATGATGCTGGGGTTGTCATCATAGAGAAACTCAGCCAACTATTTTCCTTAATGGCTTTGGTCAAATGTAAAATAAGCAAATATTTTAAAAGTTCCAAGTAATATATTAGTATGTACAATAGTGCATACGTTGGTCTTGTGCCTTCTGACATGGGTTGAATGTGTCTCCCTCCCAGATTCATATGTTAAAGTCCTAATCTCCTGTACCTCAGAACATTTAGATATAGGACCTTTAAAAAGATAATTAAGTGAAGATGAGGCAATTAGGGTGGGCCCTAATTCAACCCACTGTCATTATAAAAGAAGAAAAGTCATGCAGAGAGAGACATCAAGGGAACAGGTACACAGAGTGATGACCATATGAAGAAGTAGCAAGAGGACAACCATCTGCAAGGCATTATGAGTGAAAGGAGCCATTTTCCAAAGGTTACTTACTGAATAACTTCATTTATATAACATTCTTGATAAGACAGAACTATAGTGCCAGAGAAAAGATCAGTAGCTGGTGACAAAGCAAGGGTAGTGTGGGAAGTTTTATGGGGTGATGGAACAGTTATGTATTTTTATCGTGATGGTGTTTAAGGGTCATGTAGTTGTGTGATTCTCCCCAAAATGTCACTTTTACTGTATGTTAAATGAAAACACAAAGATACACCAATAAAATCCAAAAATAATAATAAAAAAGTTACCACAATGTATTTTACAGTAGATATTCCATAAAAGTATATGAATGGCAGTTATCAACAAGAAGGAAAAATGATGATAAATTAAAATCAAATTGATCCAGTCACAGAATCACACAAAAGCACCCATTAAGATAGTTTTAATTCTCAGAGCTCAGTTGGGACTTGTATGTTAATAAGTTCAGTCATAAATTTATGAAATTAACATATTTAATTAAATTCTGGACACTATTTTTTTATTGCCTCACCAATGTAGCTAACAAGTATTCATAGAGCAGAAGGAAGTACTATCATTAGAGTTTCTCAATTATTTTCTTTAAGAAGAAAAAACAAATCCTAAAAATGGCCTCAGGGGTTTTTGAGAATTACTTTGGGGAACTTATTCAATAGTGTTTGGGGATTTTGTTGGGTGTCCGATGGACATGTGTCCTGTTTGGGAGACCACCTCAGGGATGCTGTGGATGCCTGGTCATGGCATTGTACACCAGAGGCTGGACATTAATGAATGCCAACTATAATTTTATGTGTATAATGTGATGGCTCCGTGTGAGGTCGGGGTGGTGGTGGATGGGGGCAGGGGGGTTCACGGTGTGAGGGATGTAAAAATAAAATAAAATAAAATAAAACTAATATATATATATATATATATATATATATATATATAACTGTCTGAATCTCAAGAAAAAAAAATGTGACCCGAGGCATTATCATCCCAAATAACAGAAATTAAAATGGTCAAAACTTATTCTATTTATTTCATAATTGACTAGAAACCAAACTTATTGTCATGGAAGACCTAATAGAACCATTCTTTGTAAAGTGGATACATTAGGGTATATTGTAGCTCATCCTTTTACTCAGTAACTCATAAATTCTTGAGAGAGAGGATCAGTCAACAGTTACTTATTTGTGTCTTTTCTAGCTGTTGATTTATTTATTACAGATTGAACCAACCATAAACATAGATTAGACCTACAAATACTTTTCCTTTCTTCCATTTGTGTCTTTGTTTTTTGTTTCTTCTCTTCTTTTTATTTTATTTTTTTCATTTTTTTTTCAGTTTTAACAATAAATCTGGTCATTTTTTTTAGTTTTAATAATAAATCTGCACATTGAATCTGTGCAGACAACCCCTAATTATTAATGAACTATCTATTAAAAGAACACATAAACCTTTATCCGTCATTATTTTCCCAGTTGCTGCTATAAGTAAAAAAATAATTTTACTAAGGACTTACATATGTTTAAGGTTACAAAAAGACTGCATTCTTCACAACAGCAAAAGAAAATAGATGGAAAAGCTTCCAGGAACAAAATAAATAAAAAAGACCAAAAGGTTTTGTGTAGGCAGAATAGATTTAAAAATGTGAATTGTTTTTAATTCATCAGGATAAGCAATTATACAAAATCAGACTGCTAATTTAGAAGGAGGGGCTAGAAATTAATGAGTCCCAAATAGTTGAGCTACTGAAATTATTTATACAACTCATTTTTTAATAAGATGAATAAGAGAAATTTTAGGAAATAGTGACGACTTTGCAAAAAAAATTCTATTGACAAAACAGAGAGAGAATACTTGAGAATTTGAATATGCTCAAATCAGCAAATCTGTATAACCTTTTTCAAAGGGCACAGAACGAGTTACTTGCATAACATTACATCTCTTTCTACCAATCACTGATTTAACTATATTGAATAACATCATGTCAAAACATCTCTGTATGTAGATATGTCTGTGAACTACATTTTCTCCATTACGTTAGATTCTACTTTTGATACAGTATCTTTTTCAATGTAATAGGGCCTTTTAAGACCCCACAGACAAGGCAGCAATTCGAGTTCCAGGTGTATGCCCTAGAGAAATTCTACCTCATTTTACATGGTACTCATGCACAAAAATGTTCAAGGCATTTTCATAAGAAAAAAATTGGAACAGCAATAAAAATGACATCTACATCAGCCTGAACAAACTTCAAAATCATAATTTTGAGTAAAAAAATAATCCATAGAAGAATATAGAGTATATGAGTTATTTACAAAATGGCCATAAAGCCAAAATGAAATTATAAGTTTTTATTTAGGGACAAAGATGTATGGGATAGACATATTTAAAAAAATAAAAAAGAGATGATTAATACAAAATATGAGATCATATTGCCTGGGAAGTGGGGGTGAGGAGAATGTGATCAGAGAGAGATAAATGGGAACATTTAAGTCACTGGTAATATTCTGTTTGTTAAGGTGGATGATGGGCACATATGGGCATTTGTTTTATTAATTTTCGTCAAACTAAATGTATTTGTCATTCACACTCGTATAAAATATTTCACAATTAAAGAATATGGTGATGGAAGAAAAAAAAAAAGACCCCACAGTAATAAATCACTACTTCAGTATTTTCCACTGCTATCAAAACTGCAGTACTTGAAATGAAGAGAAAATACTTGTGATTTAAATGAAATTGATGCCGTTAGCGAGAATGAGACAATAGTCCCAGTTTAAGGTGATTGTGTGTTTTTTGTTTTGTTATGTTTTCCTTCTCTACTGGAAGAGAAAGGAACTACTTTCTGGTAGATAATATTTAATCTGAAACTTAAAAAATGATATGGCTCCAACCATATAACATATTGAGGTAAGATTATTCCAGATGAAGAGAACAGTGTATCTAAACCGTGTGGATGAAAAATATTTAATAAAAGAAAAAAGGTCTTCTTTGCTAGATTTTGGTACCTATATTTAATGATAATAAGAAATAAGGGAGATATACGGGGTTTTATTATGGAAGGTCATGATAAGAAGTTTGATAAAAACTGTGAAGTTAAATATGTAATTTTAATATATATATATATATATATATATATATATATATATATATATATATCCATTCTTAAATACAATCAATTCCAAGATCTGTTTCCATTAGAAGAAAATCCAATGATTGAACAAGTTACAATAACATGGCAGAATGAGTTTTATAAATGAGACAAATGATGGAAATAAATAATTGATAGAATAATTCTGAAAGAAAGCAACACATATGAATAATATAAACGCCTGACTAGTAAAAAGACCAGAGCTGCAAAGAGAAATTGGATGAGTGCCCCCACAATAACTTGCCACAAATTCCAATGCACATTTTTTTTGTTGTCTATTCCATGGTTAATCTATGCTTCATTCAATTTTGTTTTGATTATTTTGTAGTGAACTTAAGTTTTGTTTTGTTTTGTTTTGTTTTAAGATGGCATGCTCTTTTCATTTCATGGTCCTTGTAGTAAATATTTTGAAGAACTATAAACAAGGAGTTGAATACTATGGGTAGCCAGCAATCAACACTAGTAGATTTTATTTCACTCTGAATCAAACAATATAAATATTTCAGCAACTTCTATTTGGAGATAATACTTTTTATTTCACTGCTTATTATTACTATCAAGCAGGTTAAGTCAGATATGGTTTTAAAAAAAGCTCAAACCTAGCTCCAATGAATATCTTTTCATAGAAATGTGAACTTTGAAACTTTTACAGATACAAACCACAAATTAGCCCATTAATGGTTGTGAGAAGCCATCTATTTTAAAAAAATGTGAATGTTATATTCATATTAGTCCTTTTAATCCCCTCTTCTTTTGTCTTATTTATGTAACAAACACCAATAACAATTTGTGGAATTAAAGACATACTGAAAAAAAATAACATAACCAACGAGTCAGCTATCTGATACTAATATATCTCCCTCTTCGGTTGAGCATGAGAAAGTTATTGAGCATCAGAAGCTTCACTGATGAAAGAAACAGAGAAACAAAAAAATCATCTTGGTCAAGAGATACAGCAAGGTCCTTGTAATCAGAGAGTAATTTTTGGTGTTCCTAAAGTATTAATTCTGCTCCTTATTAGCTCTAAGACTCTAGATGGTTATTTTATCTCCACAAACAGTTTCCTTCATCAAGAAAGTAAGACTAGTATTGCATGCTATACATATTTCAGATAATGTGTGATAAAGTGTAGTGTTACCCGAAACTGTATATATTCATAAAGAAAAATAATTATTTTCATTGAAAACAAATGTGTTGCCAAGAATTGACGATTCTTCACACATTGAAGATTCCTTTAAATGAGAGCCCAGGAATAACACATTAAAGCCCAAAGCAAATAACGCCATAAAAGAACGAAGCACACAAAAAGAAACAAAAGTGCTATCGTATTTCCTCAAATACACTCTAATAAACTGCTTATTTTCCATCCTTTACGTCTTATCAACTGCTCCTCAGCTCCAAATCCAACCTTCTTTTCCTTGCTTTGCAATACAAACCCCTTGAAAAAATCCTTTTCCTTTCCTAGCTGCCACAATGTCAAGTTCTGTCGGTAGAGGGCAGTGGAGGGACACTTCAAAAGAAAGGGGCTTCTGGTGTTCCAATGCTTTGCTGTTTTTTCATATAGTGACATTCATCTGGTAGCTTCCCAGTAAATCTCACTGGCAGCCTTGTGGGTACTTCCCAAGGAGTTTTACCACTAAGCCTCCTTGAGGTTTCTTGCATGTTAACCCTGACATGAGGCACCCATCAAAACTCTCCACCATGGAGCCTATGAACCAGAGCTCCACCCTCTAAAATGTGTGTGTGTGTGTGTGTGTGTGTGTGTGTGTGTGTGACTGTGTAGCCTCTTTATTTCTTCTTCTTTTTCAGTATTCCCCTCAATCCTAGAGACAATGGCTGCTGCCCACATCTACTATTCCTATATTCTTTAGAATTCTCTCTAGCCTAGTAGTTAATCCCTTTACTATTTAATAATTCTTTATATTAAAATTTCCCTGTTCAGGTAACGTATGTTTCTGACCCTTGAATGAACTTTGCCTGATACACCATTTTTATATTCAAGATTAAAGATATCACATGTAACTTAAATATGACATTCTGGACTAGGTAACTCTAAAGCACGTAAATTTTACAATTCTGTGATTATAGTTCTTAACACTATACACAGCTTCAAACAAATTTAATGTCACTGGGTAACAATGAATTTCAAGTTTATAACATATTTCAAAAATATTTCACAATACATTGTAAAATAACAATGGAAAATGAAATTTTTGAATGAGTTGGAAACATTGAAGAAAACAGAGAAGAGTGTCCAAAAAGAAGAAAAGCTTTGTTAGAGTTGAAGTTTCAGTCTCGCTATTTATATAGAAATTTTTAGGTATTTTTGAGTTTTTTTGTTTAATTTTCAGAGGTTATATTCACTATTAATGTATAGCTAGCATAGATAGCTAGCATATATAGAAGTATATATAGAAGTATGTTTATATGTACATTTATAACTATATCTGTAAGTCTGATCCCATTCATATTTTCTGGTTCTTTGCCTATGGTCTCCATATAGCTTGAAAAACAAATCCTTTAAAATGATTTATAACGTCTCAAATTTGTGTTTCACAGTAATTTTCCATATGTGTCTCATCCTGCATAGGAATAATTTCCTATTATATTATCTTGTTATGCTCACTAAATACTAAACTAATTTAATTAGTATTATTTTTCTGCTTATACCACTAACATAAGAGATTAATAATTAGAATAAATTAATTTTCTGCTTCTAAAATGGAGAAAATTGGCTAAATTGCTTTGCTTTGTTATGAGCATTTAAAAAGCATTTATATAAATATACGTAGTTATTGATAACAAATGAAATGACTTAACTCTCTGTTAGCTTTTCTTGAATCTCAGACACAACTGATATTCAGACACTGCAGCTTTTATGGACAATAGCAATTACATATGCAAATTTTGTTTCAATTTCTATATCAGTCCATTTCTTTCAAATTCATTCTATTTAATCCATTTTGGTTTACATATTTAAATATAAATATTAAGAAATAATAATTTGCTCAATCTTGTTCTAGAATATAGAAGATTCAATATGAATACTAAATTGGCATATTCTCTGAGTTCCAAATTATTTTTTTTCTACTAAGAGTAATAGAGTTATATATTAGGAAAATAAAATATGGTTTTATACAAAACAAAAATATTCTCCGAACATGAAAATATTCTCTATCTGACCACTCAATAGAGAGAAATAGTAAATTTTAAAGAGGGGATTTTACTTCTTAATCAGAGTTGTGACTCTTTCATAACTTCTTTGCATACACGATTCAAAGAAAAAATTTGTGTGTGTGTGTGTGTGTGTGTGTGTGTGTGTGTGTGTGAGATACATACTGAAAATACTGAAACTACTTGATATTCCCCCAAGGAGACATTTTCTGTTGGTTTTTGACTAATAGTCAAGGTAAAAAATAATATTTTGAAATTAAAATGTGAATTCTAAAAATGTTCAAGAATATTTTTATATTGATATATACTGATATAGTATGCAAATATTTAAATAATGTATATTCACATAGAAATATGTTCACATAGAAATATGTATATAGGTAAGTTGAAATTATATAAAACTAGCTATTATATGAGCATACACATTTTAAATAACAATAGATATTTAGAAGGATAATCATCATCAAAACTCATAACAAGTATCTCTGGGAATGGGTTTTATAGGGCAAGGATGTGAAGATAAAATAATTTTCTTACTTATAACTTTTCCTCTAGTGCTTTCTATTTGACACTTAATACTGCCATAATAAAACAAAATAGAATTATTTTAATTTTGAATACAACTAAAAAGGGTACCAATACCTATAGCTTTGTATTATATGCAGTTTTTATACCACATTCTCAACGAAGTAATTAATGCTACTAAGTTTTAAAATACAAGGAATGCCACTTAAGTAGGCATACTTGCCCCCATGTGTTTACATTAACAGCACTGTACAAAGAGCTCTGCAAGTTTTCATTACCTTGGTATATCAGTGTCTCAAACTGTGTTCATGTTGATGTGTGGCAGTGTCTTGCTGAGTGTCATTCATTATTGTTGTTGTGTGTTTTTGTGTGCCATCATGAGAATGTCTGAACTTGAATTAGAGCAATAAACGAACATTAAATTTCTTGTTAAACTTGGAAAGAGTGGGAGTGAAATCAGGGACATGTTAGTCGAAGTTAATGGAGATAAGGCCATGAAGAAAATGGCAGTGAACAAATGGATTAAATGTTTTTCAGAGGGAAGAGAATGCGTCACTGATGAAGAGATGTCAGGGCAGCCAGTAATGAGGAGAACTGATAAAAACATTGCAAATTTTTTTCAAATTGTGCGTCAACATTGTCAGCTGACTGTGAGCAGCATAGCAGACCAAGTAAACATTGATAGACAAACAGGAAAATTTTAGTTAAAAATCTTGGCATTAGAAAGGTGTGTGCAAAAACGGTCCCAAAGAAGCTCACCAATGAACAAAAGCAAAGAAGAGTCGAAGTTTTCCAAGATCTTTTGCAGAGGCAAAACAAGGTTTTAGGCCATGTTATCACTGGTGATGAAACATGGCTATATCAATACAACCCTGAAACAAAGCGTCAAAGTGCAAAATGGAAGTCAGTCAATTCTCCACGACCAAAAAGTTCTGTTAGTCCAAATCAAGAGTCAAAACAATGTGGTAACCTTTTTTGATATCAGAGAATTATAATTATGAATTTGTACCAATTGGACAAACAGTTAACCAAGTTTACGATTTGGACGTGCTGGAAAGGCTGCGTGAAAAAGTTAGGTGATCTGAACTTTCCACCAACAATTCATGGTTTTTGCATCACAACAATGCACCAGCTCACCTGGCATGCTCTATAAGGGAGTTTTTGTCCAGTAAACAAATAACTGCATTAGAATACTCTCCTTACTCACCTAATCTGGTCCCCAATGACTTCTTTCTTTTCCCAAAGATAAAGGAAATATTGAAAGGAAGACATTTTGATGACATTCAGGACATCAAGGGTAATATGACGACAGATCTGATGGCATTCAGATAAAAAGAGTTCCAAAATTGCTTTGAAGGGAGGAATAGGCAATGGAGTACTTCCCAAGGGAAGTACTTCAAATGTGACCTTAGTGATATTCAGCAATGAGGTACGTAGTACTTTTTTCAACAATGAGTCCGCGAACTTGTCAGACTGCACATACAGACTCTTGGCCATTTCATTTAATCCATTAGACATATTATTTATAATTGTTTTTAACATTTGTTTTATAACTTTTTGTAGCGACAGTGTGTGTGTCTGTATATTTATATACCTAAATAAATTATAATATACATAATATATATCATATATATATTATATGTATATTATATATTATTATAATATGTAATATGTAATATGTAATATATACTATATATAGTATATATAGTATATATAATATATAATATATATTACATATCATATTATTATAATATATATTATATATAATTATATATATATTATTCATGAAGAATTCCCTACAAATTTACTATATAACATTTATTTTTCTTTATATCTTGGTCTTAATAATTCTTCATAATTTTTCTTTGACATGTATGTAAATGTTTTGAATGACTACATGCTACTGGGGAGTAGCTACTGGGGGATATTAATACTTATCCAGGATACAATTCATACCTCCTAAAATTTTGTAGGACAAATAAAATATATACACCCTCACATCCCATCCTCCAAAATATAAATATTAAAAAGAACAATTCAAACAATGGTACATGAGTTGTGTATACCAGAAAGAAATATAAAATAAAGTGACATCCAGAGTGTGTGTTACAGGTTTTCTGTAGATGCTGTTAGGGATAGATGTTCCTAACTTCATGTTGCCATGAAGTGAAAATGGTAAGAATAAACGTGAGGAGAAAGAAAGCCAACAGCTGCATTTGGAGTAGTAACAAGATATCAGACTTAAAAATTAAAAAAATAAATAAATAAATAAAAGATATCAGATAGGCTATAACTGACTACAGGTTTAGTCAAAAGCATGGAAAGAGGGTCTTGGTGATAGCTGAATATTTTGGACTTTATCTCAAAGTCATTGAGGATGCCTTGGAAGAAACTGGGAAGTGCTTCTATCAAAACAGCATTTCTGGAATGTCAGTCTGAGGCTGGTATGCAAGACAGACTAGAAAAAGGGAAAAAGGTGTGCTGGGAGATCCATTAGAAGACTTTGTTTGTATTCCAGGAACTTGTGAGTGCCTAGACAACAGTGTAAACAGTACAAATGAAAAGTGAAAGGATCAAAACGAAAACTCTAAAAGAGCACTGCACAGAGCTTGTCAACAGATTGGATATGAGAAAGAAGGAAAGGCATCAAAAAAACAAAACCAAACAAACAAACAAACAAAAAAAAAGAAATTGACGTTGGATAAATAGGAATATGGAAGAACAGAAACAAACAAAAAAGTTAGAGGGGAAGCTAGTTTATGGGAAAGAAATGTAATTCAGTATTAGCCATGTTAAATTTTACAAACTTACAAAATGGCTAAAAGGTCAGGGTAAAAGTATAAATGGCTTACTTGAGATTGGAATAGAGGCCAGGAGGGATTAAATCATCTTGCCTGATTCAGGCTCCCAGGCGCAGGCTGAGACAAGGATGGCCTGAACACAGGTTCTAGTTTTAATTAATTCTTATCAATGTGATTACTGTGTGTAATATATGTTTTTGTATATATACAAATAGTATATATAGAAAAAGTCTTGAAGAACCACATCTTTATAGGTTTTTCAATTTTATTTATGATATAAAATACCAGGGCAATAAAGGAATACACAAGTAATTACAAAATTGAGGTCACATCAAATACATCCCAACTAAAGCATACCTTTTCTCAAAAGATCAAACTGCTTTACAAAAACTAAAGTCTTCTAATTAATTGTACTCTCATGAAGTGACAATGATAAATATATTCCAGTTCTGTGCAAATTCAAAAAAATCTGATGCTTAAAATATATCCAATTATGCATTATTTTCTACTTTTTTGGTGGAAAGGTTAATGCTACATCTAACTCTTTTCTAAATAGCTTCTATAAGAAGCAAAAGTAAAAAGGAAAGTGAGAAGAATTATTGGTGGATATTGTAATAATGGCTTTGCTGATTCCCAACATTCCCCATTTTTTTCTTTAGTAACTCTTCTTGAAATGCTGAATAAACAATCAGGCAATGCTCAAACTTCTGTACTGACTTATTTATTTTTAATTAAATTTATTGGGATGGGATGACATTAGTTAAAAATATTACATAGGTTTCAAGTGTACAATTCTATAATACATCATCTGTATATTGCATTGTGTGTTCATCAAACAGAGTCAATTATTTTACCGTCACCATATATTTAATCCCTTTACTTATCCCCCTTTCCCTTTACCCTCTGGTAACTACTAAACCGTTGTATTGTTGTATGTGTCTATGATTTTTTCGCTTGCTTCTCTTGTTCATTTGTCGCTTTCAGTTTTATATCCCACATATGAGTGAAATCATATGGTTCTCCACTTTTTCTGCCTGACTTATTTTGCTTAGCATGATAATCTCAAGATCCACCAATGTTGTTGCAAATGGCAGTATTTGATCTTTTCTCATGGCTAAGTAACATTCCATTGTACATATGTGCCACATCTTCTTTATGCAATCAGTTATCAAAGGGCACTTTGGTGGTTTTCATGTCTGCAGTGAACACAGGGGTACATATATTGTTATGGATACATGTTTTCAAATTTTTGAGTAGATATTCAGAAGAGGGATTGCTGAGTCACATGGTAATTCTATTTTTAATTTTTGAGGAAACTCTATATTGTTTTCCACAGTGACAGTACAAATTGATATCCCCACCAGCAGTGTATGTGGTTTTCTTTTCCCCACAACCTTCCAATGCTTGTTATTACTTGCCTTTTTGATAATAGCCTTTCTAACAGGTGTGAGGTGGTATCTCCTTTTGGTTTTGATGTGCATTACCCTAATGGGTAGTGCCGTTGAGCATTATTTTTCACATATCTGCTGGTCAATTATATGTCTTCTTGGGAGAAGTGTCTTTTCAGGTCCTCTGCTCATTTTTTATTTGGATTGTTTTTGTTTCTGTTGTTGTTGATTTGTATGAATTCTTTATACATTTTTTATATTAGCACCTTATCAGAGGTGTTGTTTGCAAATATCTCCTCCCGTTCTGTTGGTTTCCTCTTTGTTTTATTGATGGTTTATTTTGCTGTGCAGAAGCTTTTCAGTTTTATATAGTCATATTCAATTGTTTTGCTTTTACTTCTCTTGCATTTGAGATCAAAAACATAAAATACTCTCTGAACCCAAGGTCTATAAGTTTAGTACCTATGCTTTCTTCTGTGCAGTTTATTACTTCAGGTACTATGTTTAGGTCTTTGATGCATTCTGTATTAATTTTGGTATACAGTGACAACAGTCTAATTTTATTCTTTTGTATGTGACTTTTCAATGTTTCCAGCACCATTTATTTATGAGGGTTTCTTTCCTCATTCATATGTTTTTGGCTCCTTTGTCGATATAAGTGTAAGTTTCTTTTGAGGTTCTCAATCTTATGCCTTTGGTCTCTGTGTGTGTTTATCTGCCAATATCATGTTGTCATGATTATTGTCACTTTGTAGAAAAAATTGATTCAGGGAGTGTGATAATTCCATCCTTATTCTTTTTTCTCAGTGTTGCTTTTGCTATTCGGAGTCTTTTGTGATTCCATACAAATCTAATGATTTTAAAATATATTTATCAATCTATTATTTCCTTATGTATTTGTCATATTATTATAATCTATTATTATTTATTAATCTATTATTTAACCTAGTTCTTTGAAAAATGCCATTGGAATTTTGAAAGGGATTGCATTAAATCTGTACATTGTTTTGGGAAATATGGCCATTTTAAGTACGTTGATTCTTCCAAACCATGAACACGGAATATCTTTCCATTTTTTTGTGTCTTCTTCAATTTCTTTTAATAACGTCTTATAGTTTTTCATAATATAGGTTTTTCACACCCTTTGTTAAGGTTATTCCTAGGAATTTTATTTATTTATTTATTTATTTATTTATTTATTTATTTACTTACTTATTTATTTATTAGTTGCTGCAATTGCAAAAGGAATTTCTTTTCATATATTTTTATGAAATTTCATTATTTGTATGTAGGAGCACAATGGAGTTTTGTACATTGATGTTTTTATTCTGCAACTTTATTGTATTTATTTATAGTTTCTAATATTTTTTGGTTGAGTCTTTAGGTTTTTCTACGTAAAAATCATGTCATCTTCAAAAACTGACAATTTAGCTTCTTTATTTCTAATTTGGATGTGTTTTACTTCTCTTTATATGTAGTATGTAGTACGTAGTATAACTTTATATATAGTATGTTCTTACATATGTAGTATATGTAGTATGTAATAAAATACTGAAACACTATCTGCGGAATTTTCTGCTTTTCATATAAAGATGCCAAGAAGTGTTGATGATAAAAATAAGATATTTACAAACCAGGCATTGTTTTGTTTTTTCTATTTGAAAACAGTTATTTTAATATATTCAGATAACTTTAAAATAATCTGTTCAATATTTATATTTTTCTTAAACAGTTTTCCAGATTTTTTAAAAGAAGCCAAGGAGATGGAAGAGCCACAAGAATGGGAAGTCTAAGGCAAAATGAAACAGGAATGCCAAGGAGAAGGAAATGTCAGTCCTATACATCAGTATTAGAATGAGGGACTCTATGAAAGATAAGGAATCTTTATAAAAATATGCTCTGTTCCTTGTGGACTTTTGGTTTTTAATGGCCAGTGATGTAGAGATAGAAAAGGTACAAATAAAGATTTTTCTAGTTTTATCTATAGTTTTCTTCCAGTATTGCTTTTCACTTCTGAAATTCTCATTATGAGTACACAGTGGGTCCAATTACATCCATGCTAAAAGTCCCAGAACCATGCATAGAGAATGGTGCTGAAAAGTGAGGTGTAATGGAAAATGCAAAAATTAAAGACACAAATTTCGGACCTAAAGGTGGACATACATGTCAGTTTGGTTACCCAGAATCCAACCTGTATGCCCTTTGAGTAAATTATGTAGGTAAGAACTTGGTGAAGATTAGAGATTTCTAACTTTAATTGCATTGCATTATCCCAAAATTCTTATTTACTCTAGGTGTAGTTTGTGAAGTCATAATCTGTTTCATAAAAATGATTAGGAAAAAACAAACAGACAAACAAATAAAACAACTTAATAGCTCCAGAAACCGCGAATGTCTTACAGCTATGACCATAGAAGCAGAAAGTTTAAGCTTGAGATCTGGGTTGGAAGGTGAAACTATATCTAGCTACTACACAGAGATAACTTCTCAAGAGTAAACAATGATTTTTAATAACAATATTTCATATGATCCTCACACAGTCCCGTTAATCTTGTTATATCTATCACATGGATGGTTAAATTTGAGCTGTAAAGATTAAAAAGTGATTTAAGTGCTGTGTTATTCTATTTATAAAAATTAGAATAGGTTGAATAATTTTTAATCAGACTAATTTTATTTTAGAATTTGGGAAGATATTTTGCCAGGTTTGGAAAAACTTCTAGGAGAGCTTCTAGGAATTCAACAGTAGTGGTTATCTGTTATTCTTTAAGAGAAGGTATTATAATATACCACATCTATACTATATATGTGATATTCTAGACTTTGCAATATATTTATGCATATTGCATACATAGTAATCTATAACAATACACCACAAGAGAATTAGGGGAAATTTTTGTGAAAATGATAGAACTCCATTTATCCCAGCCCTAGGGAGCTGTGTCTTTCATTTAGGAAGACAGTTATGACTGGGTAGTACAGGCAGCCACCATCTGTTGTCTGGAACAGCATTTCCACTGGCCTGCTTTCCTCCACCCAAGATCTCCCCATGTGTTAATGGAGGATACAGTTATATTTCTATCTAAATTAGGAGAATCACAACCTCAGAAAATTTTCTGTGGTTGTGATTCCCCTAATATTGAATAAGCAGGTGATGAAAGATCACTCTCCTTTTGGTCAGTGAGTTTTTAACATATGTGAAGGTTAAAGTATGAGCATTCACTGCATGCTTTATGCCTAATACATATTATCACTTAATCTTCATAGCAACTAAGAATAGTTGTCCGTATTTTACAATTGAGAAAGCTGATGTTTAGAGACATGACATAATCATCTAAAATAACCAAACTGTTCAACTGGAAAGTTAGTTCTTGAATTTGTGTCTCTCTGACTCTCAAACTTACGATATTTCCACTACACTATTGTGTACTTTCAGCAAGGAGTTAATTGAAACAGGGGCTAACAAATGGAATTAATTATAAAGCAAATTCTGTTGTTATTGGTGATAATCATTTGGCTTAATCTATTTTTCTAATACTTTCTTACAGTTGAACAATTCTTTAACTTTACTAGAATCCCACTTCCAGAAAATATTTGAGAATAATAAGCTGGAAACTACAACTTGTAATGACATAATATATTAATATTTATAGATTTTTTTCTCATAACTCACCACCAGTGCTGCTTAATGAACAATAGAGAAATTGGATGAGTGCATCCAAGATTCAAATGATACCAATTTTTCTACAGAGGGATCTCTAAGGAACTCCAAGTCATTGCAACTATATATCATTACTGCATACCAGGCAAATAAGTTCCAAATTAACACAGCCGATGCATCACAAATGTGCCTTCAGGTCACCTTCTTCCACCATAAGAGTGGTATGAATCATCATGATGCTGCTACAGAAGGAAAATGCTTGGAAAAAAAATGTTTTGTTCGTACAATAGCTGCTATTGGTCAAGGTACATAGAGTCTTACTAATAAAAACCCTTTCCAGCTTTTCAATCTCTTACCTACTTTTTTTTTACTCCAACGATGCACTGTGATATATAAATATTATATCTCCATATGCAATCAAATGCCAAGAAAATTCATTACTTATTCATTTAGACAAAGTGACAACAGTATAAGTATGTTTCAGTGACCTGGGCCTAGAGTTAGACATCATTAAATACAAGTAATTATTTGTGACACTAGAGAGAATGAGTCGTTCAGTGATTCCAAATGATGAAAATTTATGCTGAATTTACATCCATATCCATATATATATATATATATATATATATATATATATATATATATATATATATATATATGTTTCTATATACAAAATTAGAGTGAGTAACCATCCCTGAGTTGTCTGGAACTGAGGGAATTTCCTGGAACACATGACTTACAGTCTTAGAACTGGAACAGTCCTGGGCAAAACTAAACAGTTAGTCACTCTATTACTGGTTAGAAATTATAACAAAGCCTTTTATTTTGGGGACCTGATATGATAATGAATACATTATTGTCTGTGTATATATCATTCACAAGTATTGATATCATGCACCTCATGCTGATGTGCTGGGCCTATAAGGAATCGAACATTTCTCTAGCTTCTGGGAGGCAAACTGGACTTCTGAACCCTTGCTGTAGCTACCATCTGCTCAAGGTTCCAAAGACTTCCAACTTCAAGGGACTGTGATTCCCCTGGGCAGATTCATCCACTGCTACACCTTTATTTTAGGGTTATGATAGAAAAATGAAAGTCAGTTCATTCAACTTCTTGCAGAATCCTGCCCCATCTCCTCTAATCTCCTCAAGGACTTACTTAATTCACTTTATATTTGATATTAATAGTAAATAATAATAATAATAATTACTATTTTCTGACTTTATATGTAGGTATACTATTCATTCTTACAGATACAATATTTAATATAATAGTTAATTCTTCTGGTTTATCACTAATATAATTTTAAACATGATTTATATTTTCTCTACCCCAAATTACAATGAAACAAAACAAGCGCAGGATTTCAAAAGGCATACTAAAGTAAACCGAGGTCAAACAACCAAAGAAACACATCTTTCTTTCCCACACTGCTTCTTCACAGCCATGTGCCACTTATCATAACTCTCCTCTCTTGTACTCTTGCCATAGCTCAGATTCTCAAAAGAATTATCAATTTTACTTAGCAGTTGACTCTTCTAACCAATAAAATGTGGAACATTTTTTTTGTTTGTTTTTCTTTTGTCTGTTTGTTTTTTGTTTTTGTTTTTGTCTCATTCCTTACAATCTTTTGGTATTTCTCTACCAAACTACTGAGAATACTGTTTTGTTGTCCAATTCAGTGGACACTTTGGATTTTATTGAAAGAAGAAAACTTATACCATCAACAAAACTGCCATAAGTTAAAAGAACTATTTTCATCAGAATTGCAATTTTAAAAATAGTATTTAATATTCAGATAGTCATTTATGTGAATGGGGAAAAATAAAACCTCACGGGTCCATCTGTAGTAAAATAAAAGCTAACATTCTCTTGGGCATTCAAATTTGGAAACATGCATGGCATATTTACATGGAACTGAGAAGTAGTCTTAAGACAAAATATTACATATCTGAAGAATGAAGTTTAATGTGGTATTTACCTCAATTTTAAAAATCACAATATAAACATCCATTGAGTAAGCAGCCTTAGAAATCAACCTGGTTAGGAGTTTCTTAATTTTCCTGAAAGCACTTCTTGAAACTGAAATAGTTCTAAAAGAACAGAGATTAATATCACAAACAAAGTTTGTTTTGTAGGATGTTTTAAGTAGTTACAAAGCTTTTGGGAAAAATAAAAATAAGGGACCATTTTTAAAATTAGAGCCTGTTAGTGTTTTCCAAAACAGGATCATATAGGTTTCCTAATAGAACAAGAGCACAAATATTTAAACCAAGAAAATTCTAGTTTGGAGGGTAACACTATTTTAGCAATAATAGTTTGTCCCTAAATATATTAAATAGGCAATGCCTCTATGTTTTCTGTTTTAATAAAATTATAGAAAATTCACTCCTTAAAATTAATAAAATAAAAGAACCACAGCCATAAAGCATTAAAAATATTCCTATATGTTAGATTAAATAATAAAGTACTGTTTAATCATCAGTCTCTCTTTTGCAGCGTGACATTTAGAAATTTAATTCTTTGAGGAAAGTCAGTCCTGTCTTATGCTTATGAATAACGATACCTAGTGACCTCAATGGAATGTCACCTGAATTATTCAAAGACAGATGTGATATAATGTTTCTGCTTCATGCACACATACAACAGTCACATACACACAGATGTTGCTCTCATCATGAAAATGCTGAAGTGATCTCAGATACTGTGGTAATCAGGATAATAGCCCCCAAAATATACCTATGACCTAATCTCCAGAATCTGAACATGTTACCTTACATGCCAAAAGGGATTTTGCAGATGCGATTAAATTAAGGATTATGGGAAGATTATCCTGAGTTATCTGAGTGAGACCAATGTGATCACAATGGTCTTTATAAGAGAAAAAGAGGAGTGTTTGAGTCAGAAAAAGGATATTTGACAAATGACGCAGAAGTTGGAATGATGGACTTTGGAGATGGGGAAAAGGGACACGAGCAAAGTAATATAAGTAACCTCTAAAAGCTGAAGACAAGGAAAGATTCTTCACTTGAGTCTCCAGGAAGAATGCAGCCTTACTAACATCTTGATTTTAGCCCCATCAGACTTATCTCAGACATCAGAACACAAGGACTATGTTATTTAACATAAATAAAACTGTGTATGTAAAATAATACATTTGTGTTATTTTAAGACACTAAATTTGTGATCATTTGTCAGAGCAGCAACTAGAAACTAAAACAAATATAAAATAGTACTGTGAAAAAAAAAAAAAACCATAGATTTAAAACAGAACTGTACAATTCCTTGAAGAAGTTTTCTAGTTTCTACTTTGGATAATATCACTGTTAAAGGAAGAAGTTTCTTTCTTTTACCATTTTCCTATATCAGCTTTCCTGTGAAATGTGAAGAACATTTGAACAACTGATATATACTTGTGCCTATAATGCATTTTATAAAACTAGTATTAAAATTAGCAACATGATTAATATAAATGTATTATATCCATAGGTACCAATGTTTTCTTATTTAAATCTTAACATTCAAAAATATTTGAAGGGTTTTATACACCGGAAAACATATATCCCTGTCATCACACAGTTAGGTAAACACATGTCAACAATAAACTTAACATTTTTAATAAAATAAGAGAAAATAAAACTCTAGACTTTTTAAAAGAAATCTCATTATTGATATCGTTGATTGTGTCTGTTGTTTTGCAATTTACTATCTGTTGCTAAAATGTCTGTTTACTGAGAACTGAGGATTACCTGATTAGGTCTTAATTCATATTAAGAAAGTGGGCTCTATCGTTTGTAGAATGGCTTCAAAGCTATCTACAATCTTCACAGTAATAAATGTAATTTATGTTCTGGCAAAGCCTCTCACTTAATACCCAGGGAAGAATATGATGACATGAAATATGCATATGCCATTCAGTAGAAAGTTAGCATTATAATCTATTGATTACAGTAACAGTGAATATCTGAAACCAGAACTCTACTCAGACTACCTAATACTTATCTATAAATATTCAGGGAACTTTCCACAATAGAATATTTATCTCAGATACTGTCACTATATTGGCATTAAAAATTAGAACAATTCTGGAGATGGGGATAAGGGTTTTCAGAAAGTATTATTAGGATTAATTCTCTTCATTCATTGAAATTGATTTTTTTTGTATGCTTATTAGAAGCAAAGTAAAGCAGGTTTAAATTTTTAAGAATCTCAACTCTACTAATTCCTTTTTTTAAAAATAATTTCCTCTGTTAACTGGACCTATAATAAGATTTACTTAAATTCTTCAGGTAAGAATTCTTTCCTACCTATTCCAGGATTGTCTTCTTTTTCTCAGGCAAAAATGATTTAACATTTTCTTGATTTGTTAACAAAGTTTAAACTTTCTGGATTTTGAAATTCCCAACAAATACCAAGGATGTAAAATATTTCCTATCCTGATTAAATTATCACAAATCTCTCCAAGTCAGTTGTAGTCTTGAATATTTAAACAGCTTTCAATACCATTTCATTCAATTGGATTGAATGAAATCTCAGTAGGCTATTTTACAACAATTAGACTACCATTCTGAGTAACATGAATGTGGATTTATTATATTTCTTCTGATCTAACTCTCTTTGAAAAATAAAAATACCTGGAAAAATACTTGAGAGTTTATTTGACATAAAATTAATAATTACTAATAGGGACAAGATATAATACAAACATAAAATAAATTATCTTTCTACAGATATTACATTAAAGAAGTGGCATTTGGTTGAAATTTGATGTTGATTATATACACAAGTCGTTTGATAAAATTGGTGACTCTGAGCACAGGTAATTAAAGAATGGAGAAAAGAAAACTAATAAAACTCATGGCAGCACAAGAATATTTATGCCCTCAGCCAAAAGAGCAGCAGAGGAGATCGGTAAATTGATCAAGTAGGAGTTCATTAGAGGAAGACTATATTTAGAATTACCTGGGAATATAAAAAAAAAAAAATCATTCCCCACACATCATGAGATAAATCAGATAGTAGGGGGACAGACTGCACTAATATAAAACTAAAAAACTACAGGTAAAATATAACACATACTTATTAAATAGGTATGTGGGATATCAAACAAGTAAGAAAAATTTTACAATACATTTTTTTGCCAATTGTTTAGAAGTGTGAAAGAGGGGGTTGTATTGTGTTTTCAAGATGATTTATTGAAGGTCTTGTAGGCATTTGGTGGCAAGCATCAAGAGTGATAATGTTTCAGCTATGCACGGCATAACTAAAGAAATTGTAAATTTGTCCTGCTCCAATTAGAATCCTGAACCCATTGGGAAACACTGATTCAGAAAACAGATCTCTCTGTTTTGAAATATGGAGTATATTGGCACAATGCATGTGTGGGGACAAAGCCCCAAAAAGCAGTTTCCAGGCTCTCAGCCTCACATGGAAAGGTGCTGGCTCGGGTAGTAAATGACCGTCAACTGTGATCAGATGGCCATCAGCTGTGGCTAGTTGGCAGTCAGCTGTAACAAGTGCGCCATTGGCCACTAATATAACTGCCGTGGCTACGCTAGCAGAAAAAATGGGGGCTAGCAAGAGCGGATTGCAGAGAGGCGGCTGCCGCCGGTGAGAATATAGTGATATGACTCCCCTACCAATGGCTCCGTTGGTGTTCCTTTTTGGCCTCACCATGTCCTGTGTTCTTATGTGGGGAGCGGGAGCTGAGACCCTGCTGGATTCCCTGTGCAACAGCATGTGTAGAGAAATGTATAACTTTATTTGGTAAGTTTTAAAATGCATATGACTTTATGATCCAACAATTATGTTCTTAGATATCTATCTTTGAGAATCTCTTGCACACGTGAATAAGGAGATGATACAAAAATCCAAAATACATCTATATCAACATCATTTATATTGGAGAAAACTGGAAATAACCTAATGTCCTTCAACAGGGGAAAAGGTAAATAACCTGTAGTATGTTCAGAAAATAGAATCCTAGGAAGCAATGAAAATTGATATATTATACATATACATATATCAACATAAATTAAATCACACAAACAAAAGGGAGAGTTGAAATCATATTACAGAATGAATAAAGTTTCAAAACTTGAAAAATTTATATATGTTGTTTAAGATGTGAACACATTTTAAAATATAAAGAAATGATAAATACCCAATCATGACATGGTTACTTCTTGGGAAGGGTGTGCAAGGGTATACCAGCAAGAGAACATATGTGGTAGATACTAACAGTACCTGTACTATTTTATTTTGTTCTTCAAAACTTAGATTTCCTCATTTTAGATTCAACAGCTTAGAGGTCCAAATTAAATTCAACCGGATCCCAAGTATCCTTTCTTTTAGGCTCCTTTGAAATTCAGTCTCAGTCACTGTATCCTTCTCTCCTTCAAACAGAATCTGCAGGAAAGGCTGTAAGTACCCAGACAAATTCACACTACATACCTGCTCAACCTTACCTCCTACTACTGCCCTCTTACTCGCTCAGGTCCTGATGTGTAGGCCCCCTATGTAGTCCTCAAATCTACCAAGGAAACGCGCTGCTGAAGTGACTTTGACATTCTCTGTGCCTAGCAACATCTGGGCTCAGGTATTTGCATGATGGTCTAATTGCCCTCCTTAAATCTTTGCTCACATGTTTCCGTAGAGAATCTTTCTTTTATAAATCTACAAACATGCCAATTCTCTGCACCTGCCTGCCAAATCACTCTTCACTCTTAAGTTTTTCCTTCACTGGACTTACCACCTTCTAATACACCTCATAGTTTACTAATTGATTTATTATCTGTCCCCTTTTAGGACAATAGCACAAGCTTTTACCATTTTTCTTACTGCAGTAACACATGATAGGTACTTTGTGTATTTTTTGAATGAAATAAAGCGCTTCTGACTCAAGTCCTAAATGCCAAATACTCATATTCAGATACATGTTCTGGAAACCAAGAGACTCTTGACATCGTTCGGTTCCGTTGCTCTCATGTTTAGCAAAGTGAAAGAAAATGAGTATCCCAGCTCAGAGCCAAGTACCCAGAACCCAGTCTCCCAAGGTGTCTCTTGCTGCATTCTCACTGCAGTTTTGTTTTGTTTTGTTTTAATCTATTAGGATTCTCCCAATGAGCCTTGCACCTGTTCTACCCATCTCTTATGTATTCAACAATTAAGTTATTTTCTAGACATCGGACTTTTCTTACACTTCACATCCTTCTAAACCCTGAACTGTGTTGGCCTTACTCTCTTCAATAGGATTTCTTATAGGGAGACATAGGAATACAATAAAAATGTCTGCATTTGTCTCACATTCTCAACTATCTATCCAAAAAGAGTGGCAGAAAATGACCTGCTAACCTCTCGCAATGAGGAAAAATAAACAAGAGGAAAAAATGGCCAATTAACTATCCTCTTATATTACAACAACGTATAGAGTGCCATAATCGGTCACCATTATGCTTTTAATCTCTAAAAAATACATTTTTTGCTCATGTTCATTGAAAACCAACACTGGAATTATTGTCTGTTGGTTTTTTCAGTAATTGCCATGAATTTTTAATATAAGTATGTAATCCATTGTATTTTTGTGCACAAAAGAACCTATTTTAATGTGGAGTCAGGTGGCACAGTTTCAGTACGAACATGAACTTGGTCATATCAGTTCAGTGGTTCAAACAACTTGGCTAATTAACTTCATAAAATTACTTTAAGCTGTCTAAGCTGTATTGAATTAAACAAAACAAACCAATTAAACTCAAAAGAAAAAGGTGAAAATCTAGTATTATGTGTCAATACAAATATTAAAAGAATAACAACTGTCAGTATTCAAGAAATGTTATACAAAATAACTCAATTTTAAGGAAAATCTACATTTTATATGCAAATGATTTGAGAAATGCTTGCTTCTGTACAATAAAACAAAGGAATTAAAGAAAAGATTCAAACCCAATTACATGTTTTGTTCATTATATTTATGCTATACTAGATATCTTAACAATAAGAGAATATTTGTAATCATAGTTGCAATGTTTTTTTTTGTTTCAAGAATATTAATTAATCATGGAGGAAAACAAAAAATTCAGGCATGATAATTCTTGTAGTCTTCTAATCAATGATGCAGAGTTCAAATCACTTAATTATAGTTTATGACAAAGAAAAAACATTAACGATTTTTCTGCTTTCATTATTTGTTCAAATTTACCATAAAGTATAGCCTCGTTTTCTTTAAAGGAAAAAAGAGCTACATTTTTTTTTTATTGAAAATGAGTTTTTAAAATTCTGTTGATAGCTTGAAATATCAAATCTGTGATACTGACAGGATAAATATACCTTATTTCAAGAGACAAAAACAAGTTAAAAAATACAATAAATACATATTACTTTTCAGCAGTTCAATCATATTATCAAAGTGTTTTCTAAAGTAGAAAGTTAGAAACTCAATAGATTGTCAAGAGAAGGTTAACAATTTGTGAGCCCTGTGTTGACTGTGTGGTCAAGTGATCGGGAGAATATAAAGTAGAAGCTCAGATCATTTTTTAATAAAAAGAAAAGTCAGGCTAAATTTGTAACATTAGTAGAAAAGGGGGAAAATATACTTAATAAAATATCATGATTTAAACAGACTTCAAAGCATTTTTTGTTTGTTTAATATTTACAGAACTGACTCATAGAAACAAAAAACAAAATGATACTTGCAAGAGAGGAGTTGGATGCAGGGATGAGTGAAAAAGGTAAAGGGGGATATAGTCAATAATAGAGTGATAAGATTGCATGGTAACCAATAGTTACAAGATTTAATGGAATGAGCACATCATAAGATATATAAATGTGTAATTGCTATGCTGTATACCTGAAACTAATATAATATCGTATGACAACTATACTTTAATAAAAAAATGCAAGGATTTTTTTGAAACTATGTGTATAAATAGTCATAAGCCCTTACCTAACTTAAATTAGAAAAATAACAAACTCAGTCCAAATTTAGCAGAGGAAATGGAAATATATACATATACATATACACACACACACACACACACACACACACACACACACACATATATTAGAGAAGAAATAAATGAAACAGAGAATTTGTGGATATATATATATATGTATGTATATATATGTATATATATATATATATATATGTATGTATACATATATGTATATATGTGTATATATATATATATATATATATATATATATATATATATATATCAACCGAACTAAGAGTGTGTATTCTTTTTAAGAAGATGAAATCAACAAACCCTTAGATAGGCTCAGGCAAAAAAGAGAGAAGACTCAGATAAATAAAATCAGACATTAAAAAACATTATAACAGAAGACTCAGAAATTAAAAAAAAATAGTATAATAGACTATTATAAAATGTTATCATGCCAACTAACTGGATAACCTAGAAGTAATTGATAAATTCCTAGAAACATACAATCTAGCAACATTGCATCAAGAAGAAATAGAAAGTCTGAACAGATCAATAACAAATAAGGATTTGAATCAGTAATGAAAAATCTTTCAACAAAGAGAAGTCTAGGACTAGATAAATGGTTAGATGGTTTCACAGGTGAATTCTACAAATATTCAAAGAATTAATAACAATCTGTCTTAAATTCTTCCATAAATAAGAAAAAAGGGGGAATACTTCCAAATTCAATTTATGAGGCCAGCAGCCAGTCAGAGACAAAACTAGGCAAAGACATGGGGGAAAAAAAAAGAAAACTACAGACCAATATCCCTCATAAACATTGATGCAAAAATCCTCAACAAAATACTAGCAAACTGAAATCAACAGCACATTAAAAATATCCTATACCATGATCAAGTAGGATTCATCCTAGGGACACAAGGGTAGTTCAATGAACACAACTCAATGTGACACACCAACTCAACAAAACAAAAGAAAAAACCCACAAAATCATCTCAACAGAGGAAGAAAAAGCATTTGACAAAGTTCAGTGTGCATTCATGATTTAAACTCTCAACAAAATAGGTATGTAAATTTACCTCAATACAATAAAGTTTATGTATGAAAAGCCCACAACAAACACCATAACCAATGAGGGAAAACACAAAAACTGTCTCTATAAGATTCCATACTAGGAAAGGATGCCCTCTCTCACCACTTCTTTTTAACATAGTACTGGGAGTTTTACATAGACATAAAAAAAAAAAAAAGAAATAAAAGCATTCACATTAAAAAGAAAGAAGTAAAACTATCTCTGTTTACAGAAGACATGATCATATACAAAAATAACCCTAAATAATCAATAAAAAACTGTGTGAACTAATAAACCAATTCAGTTAAATTACAGGATACAAAATCAACATATACAAATTAGTCACATTTCTATACACAAACATCAAACTTTCCAAATAGGAAACCAAGAAATCAATCCCACTTATAATTGCAACATGACAAATAAAATACTGACAGATAAATAAATAGGTGAAAGTTTTGTACTCTGAACATTATAAAACACTGTTGAACAAAATTAACAAAGACACAGATAATTAGCAAAATATCCAGTTTTCATGAATTGGAAAAATTAATATTGTTAAAAAGTATAGAGTTCCCAAATTGATCTGTAGATTCAATGAAATCCCTATCAAAATACCAAAAAAACATTCTTTACAGAAACAGTAAAAACAATCCTAAATTTGTATGGAACCGCAAAAGACCTTAGATAGTCAAAAGCAATCTTGACCTAGAACAAAGATGGAGGTATCATACTAATATCAAAATATATTGCAAAGCTACAGTAATCAAAACTGTATGGTACCAGCTTAAAAACAGACATGTAGACCATCAACACAGAATAGAGAGCCCAGAAATAAATCTAGAAATCTACCGTTAACTAATCATAACAAGGGTTCCAAGAACACACTGGGAAAGAATAATGTTTTAATAAATGGTGTTGAAAAATCTGGATATCCACATGCAGAAGAACCAAATTGGGCCCTGAAACAAAAATATGCATATATACACACTATACCACACACAAAAACAAAAAGTATTGAAGACTTAAATGTGAGACCCAAAGTCATGAAACTACAGAAGAAAACATAGGAAAAAGCTTCTTGACATTGGTCTGGGCAATCTCAAGAAGACAAAAGCACAAACAGACAATCAACGTAAAAATATTCTCCACAGCAAATAAAACTAGCCACAGAGTGAAAAGGCAGAATGGGAGTAACTTATGTAATGGGAAAAAAAAATATTTGTAAGCCATATCTGATAAGGGGTTAATATCCAAAATATATAAGGAATGGATACAATTAAATAGCAAAAAATTCCAAATAACCTGATTTAAAAAATGGACAAAATGAGTGAATAGTCATTTTCCCAGAAAATATATACAAATGTCCAGCAGGTATAGGAAATTATGTTCAACTTCACTAGTCATCAGGCAAGTGCCAATCAAAATCACAGTGAGATATCAACTCACACCAGGTGGGATGGCTATTTTCAGAGACAAAGGATAAGCGCTGGCAAAGATGTGGACAAAAGAAAACCTTGGTACACAGTTAGTGGGAATGTAAATTAGCATAACCAAAATAGAAAACAGTATGGTGTTTCCGCAAAATACTGGAAATGTAACTATATGTTATGTGATCCAGTAATCCTACATATGCGTTTAATAGCAAAAGGAAATTAAATCAGTATCTTAAAGGACATCTGCACTCCTATGTTTATTACAGCATTATTCATATAGCCAAGATATGGAAAAAATTAACTTTGTCTATACAATGGAATATTATTCAGGAGTAAAAAGCAGCAAATCTTGCTTTTGCAGCGTGAATGAACCTGAAGGACATTATGCTAAAGAAAACAAGCCAGACTCAGAAGGACAGTACTGTATGATATCACTTACATGTGAAATCTGAAAGAGTCAAACTCATACAACCAAAGAATAGAATGGTAGTTTTCAGGGGCTGAGAGGAAAGGGAAATAAGGAAATATTGCTCAAGGAGCACTAAGTTTCAGTAATGCAAGATGAAGTTCTGGAGAACAAAGTACAGAAATGTGACTTTAGTTAACATTATTAATATATTGTATACTTAAAATTTGCTAAGAGGTAGATCTTAAGTGTTTCCACATCCACCCCCAAAAAAGAAAAGTAAAAAGAAAAGACAATGGTATCTATGTAAGATGATGGATATGTTAATTAACTTGATTGTGGCAATTATGCTACAGTGTATCTGGATACCAAACCATCCGCTAAACAACTTCAATAAATACAATTTTTATTTGCTCGTTATACTGTGGTCAGTAGGTCTAATCTATATTGTGGCTTGTTTTTGTACAACTTGTGACCTAAAAATGCTTTCTTTTCTCTCTTTTTTTTCTTTTTTTTTTTTTACATTTTAAAAAGGAATTATGTATCTAATAGTAAGCCCATTTATATGTGGCCAATAGATGTTAGACATAGACATATAGACAATGTGCAATAGCTATTCACAGTCATTTTTACAACGTATTATTTACAGAGCAATTGATTATCCATGTGCTAAAAAATCCAAAACACAACACATACCAATACAGGAGAGTTAGCATGTCCCTAGATTGGCAGGGAGGTCCCTGGTGGAATAAACAAAAGACAGTCATATCCTAAAACTTCAGGTTTTGAAATCACTCCTTTGCTCCAGGACATAATGTAACAAGGCCTTGAGGTTCATCATAAAATTCATTTTGGTATTACAAATGGAGCAGATTTGAACATAAAGGGATTATTCCACCAGCTGTTGGGAGTTCTAGTGACCAATAGTGCTCAGCTATCATTGAGAATTGCCTCAGCTGGAATTACTCATTCAACATATGTGTACTTCCTGGAGAAGGCTGAACTTAATAACTGTCTGACAAGAGGGAGAGAGCCCTGGTCTCTTATGTCACATTTGGATAACTCTGCAAGGTTATTCTAAGTTCAGCTGTCCCTATGAGCTTGAAAATGAGGTCAGCACTGAAATGGCATCATAGCCCACAAGCCATGGAATGCCTAAGGCCACCTAACTATGGAACCAGCAAAGAATGAATTCTCTCTTAGTCATCTCTAGCGAGGAAAACACAGCCCTACCTACAGCTGGATTTCAGAGCTCTGGCCTTTATCTACACTTTGAGATCGTCAATTTCTGTTGTTTGAAGGCATATGGTTTGTGCTAGTTTGTTACAGAAACCACAAAACAATAACAAAAAATACTAATTCACTTCCTTATGCTAATTTCCATCTTAAAGTCTTTCAGGGAAGTCAAACTGGGACAAACATGTTTGTCAGAAATTCTGCAACTATAAATCATATTTCCACAAATGCAGATGAAAGGATCTTTCTCTAACACTGCACTGTTATTTAGGGAAACTTTCTGTTTGTCCGTCTGTTAGAAAATTAGTGCCAGAAATGAACCATTTGATATGTTAAAGAAAATAAGGCACACTTCATTCATGTGCCTACCCCTAGTGGAACGGGTCCTAATAGGAAAAGACCCACAAAAAAAAAGAAAAAAGAAAAAAAGAAAAAATATATATATAAATATGAGTGAGCAGAATACAAGTCACCCATGTATTTCTACAACACAAGAAGGGAAGAGGAATGCATGCTGGGTAGACAAAATAAATGGCATTTGGTACACCTTTTCCTCCAAACAAATCCTGGTATCAGATTATAAACCACAAAACAGTGGACATGATTTAATAATTTTGTATACAATAGCATTTATTTAATACAAGGAAAATCCCAATATAACTTTGCCTAATTTTATTAATGTACATTTTAGTTAACATAACGTAATATCTGGCTACTTGTTAGAGGCTGAATTGTGTTCCTCCCAAATTCCTGTGGTAAGGGTCTGACCCCAAGTGCCTGAAAATGTGACTATGTTTGGAAGTTAGGCGTTTCAAGAAGTGATTAAATTAAAGAGAGGTCATTAGAGAAGGCCATAATCTAATATGACTGGGGTCCTTATAAAAATAGATTGAAACACAGACATACACAGGGGAAGGGAAGAGCCTATGAAGATATTGTAAGAAGATGTCCATCTACAAGCTAAGGAGAAAGGCCTCAAAATAGAACCAACCTTGCGAAAATTTTCAACCTGGACTTGCAGCCCCAGGATTGTGAGGAAATAGATTTTTGTTGTTTAAGCCACTCAGTCTGTGGTATCTATCTTGGCACTACTAGCAAACTAAGTCATTACTGGAAGATAATATTTGCATATACATCCAATGAATAGAAACAGTAATTTATAAATAAGTGAAAGTAATTATTAGTAATATCTAGAATACTTTGATATATAAATCTTATTAGTAATATTATTAAGATATTTGATTTATATTGCTATTTATAAATACTTCACTAGCTTTGCTCTCTAAGATAAAGAAAAGAGTGTTGATCACAAGGAAAAAAATCAATCCTAGTCACTGAATTAATACTAACTAATGACTGATTTATATACATGAATGCAGTCATTTTAGAATCCACTTACTGGAAAACTCATCTTCTGAATAATCAAATACTACATTAAATTATCTTCAATTATAATAGTTAATCAAAATTATAGACATTTAATCTTACATTTCTCTTATGATGCAAATAGAGAATAGCAACTGTACTTTTTCCAAAACTTCAATATTTTTAGTGCATTAAGGAACAGAACCTGATGATGACCATTGATTTCAGTTAAGTGTCCTGATAGATATACTATAGCTACTATAGTATACTATCTATACTAGTATAGCTACTATAGGTACTATTGAGAGGACACTATAATATTCTAGGGAAGAAATGCACTAAATATTAAGAAAGACACTACGGTAGTTATAATTTTTTCATCAAAATTAAACTTTTGCTTTTTTAAACCACTAAAAATATTAACGTTCTTTGTTACTATCGCCATAACCCATTATCAGTGCCCATTATGCTCACACACATATTATCAGTGATGGGTTATTGACAAAATAGCATCTAAAGTATATGGCATTATCTTAATATTTACCGTCCTGAGCCTGGGGATAACAGCCCCATGTAGGAAAAATGGTAATCCATTATACATAAATAGCAATTTTGGGATAAAATTGTTGTCTTATGTTATATATAGAGAGAGTAGACCATATAACATAAAGCTGGTACGTAGCTCTAGGGGAAAGGTTGCTAATAAGAATAATAATGGCATATAACACCTTGTTTCCCGAAAATAAGACCTAGTTGGACAATCAGCACTAATGTGTCTTTTGAAGCAAAAATTAACATAAGACCTGTTATTATATTATATTGTTATTATATTATATTATATTATATTATATTATATTATATTATATTACATTACATTACATTACATTACATTACATAACATTACATTATATTAGACCCAGTCTTATAGTAAAATAAGACCGGGTCTTACATTAATTTTTTGCTCCAAAGAATACATTAGAGCTGATTGTCCAGCTATGTCTTATTTACAGGGAAACCTGGTAGTTATTGTTTATTTCATTCATGAGATATTGCAAGAAAGATTTGAGTACTAAATAATTGATGGACTTTAATTTCTGGTCAGAATGTAGAAGGTAGAGACAGATTGTTGCTCCCACTGTGAAATATGCATTCAAATATTTGTTTCAAATATGTATATGAGTATTATTGAACTTTTGTTAATATGAAATAGTGTCGTTTTCTCTAACAATATTTTTGGAATGGTTTAATAATTTAAAACATTGAGAAAAGATTTAGAAATAGTCGTTACCTCAGGATTAGATACCAGGTATTTATTTTTGGCAACAATAAAACACAAGAAATGCTACGTTTTCCTAAAAATGCATTATGTCAGGAAATCCATGGGGTTTATATGATTTCGTACTGGTGATGTGATTTTTATTCACATAACTAACGTGGGGTCTGGGAAGTGCTAATGGAGAATTACGATTTGTTTATTTTGTATTTCATAATTATATTTTAGGAAGATATTTTATGGTATATAACTATACTCCTATTCTTCAAACTTTCACCTACTAGGTTTAGTAGTCATGATGATTCTTGTCTAAAAAAATTATTATAATAATGTTTCTGAAGTAGTAATTTCTTAATTTAATTATTTCCTTTAAAATTTTATTATTCCTTTTTTGCCTTTCTACTCTGAGGAAGAGCTTACTTTCTCATTATTTCTTTATATCAGTGTGGACTCAGAGATTTCTAATTTATTCAATGGGTTAGAATCCTTTACTTGTAGCAAATTGCCCCATACTGAAGGAAAGGATAAACAAGGCTGGTCCTTTTGTCTTCCAGCTAGTTCCTTTCATCCCTTCATGACTATATGAACTCCAAACAAGATAGTCCCTATTGACTTTGATCTTTTGCTGCCCTAGCCCTGGTATCAGGCTCTTTCTAAGCAAGCTGTTCTTTTCAGAAAAGAATGATATGTATCAACACAACTTGGACACGAATTGAGTGCATGGACAGGGAAAATCATTGTTCTACACTGAAGATCTGTGTGTGTGTGTGTGTGTGTGTGTGTGTGGTCGGACAATTAAGTTCACAAACTCATCCTAGAAAAAGTGCTACATAGCTCATTGCTGAATATCACTATGTTCAGCTTTGAAGGACTCCCCTTGGGAAGCTATACACTGACGCCAGCAACTAGTCCACCCTTCAAAGCAATTTTGGAACATTTTTTCTGGAATGGCCATCAGAGGTGTCCTCATATGACTCTTGATGTCCTGAATGTCATCAAAATGTCTTCATTTCGATATTACCTTAATATTCAGGTAAAGAAAGAAGTCATTGGGGGCCAGACCAGGTGAGTAGGGAGGGAGCTCCAATACAGTTATTTGTTTACTGGCTAAAAACTCCCTCACAAACAGTGACGTGTGAGCTATTACATTGTCGTGATGCAAGAGCTTCTTTGGGACCATTTTTACACACACCTTTTTCATGCTAAGATTTTCAGTTAAGCTTTTCCTAACTGTTGCTTTATCGATGTTTCCTCGGTCTGTTATGCTTCTCACAGTCAACTGATGATTTTGACGCACAACTTGACGAATTTTTGCAATGTTTTCCTCAGTTCTGCTAGTTTTGGCAGCCTTGCCCTCTCTTTTTCAGTGACAGCTTTTCTCCCCTCAGAAAAAGATTTAATCCATTTGTTGCCGCCATTTTCTTCATGTCACTATCCCCATGAAATTCGACTAACATGTCCTCAATTTCACTTCCACTCTTGCCAAGTTTAACAAGAAATTTAATACTAGTTTGTTGCTCTAATTCAAGCTCAGACATTCTCGTGATGACACACAGAAACAACAACAATGAATGCCACTCAGCAAGATACCGCCACAATTGACACACACACACAGCTGTAAGAAACTGATATACTAAGTTTATGAAACCTTACTGTGCTGTTTGTACAGTGCTGCTAATGTAAGCTCATGGTGGCCAAGTTCTTAAACTTAATTGTCAGATGTCTTACAAATGTATTTATTTATAGTTTTATCTATATTTGTGATATGTATCTATATTGATGCCTACACACATCTGTATCTGAATATGTATCAGTATATGTTCCTAAATAAGCCCTTGAGCTCACACTGACACCTCCCATTCTAAACTAACAGCAGCAGCTCATTCTATCCCTCTCCTGTATTGTATTTGCACTTCCATCTCCACAATGAGAAACCAAGTTTCAATCATTCTCAATATATTTACATAATCACCCAATCCTTGAACACCCAAAAAGTAGTTTTGAAATTTCTAAATATATCTATGAAAAATAAACTTAATAACTATAGAGTATAATATTTTTAGAGTTCTTTTTTGTTAGCCTGAAAATATATCATCAAAATGCTGATTAAAATCACTTGGATTAGTAATCGCCCATGAATTTCATGATTATGTTATTTATTTGAAATATGGTTTGTTTCATTTGTTTTAGTTTAAATTCTATTTTGCATTTTACACTGCTTTATTTATTTTATTTTATTTTTGCATGAATACTAACAAGTTCTAAAGACAGAATTATACAGAAATAAAATACAGTATTATACAGAAATTAAAAAAATACATTTTCGGAATCATTCTTTAGAGAAAACAGAATCTCATTGCTCTTGAAAATATTAATAGGTAGATCATTTAGATGAAAATTTTAATAAATCAAATAAATAATATTACTATTAAACATGTTACTTAATATAGCAAAGTTTCTATGATATACATGAGGTCTGACAATTAAGTTTGTGAACTTCTTGCAATGATGTTGCTAACCTTTTTTTGATATCAGAAGGATTATTCATTATGAATTTGTACCAACTAGACAAACAATTAACCAAGTTTACTATTCGGAAGTGTTGAAAGGCTGCATGAAAAAGACAAAAAGGACCTGAACTTTTCACTGACAATTCATGGCTCTTGCATCACGACAATGCACCAGCTCACAAGGCACTGTCTGTGAGGAGTTTTTAGCCAATGAACAAATACAACTGTATTGGAACACCCTCCCTACTCACCTGATCAGGCCCCCAGTGACTTCTTTCTTTACCCAAAGATAAAGGAAATATTGAAAAGAAGACATTTTGATGACATTCAGGCATCAAGGGTAATATAATACAATGACATCTCTGATGGCCATTCCAGAAAAAGAGTTCCAAAATTGCTTTGAAGAGTGGACTAGGCGCTGGTATGGTGCATACCGTGTTTCCCTGAAAATAAGACCTAGCCAGACCATCAGTTCCAATGAATCTTTTGGAGCAAAAATTAATATAAACCTGGACTTATTTTAATATAAGACCTGGCATTATATTATATTATATTATATTATATTATATTATATTATACCCGGCATTATATTGTATTGTATTGTATTGTATTGTATTGTATTGTATTGTATTGTATTGTATTGTATTGTATCTATTATATCTGATAATATATTATATTGTATCAGTTATATTATATTATATTATATTATATTATATTATATTATATTATATTATATTATATTATATTATATTATACCAGTCTTATATTATATTAAAGTAAGACTGGGTCTTATATTAATTTTTGCTCCAAAAGATTCATTAGAGCTGATGGTCTGGGTAGGTGTTATTTGCATGGAAACACAGTAGCTTCCCAAGGGGAGTAGTTCAAAGGAAACTACAGTGATATTCAGCAATGAGGTATGTAGCACTTTTTCTATGATGAGTTTGCGAACTTATAATTGTCACACCTCGAATTTAAGAACTAACCATATTAAAATAAATCATGCTTACATCTAGCTCCCACATCTTAACAACCACCTGTACGATTTTCCTCCTTTGTTAGGTTTAACAATAGAGGTGTTCCCGTACTTTTTCTATCCTAAAATATTAAGTTACTTTCTCTCTACATCTTTATATAATGTAGCATTTTTTCATTTTCACCTATCACGTTCTTCTTAAAATGTAAATCTAAATGATTAAAGACAAACACAATGGGGGGGTAATAAAAATCTACAGCAGAAAAAAAAGGAAAACGAAACATTATTTAATCGTGACTGAAATTATGGAGAAAAATGTTATAGTCTGAATAATATGAAATCAGCTCCATGGCTGAATGAGTCGGATGATGTTATGTGCTTCACAAAGCTTGGTTACTGGCCTTCTTTGGTTAAAGTAAATGAAGAAAGGATGTAGAAAACATTGCATTCATTTTTTTAAGTGCATTTTCCTAGTGACAAAGCATCTATTTGAAATATCAAATTACTCATTGCATATTTATAAACATTTCCACATATATTTTATGGCTCATTATATATAGTTAAGTTGTGTAATTTTTAAAGTGAATAGAACTGAGCAAACACAATACAACTCCATTATGTTAATATTAGAGAAGCCTAATATTTTATTATTCAGTATACATAACAACAGAGAACAATGACACAGTAATCAAGTATTAACCTATATACAGTAAAAAACAAACAAACAAACATATATTTGTACTCCTTTCACTTTTTTGAGAGAGACCAGAGATAGTAATTTTGGACAATTAAATACAGAAGCTATTTTTCTTATGTTGTTTCTTTGATTCATATAATCATTGGTTAAAACACCTAATAATTATATTAATTTTAATATTAAAACACTGAGTAACAATTTATTATATTTTATATATTTTCATATATATGTATCTATACCTATATTCACATTTGTATCTCTTTACCTATATATAGAGAAGATCTCGTTAAGTAAAATTTTTTCAATAGCTACCAAATTCTTCACTTCCTAAGATGAAGATGAGAGAGAGAGAGAGAGAGAGAGAGAGAGAGAGAGAGAGAGAGAAAGAAAGAGAATAAGAGAGAAAAAATACAAGATGCAGATTAAAAGACATCTCAGAACAAGGTAATATAAGAACATAATTCACTCAAATATTAGGTTTGATTTTTAAAAATAAAAATTGTTCAGCAAATAAAAAATAAGTGCATGGTACCTATGCAGTTTCTATGAAGCCCATAACATTAATAATTACTGATAAAATGTTATTGATTGTCATTCTTTCTATATTTATTAATATTTGTCTTTTTATTCTGTTTCCTTATTTTTTTTTCTTTCCATAAAAATTTAATGAACTGTATAGTCACAAATTCTAAAATTTTAAGCACAGGAAGTGAGAAGCATGTTAAGTAGGTGGCAGTTTTGATGTTCTTACAAACAATTTATCTACTCCTAAAGTTAAATTTCAAAATGAATATTGCAACACTTCTAAGACAGGACATGAGAAAGAAGGATGTTCAAGTTTAAAAATGCATCAAATTCTTTATACTTAGTAGTTTTATGCTTTCAAGAAAAATATATTTTCTAATGACTTTCAGCCTATCATAGGACCAATATTAAGCATTTGAAAACAAATAAATGAGTAAATGTAGAATATCATGTGTTTTGGATAAAATACAAAGAAAGGGAATTAAAATTTGCTAATATGACTAGACTAAATTGCATTAGTATCCATATCAATAGCATAACTCAAAAAGAACTGTCAAATTTCTTGATTTATAAGCACCATCTAATCAATCAGATTTGGTTCAAAATGTGAGGTATATTATAAATTACATACTGGGGGGTACCAAAAAATGTATACACATGACCTGTATTCATCTTTTATTATTGGTATATGTTGAGTATTATAATTTTAATACAAGTTTTTCCTTCCTTAAAATGTGTATACATTTTTTTTGCTACTCTCTGTGTTTTCTTACAGCAAAGACAAATGACTACTTTTTCTTAAATATATATAAACACTGAGAAAAAATTAGCCAAAACTTAGATGACTGATATAAGCTCACTTTTCTAAATACAAACTCACTTTTCTAAATCTTGAATTAATTTAGACATTTTGATTAACATATTTTCTACAAATATTAATTGAGCACCTGCTTTGTGCTTAAGATTCAGCCATGAACAAAACAGCAAAAATCCCTGTACTTTTGTGCCTATTGTATAGTGTGTCTATGATGGTGATACTAAGTTTTTAAAAATAATATTGAATTTATATGATGTCAGACGAGAAGTCCTATGATCAGAGTTAAGAAGAAGGAAGGGAGGATCAGAATTGGTTTGGGTAAATGGTTTCAATTTAAGCGTGTGTTTAAGGAAAGTACCTTAGGTAGGCTAAGTTGCATTAAAAAAGTATATATTTATTGGTTGAACATATTAATGTCTTCTTGATGCATACAATTCCTTCTGCATCACTGGCAGCTCACTGTACTTCCTTGCAAACAGTGACATTGGGATCCAAATTCTGGCTCCATAGTAACAAAATAAGTCATTGATTATTGCTAGAATGAGGATGAGCAAGTGAGCACATTACATATGGATATATCACTGCCTCTGTGTCACGACTGCCCATAGACATCACACTCCTTGTTTTTTTCTCACAGTCATCAGCCAAAATTAGTCATGTGGTCCCGTCCAACTGTCATTGGATGGGTTAGTATGCTTTTCTGTGTATTCAAGAAAAAAATAAAAAGTATTTATGAGCACGAATGGTATCACCACAAAAGTTGTACTAGGAAGGTGATATTTAAGTAAAAACTTGAAAGAAGTGAAGGATTAATCTGTTTAAATATCAAAAGGATGAAAATATCCAGATAGAGGGAAGAACAAATTTAGATGGCCTGGAAGGTTGTATACTGAGTGGATCAAGAAAACATTATGGATAACATTATGCCTAGCAATATTGTTCATCCCCTAAGTGGGAATGGAGCCCAGAGTCTCAAAGTTTTATGGAGGATCAATTCTATCACAGTATCCAGGTTATCCCAAGACCAGAGAGGCCTCTCCTGTGTATGAACTGTGATATTTTGGTTCAGTAGGTAGATTAGTGGTGAGAATTTCAGTCATGAATGAAACTCTTACTGTCTAAAAGGTATAGGGACTTAAGTAGGTTCTCTATTAAAATTACACTGCTTGATTTCAAACACTGGGGAAAAGCTCTGGCTCTAGGTGTCTGGTCATAAAATCTTCCCTAAAGAGTAAGTGGCTATGTGCTTATGTCTCCTTTCTAAAACAAATTCTCTTTATCTAAACATTTTACACAATGTTTTAATTAAGAATTTTGTATCACCAAAATTGCCTGTGTTTTGGTGGTAACAGCAAAGTTTAACTTTGTATCATAACTAACCTGGAGTTTGTGTCCCTGTTCTGTTTTTCACAGTTTTTCACACAACACAGAAACCAGTGCCTTTTACCTTAGGCAATCTACATTTTCCGACTACCCTCAACTCCCTTGACTATTGATAATCTATAATTACTTTTCCAAATGATAAATTTCAGGGTCAAAATTTATGCCTTTTTATAAAGTTTTTAATTCATTTGTCAAAATTATTTTCAGAGATTGTATTATATGATATCCTTACCCTATCTTGGGTTTGGAAGAAAAAACACAATCATGTCAATTTTATGTGAAACACTGTATCTTCTTTACAAACAGACCACTTTGACAATAAAAAAAATCTAATTATTAGAAGAATTTAATAAAGATGTCTGCTTCACATTCTCTGTGATTGTCCATAAGCAATATAATATAGTGTTTAATCATATGTGGTGAGCATGCAGATTTCTTGGGTTTGGATCCTGGCTCCACATTTACTCTCTGTAAGACCTCGGTAAAAAGACTTAACGACTCAGTTTCTTATCTGTATTACAGTATAATAGTAGGAACAAATTGAAAAGGCAGTTTTGGGGAATTAATTGTGATTATGTGTGTAGCAATTTACTAGAATTTATTAAAATACACACTGTAAAAATGTTAACTATTATTTGTACAACTTTTGCAAACAAAAAAAAGGAAACCTATGTAAAATTTTAACTAAAACAATAAGCAGATGTGAATGATTCATGCAGCATCTCTTAAATTAAGCTCTTCTCACCAAATTAAATTGAAGGTTTTTAGTTAAAAATATTTTTAAATAATTTTTGAATTCGCTACAAAACTTAGATAAGGTGTTTTACTTTGGGCATATTTTCATGTAAAGGCACTTATTGTTTACATGATTTTTATAACACAGCCAAATTTAAATGTGCTGTCTGATTTTGTGCCAGAGGACAATGAATGTTACACTGCTTTGAGTACAGCTCTTAGATTGATTACTAAAATGAAAGGAAGTGGAGAAAACCCACCTACATTGTTTGGCAAATGCATGCTCTCTCTCTAGGTGAAATAACTTATTTTACTGAACAATACCCCTTTTGCCAGGCCTTCACTTATCTGCAGAGGTCCATCAAGGACTCTTCAAAGTGACAGGTACCTTTTTGAACACTATGAAATATTTTATTGTTTGCTTTCACATTATGCTTATAATTAAGCTTGCATGTTCATTTTTTTTTTATATGGGAGATGTTGAAATTAGTATTTATGGAGCAAAAAGGCAGTATTTGCACAGATAATTATGCATGTCTTCAGTGCATGTTATTGGCAATGATTTTGAAGTAGAAATGCTAAAGGTAGCCTAACTTTTTAATTAAAACACAGTAAAAACTGAGATAATATTGAAGAAATGAAATAATTTTAAAACTAACAGCTTGGTAGACACATGTGTTAACCTTCTTATTTAGAATTAAACTTGTTGTGTCCTTGACAATTCAAACATTCAGGAGCTCAAATTTGTAAATTGCTAAGAAGTGAAAAGAGAATTGATGAATGTTGAGACTCATGTTGTTAAATATAATTCTCAAATGTCTCAGTTCAAAATGATGTTCTGTTTGAGTGAAAATATTAATAAATGTGAAGTGTTTAGCTGCACGTCACTATATTAAGCCTAACATTCCCCAGTGAAAATCTGGTGGCTATCTCCCGAATTTCACCAGTGCTTTGTATAAAGAACTTCATACATTTCTCTGTAATTAGTATTGATGTGATGCTTTATAATGTATGCAGTGATCTTAACACGTATTGGCATTTATTCTCAAAGGAAGACAGCAAAATATTTTGGCAAATTCTCAAATGATGCATCTGAATTTCAAAGAGCTCTACGAAGTTTCCTGAGGCCAATGGTGAATACTGAAGGCGCTCACAACCAGATCAGGTGCTCTGATAAAATCAGCACTCAATTTCTTCTTCTATCTACTCTCCATACCACTGTCACTATGATCTTTTGAAATATATATCAGATCACGCTTCTGCTCCAGCAGCTTGTATCTCACTCAGATTCAAATAGAAAATTCTTACCATTCACTGTATGCTTCACATAAACCAATTTTCTATCTCTGCGATCTCTTGTATATTCCTCAAGCTCTTCTGTCTTCTGCTCTAATCATATTGGTCTTCTTTCCGGCCCTCAAACAAAGCGAGTAGGCTGATATTTCAGAATCTTTGCACTAGCTGTTTTCTCTGCCTGGCACATCCTTCTCCAGATAGTCACATCACTCACTTCTTCCCTTTTTTTTTTGTCTCTTATTAAATGTCACTACCACAGAGAGGCCTTCTATGAACACCCTTTATAAAACAGCCCTGAAGCTTTACTCCTGCCCATCTTTATTTTTCTTCATAGTGCTGCTCACTGGTTGTTCATTGCTACATAATCACACACAGAAGTCTGTATTACTTCTGCATTACTGATTTATGGTTTCTTGGAAAGCAAATCCCGTACCTGGAAAAGAGTGTTTAGCTCAGCTGCAGGTTTTCCTATCCTTATTTATTTTGCTAGAATACTTGCAAGAATTTAAATGTCCTAATATAAGGTGACAGTACTGAAACAGCTCATCTAAGGGGTACTGTGATTTAAACATCATACCACCACCCCGAACTTAAAGCATCATATCAGATATTTATCGTTGATGCATTTGAATTGTTTTGAAGGCTAAGCATTTTAACTTGTTCTTATCTGAGAACTCAGTTTGTGAATAGTCAATAGAAACATATTGACTGTTCCATCTTATGGGCCACATCTATTTAAACCCTCTCTAGTGTCAACCAAATCAGTACCTGGTGAACGAAGTACTGAGGTCCAATCTTAGATCAATTGTTAGTGAAGCATTTTACAAGATATACCTTCACCTGCAGTGATATAGGTACCATCTAAACAAGGCCTTCTTTGTCCTAACCCACACAATAGCTTATACCTATATTCTATTAATAGATATGACAGGCTCTACCCCTTTCAAAGGTTTTATTTTACTTACTTATTTACACACACACACACACACACACACCAAAAGGAGAATTCCTGACTTTCCATCTGACTGACCCCGGACTATTTGGCTCTAAGTTTTCCTGGATAATACACGTTTATATTCAAACTACTAATCACTTATTATTCATGGTTTAGAGGGAGGTATGATTAATTTATTCAATATCATACCCATGGAAAACATGAATAAAAACATGCAAAACCAATTCTATATTATTTATTCTAAAAAGTGTTCAGAGTTAGATGTAATGAAAGTGACATATATATGAATGACTGAATGATACAATGTGACAAGTTGTAATATATGTTCAATGCACAAAACATATTTAATTCCTACTATCCAATTCAAAAATAATAATTAAACAACCACAATGCTATTTCAAAGTAAAATTATTTTCTTAGTGAGTATTGAACTGGGGAGTGTTAATTTTAGTAACATCAAAAGATAGGCACTGTTTATATTTAGTCCTTCTTTCTCTGTCTCCTAATGGCACTACAGAAGACACTCATTGCCCACTCAGATCTCTTCAGATCCCACCTACAGGTTCTGTGTGTTTTGCTTCTAATGATTGGTACCTGCAATCATCTACGTAGGTTTGCCCTTTGGTATTGGAACCCCTTCTCCCTCAACAGAACAGAGCTGGAAGTGTCTGAAGGTTTACAACCACTCAGTCATAAATGACATACTGGTCAAGCGAATCAGAAATCCGAACTCCCTTTCTAAAAGCTGGAAGAACTCTAAGATGTGACTTATGCTGCAGAGTTCACTATGAAATCAGACTGGGGCTGGGAGTTATTTTTGACTCCTTATCCTCCCCTGTCTTGCTTCCCCTTCTCTCACTGGGGACTTCTGTGGGTACTTTTTTAATAAATTAGTTGCACACGGGTTCTTGTGTCAATGGATCCTTATGGGAAACGTAATCTGAAGCAGCACTATAGTATTTAATGTTGTATTTGTATAATTCAGTCAGTTATGTTGCACTGAACCCTGGACATCCAAATGCCTAGAGAGTTGTACCCACACCTCAAAAAAAGTCCATCCCCCAGAATCTTCAAAATGGTAAGGACCAATCCCTTAGAAGTCCACTTCCAAACATTGTTATTTTGGACACCAGTGAAAGCATATAGGTTTCTGAAAAAAATTGAAAACCTTTATTTGTAAAAATATATGTACCCCTTTGTTCACTGTGAAATTATTCATGGCGGCACAGAAATGGAAACAACTGAAGTATCCTTCAATAGATGATTGGATAGAGAAGATGTGGTACGTATATACATGGGATACTACTCAGTCATAAGATAAGATGAAAAACTGCAATTTTTGATAACATGAATGATCTTAAGAATATCATGCTAAGCAAAATAAGTCATATGGAAAAAATCGAGAATCATATTATTTCACTCACATGTGGGATATAAAACTGAAAGTAACAAATGAAAAAGCAAATAGAAACTCATACACACAGACAATAATATGGTAGCTACCAGAGGGGAAGGGAGTTAGAAAAGAGTATATAGGATCAAAAACTGGGGGTGCCAAAAAATGTATACAAGTGGATACTTTGGTCAATGTTGCTCAAGCAGGAGTTCACCGTAATAAATGTCTGGACGCTGATGGTAACCACTATGAGCACTCTAGTAATTGCAGAAGTCAAACGTGACTTGTAGTCAACTTTTGTTATTGGTATATATTGAGTATTACAATTTTAGTACAGTTTTTCTTTCTTAAAATGTGTATACATTTTTTTGACATCCTCTTAATATGGCGATGGAAAGAGACTTGACTTTGATTGATGAACACACATGCAATATATAGATGATGTACAACAGAATTGTACACTTGAAACCTATATAATTTTATCAGCTGATATCACTACAATAAACGTAGTAAAATTTTGAAAAAAACAAATGGGTTTCTATGAAATTGAGTAGCATAAGCTTTCTACTTTGTTCTTGTTTTTCAGAATTATGTTGTCTATTATGATAATTTAACAAACTGGATGTGGACTGTTTACTTCTATAATATTATTACATCAATGTTATATTTATTGATTTTTAAAATTTTGAAAACAGAGCTTTTTTCAAATAATTCCTTGTTTTTAGGAAATAAGAGTATGATAAAAAATATGGTGAATGATTAAATTTTAAAAAATGTTACAGTAAAAGACACATTGCCATTAATCCCTCTCAAAATACTCCCCCTCGCTTCAAACACACTTATCCCATCATTTTTGCCACTTTCTGAAGCAGTTCTGGAAGTCCTCTTTCATGAGTATCTTTAATGGTGCCATTGTGGCTGCCCTGATGTCCTGAATTGATGCAAAATGTTTACCATTCATGGACATTTTGACTTTGGGGAAGAGCCAGAATTCACCTGGTGACAAATCTAGTGAATAAGGTGGATGAGGATACACTGTAATGTTTTTATTTGATAAAAATTGCCATACCAGAAGTGAGTGTGACATGGAGCCTTTCCGTTGTGATCACAAATTATGGTGAATGCTGCTCTTGAGCTCCATCCAACAGAAAGGCAGGGATCTTCAATACGGGAAGGGCATGTTCAACCTTAGTAACAGTTTGTGACAAGTTTCAACTTGTTCAGTGCAGTCAGTCATGTGTGAGCTACAGTTGAGAGAATGTGTGTTTTAAAGTGTGCCACAAATCATCTTCCATCATGACATCACCCCCTGTCACACATCGCTTCTGGTATGGCAATTTCTGTCAAATAAAAACATTAGTGTATCCTCATCTACCTTATTCACCAGATCTGCCACCATGTGACTTCTGGCTCTTCCCCAAAGTGAAAATATTTTGAGGCAGCCATGACAGCTCAACTGAAGATATTCATGAAAGAGAACTTCCAGAACTGCTTTAGAAAGTGGCAAGAACAATAGGATAAGTTATTTGAAGCAAGAGGGAGTAATTTGAAGGAGATTATTGGCAATATGTCTTTTACTGTAATATATTTTTTTCATTTAAACATTCACCGTATTGTTGGATCAACATCATGTATAAAGAATGTAGACACGATGATCTCAATTTCTCAAATTTTTTTCAAACGTTTCAGAAAAAATAATATATCTCCATCTCTCTGTATAAATCTTGATATTGATGTGATGATAGTGTTGATGTATGTAAATTATCGAAAGGGAATTATAAAGGAAATGGAACAAATGTAAACAGTTAATGAATTTTAGTGGAAGACATATGAGCATTCATTGTGTTATTCTTAAGTCTTCTCTCTGTATTCAAAATTATAAAAAGCAAAAGCAGTTTATACTATGAAATTTAAAATATTTATAGGGAAGTTCTGCTAATATCAAATTCAGTGTTTATTCATTTACAAACACTGGATTCCTGGGCTTCCTGTGACATATTGATTACACAGTTAATTTTCAAATGACTCATCTATTTATCTTGTCAAGGTAAAACTTTAGCTCTAAATGCATTTCAAATGGAAAATACTTCTATACATATTCACTCAATATCAAAATTAACAGAACACCATAAAGATTTGAAGGCCTTATGAAAGCAGTTTCGATAGTGAATACAGCTCTTTCCTTTATACATAAAGAAATCACCCCGTTTAGTTAAACTTAGTATCACTCTCAAATTTTAGCAGGTTTTCTTATGATGTGAGATTTGTTCTTTTTGTTTCAAAATGGACTATTTATTTTTTAAAAAGTGAATGTTTTTGGTAGATCAAGATATAGAGACCAAAACACATCCCTTTCAAAATGGTTGTGTGTGTAGTTATACAACCTAGAAGGGAGACAGAATCTAGGGTAACTATGATAACTGGATTTATATCACATTTAATCTGAACTGACACTGCCTTTGCTGGTAAAACAAAAGTGAATTTCTTTAAAACAAACCATGTTCTTATCTTCATTTTGTCTAAAATATGATTTATTGTGAATGGATTTATATTTCTTGTCTGAAAACATATATTGCATAACTATTAAAATTTTAAATTGCTATTTGTCCAATCCTAGGACAATGATTACATACAATTCTTTTTTTAAGAATTGAAATTCATTTTTAATTATCATTTCAAAAGTTACCATAACCACATAGTTTTAAGTAGTTTTCTACCTCAAAACACTTTATATTTTATTTAATAATACACATACATGTACTTTGCTCAAATACAGACTGGAGGGAGGGATACATTTTGAAAAGCAAAGTTAAATATATAGGTGTTTAAAAAATAATATAAGCATGAATTCCATTCAATTTATTACTACCTGAATACATTATCATTTGTGACCCATCTTTATGCATCAATGACTTTAAACCCTTGCTTTGGAAACCTTTCTCTGATACTTATGCAAACCACTTCTTTTGCACCCAATTCAAGATCTGTTTTATGTTAGTAGCCTGAAAGGATTTTTCACCTTGTAGCAATTTAGAAATTGATGTTTTCTATGATAGGTTGAATTGTGTAACCCCAAAAATATACGTATTGAAGTCCTAACATCCAGTACCTCCGAATGTGACCTTATTTGGAAATAGGGTCTTTACAGATGTAATCAATTAAGATGAGGTCATACTGTAGAAAGATAAGTTCCTAATACAATATAATTGGTGTCCTTGTTAAAAGGAGAAATTTAGACATAACAACAAACAGGGAGACAACTATGTAAAGGCTGGAGTTATGCTGCTACAAGCAAAGCAATGGCCAGGAGCTATGAGAGAGTTCTGAAATTTATCCTTCGCTAGAGCCTTGAAAGAGAACATGCCAGCTGACACCTCCATCTCAGACATCTAGCCTCCAGAAACGTGAGAAAATAAATGTCTGTTGCTTAAGCCACGGAGTTTGTGGTAAATTATTACGGCAGCCCTAGGAAACTAACACCAAAGTTAACACCAATGCTGATAATCCCTTATTTTGCTGATCCATTTGCGTGTACTTTCCTGGCTTGAATTTCAATTATTTCATTCCAGAAAATACCGATATTCATGTTCCACCCTCATTTGCCACAACAACAAATCGTAATATTTCTGGCCTCCCTAGGTAAAGCATTATCCATAGTGAGGACACTCTCATATTTCTTTCAATATAAAGAGTAGGTACTACCTACCCAAATGGAGTATTTAAATCCTTTATCTTTCAATTATTTACTTTATTCATATTTATGTGATAACCCTTTTAAGTGAAGGCATATGCAGGGGACTTATACTTTTCTTTCAGTTACTTTTCATTAGACTTTGTGCTATATGATATGCTTTCAAATGCTTCTTTTTTTTAATTCAGCTAGAGAAAGTCACCACTCTTCTGATTGATCGCATGGATAGTTATTGTGTGAGAGGAAACAAGAGTGAAAGGAGAAAATGGTACAGAATGTAAGGGTGAGTACAGATAATTGTATGTAAGTACATGAACACTTTAATTTTATTGTAACATCAGGTCAAAAACAGTAAAAAATAAATTGCACTAGAGTCAGAACAGCTTGTTAAGAAACTCAGGTATTCTTAACCCTGTGATTAAATATTTGAAGTAGGTTTATTAAAATATAATTCAGATACCAAATAGTTTACCTATTTAAAATTGTAATCCCAAGTTTTTTAAATGCTCTCAGGGTAATGCAACCATCTTCACAAACTAATTTTACAACAGTTTTATCTCCCCACAAATAAACTTTAAACACACCTGATCTTTTTTACCCAATAGCCCTGGGTAACCCTAGGTAACTACTAAACTACATTCTATCTCTATAGATTTACCTATTTTAGACATTTCATATAAATACATTCATGAAATACATGACATTTTAGGAGTGGCTGGTTTCATTTAATACAGTGTTTTCAAGGTTTATGCATGTTGGGGTATATATCAGTACTACATTCCTTTATATTGCTGAATGGTAGTCCATTATATAGATTTACCACATTGGTTTTATTGTTTTATTTACTTTTTCTTATCAGTAATAACATTTGAGTTCTTTATACTTGTTGGCTGTTCTGAAAAATGTTGCTATAAAGTTTATGTGCAAATTTTTGTGTGGACATATGTTTCCATTTCCCTTAGGAATAGTATGGAATTGCTGGATCATATGGTAACTATATGTTTAACAACTTGAGGAATTGCCAAACTATTTTCCACAGCTGATTCATCATTTTAAATTTTCACCTGAAATGTGTGAAGATTCTTATTTTTCTACATCCTTGTCAACAATTACTATCTCTCTTTTTTTATTATCGCCATTATATTGGATGCGAAGTAGTATCTGATTATGGCTTTGATTTACATTGCTTTAATAACTAATGGTGTTGATCATCCTTTCATGCATTTATAGCAATTTGTGTGTTTGTGTGTGTGTGTGTGTGTGTGTGTGTGTGTGTCTGTGTGTGTCTGTGTATTTGGAGAAATGTCTGCTCATATTCTTTGGCCACATTGTAACTGGTTTATTTGTCTTTTTAGTATTAAGTTGTAAGAGTTCTTTATATATTCTGGATAAAGTCCATTATCAGATGTGTGATTCACAGCCATGTTTCAGATAAAGTCAGTTCCCTCAAGCAAAGCTATGGTGCAGTTCATCCTGTGTCCTGCCTTTCCTCTGGGCAGAATCCCTGCCCCACTGCATCAGTTGCTGGTTCTACTGGGAAGAAGAGAGTGATGACTCAAACGTCACAGACTCTTACTATTCATATCCAAATTTAATAGACTTCTTTGAATGTTTTTTTTTATTTATCCTATATCCTTAGAACAATTTCTATAGGCATTAAATATTGTATTTCACATATTTTAACAGTTAAATTGTTTTGCTGGGGAGATCATCCACTGAGCTCCTTACTCTGGAAGTCCCACAACTGAGAATCTCCCTAACCTTATGACTTTGAACCTTGTGTTTGATGGTTAAAGTAAAGGTGTGATACATAAATAAGGAAAGTGATGAGGTCTGTAGTGATAATATATATATATATATATATATATATATATATATATATATATATATATATATATACATACATATATCTTAGATTTGAACTGGAATGTAAACATGAAGAGAAAAAAATGAAGAACATAAAATTTTAAATAACTATGCCATCTTGTTTTTCTTAACAGAGTCTTACTCTTGGAGACAAATGCAAGTTTGCTTAAGAAGAAACACATTTTATTTTTATAAGTTTACAAAGTATATACAGAAATTAACCTAGAATAGAAAATTTTGAGAAACTGTGGCTCTAAGGAGTTCAATTATTCTTGTAAAAATATTAAATATTATATTCATTGTGTACAAAGCAGTGTTTAAGTTATAGTCTATTAATAAAATAACTTTTTTTTCTGTTTGTTGATTTATATGGCCCAAAGACTGCATATTTTTGTTTCTTTTCTGGAGCTGTTATTTGTGTGTGTGTGTGTGTGTGTGTGTGTGTGTGTGCGTGTGTGTGTGCATATATACATGTATGAGGGTATGTGTTCAAACTGTTGAAAAAGGAGAAATAGGTAATTATTCTGAAGATAACTAAAAAGATGTGTAGGCATGATTGCCATCTAAAGTTATAAGATAAGCAAAAATAACTTGGTATTCTCAACACAAACTCTAATGTTGAGTTAGTTTTCGATATGCCAGATTCTTGTAAATACATTATATCACATTAGATTATATTGGAATCACTAGGTACTTATATTACATTATTGGTTATAGATGGATGTATTAGTATCCTAGGGTTCCAGTAACAAATTTCCATGAACTGGGTAGCTTAAAACAACAGCAATTTCTCTCACAATTCTAGAGGTTATAAATCCAAAAGTAGGTGTCGGTAAAACCCTGCTCCCTCCGAAGCCTTTAGGGAACAATCCTTACTTGCCTCTTCTAGCTTCTGGTGGTTGTCAGCAATCTTTAGTGTTCCTTGTCTTGTAGCTGCATTGCTCCATTCATCTTCATATGAGCTACATCATCTTCATATGACCTTCCCTCCATATGTCTGTGTCTCTGAATCTCTTTATCATTGTGAAGAACACTAGTCATTGGATATTGGGACTGCTATAGTTCAGTATGACTTCATCTTAACTTGATTACATCTGCAAGACTATTTCCAAATAAGGTGACATTAACAGGTTCTGGGTGGACATAAATTAACGTAGACCACTATTCAACCTTCCTACAAAGGGCTTGCATGAGAAAAACCCTTGTTACCATTAAGTTATAACCTCCACCCAGTGCTAATCACTATAATTCTCTCATTTCGAGAGTTACATAAATGGAAACATTCAGTATGTAATCTTTGGATATTGTTTTTTTTATTTAGCACTATGCCTTTGACACCCATCCAAATATTTACACGCATTAATAGTTTCCTTTCATCGCTGAGTAGTATTCCATTATATGAATGCACAAGTTTGTTTATCCATATGCTCATCGATGGACATTTGTGTTCTTTTGATTGTTGGCTATTGCAAGTAAAACAGTTATGAATATGTGCGGACAGGTTTTTGTGAATATAGGTTTTTGATTCTCTATAAGTATGCTAGAATGCAGTTACTGGGAAGTATGTTTAAATTTTGAAGAAAATGCCAAAGTGTTGTCTGGAATGGTTGCACCGTTGTGGATTCCCACCAGTGAATGTGAGAACCAGTTGTTCCACATCCTCACCAGCATTTGGTGTTGTCAATACTTTGTTTTATTCTTTTTTGACCATTCTTATAAATGTATAGTTGGCTTTCATTTATGTATGCAGTGTATTTTTCTCTCTGCTTTTTGGTTGGGTTATTTGTATTCATCTATGTTCAAGGAGGCTGAAACTTCTCTTATTTCAAATACACTTTTTACCTTCTCTAATGAATCTTTTATGTCAGTTTTTGTTGTTGTTTTCTTCAACTCCTAATAGCCATTGGTTCTTGTTATCATTTCTATTTATTAATTGTTATTTTTGATTGAGTTTTTTATCATCATATTACTCTTTAATTATTTAAATATGTTATTCAGTGGTTCTTTAAACACATTTATAATAGTGTCTTTGATGTGTTTTTTGTTGCTTGTTTTAAATAAGGACCTACTCAGAGTGAGTTTCCATTATCTTTTTTTTTTTTTAAGTATGGGTCAAAATTTCCTATTTCTACGTATGTATAATTAATTATCACTTAATTTTGGACACTTTAGATAATGTATTATAACAAATGTGAATTGTATTTTTATGAGTTTTATTTGTTTGCTTGTTTTAGTAACTTGTATTTAAACTATTCACTCTTTGTCCTTTACTGTGTGTGCTATTTTATTGATTATTTTTACTAAAAATAATTCTTCTGCTTCTCCTCCTCCCTCTCTCCATCTCCCTCCCCTTCCCCACCTCCCTCCCTCTCCTCTTCCCCCTTCCCCTCCTCCTTTTCTTCCTCCTTTTCCTCCTCTTCCTCCTTTTAGTCTAGTCCCATAGGGCTTTTCTTGTGTACATATAGCTTACTGGCCAGCCAATGATTAGAGCAGAAGTTGTACTCAAATACTCCAAGTGTGTAAGGCTTCCATATCTGTTAACTGCTCTGCACATGGGTTGGGGAACAAATTAAAATTTTCAGTTGGGTCTCCTTTTCTATGGCTTTCATATTGTTGCTAGACTCAGGTAATTCTCAGTAAATTTTTACAGTGTCCTTGACATCCACTGATGTGTGGAGACCTTATATCAGGCCTTCAGTCTTTCAATTCCAGGGTCTCCTTGACAATGGTCTACTACTTGCCCAAAGCAAGAATGCAAACTTGGGCTAGGTAATCTATTATTTTATTCTGTCCTTTTCCAAATTTTATTATGCAAAGTCATATTGTTGTCTCACTCCCGCCCCTCTCCCCTCGCCCATTCAACTTCTCTGGAAGAAAAATCTATTGTTTTTCATGGATAGCACCAGGTTTGTAAAGTTACAGTTCTCACCAGATGAGCTGTAGGGTAACAATGTGGATAATAATAACCCCAGGTATGAAGGCACAGCTCACCCTGTATCTTACTGAATTCTGGAAGGTTTTTAAGAATGAATTCTTCTCCATTTATTGTTTGATATTAGTCATTTTCAATTCCCTGAAATAGCTGCTTTTTAAAATTGTGTCCAGTTTTTATTATTTGTGGAAGGAAATTGTCATTTTCACATCACAATTTCCATCAGAATGAATATCTTATTACTTGGTATCCAAATACACTTTATACTTCACCAAATGTAAAAATAACAATTGTTTTTAGACTCTGAAAGGTTAATAAATCATATAATCATTTGTTTCTTTGACTATATAAAATTTTAGAAAACTCAACAATATATTAAAAGAATGATATACCATGATCAAGTGGGATTTATTCCAGGGATGCAAGGATGGTTAAACACCACATTAACAAAATGAAAGATGAAAATCATATGATTATATCAATAGAAGCAGAAAAAACATTTGACAAACTCAGTGTCTATTAATAATAGTAAATAGTTTCTTAACAAAATGTGTATAGAGGGAACAAATATCAACAAAATAAAGACCATATATGAAAAGACAACAGCTGAAACTTTTTCCTCTAAGATTAAGACAAGAATTCTCATTCTTTGCACTCTTATTCAACATAGTATTGCAAGTCCTAGCAAGAAAAATTAGGCAAGAAAAAGAAATGAAAAGTATCCATGTTGGCAAGGAAGAAGTAAAACTGTCACTATTTGCAGATGACATGATATATACAGAAAACTGTAAAGACTTTATAAAAGCTCTTAGTTCAGTAAGTAAATTCAGTAAAGTTACAGTATACAAAATCAAAATACAAAATTATGTTGCATTTCTATACACTAACAACAAACTATCAGAAAGAAAATTTAAAAAAAGAAAAATTAAGAAAACAATTCCACTGACAAATACATCAAAAAAATAAGAAAAAAATATGACTAAGAAGATGAAAGACCTATATATTAAAAACTCTTAAGATATTAATTAAATTATAAATTTAATTTAACAAAATTTTGTAATAATATAAATTATATTAATTAAATTACAAATATAATATTTATAAACAGATATAAATTAGAAGAATGAACATAAGTTATGCTGATTAAATTATAATATAAATTAAAATAATAATATGAATTATAAATTTAAGAAGAAACAAATTAATGGGAAATATTTTGAACTCGTGGAGTGGAAAAATCAATATTGTTAAAATGTCCATACCACCCACAGCAATCTACAGATTCAATGTAATCCTTATCAAAATTCCAATGGTGTTTTTCAAAGAAATAGATCAAATAATCTTAAAAATTGTAAGCAACGAAAAGAGCCTAAATATTCAAACCAATCTTGGGAAAGAAAAAGAAAGGTGCAGATATGACACATCATTGTTTCAAACTATATTGCAAAGCTATAGTTATTAAAACAGTATGGCATTGGTATAAATACAGACACATAGATCAATGGAACAGAATAGAGATCCCAGAAATAAGCTTAAGCATGTAGGGTCAATTAATTTATGACAAAGGAACCAAGAATATACAATGGGGAAAAGAGAGCCTCTTCAATAAAAGGTGTTGTGAAAACTGGACAGCCACATCTAAAACAATGAAACTTGACCACTTTCTTACAACATATACAATAATTAACTCAAAATGGATTAAAGAGTTATACATGAAACCTGAAACCATAAAACTAGGAAACAGAGAGTAAACTTTCTGACATAAGTCTCGTGATGATTTTTAAAATCTGACATCAAATGTAAACATAGCATGAGGAAAGATAAATAAGTTGGACTACGTCATACTAAAAAACTTCTGCAGAGAAAATGAAACCTTCAACAAAATGAAAAGGCAACCTAGTGAATGGAAAAAAAGTATTTCAAATCATTTATCAGATAAGGCGCTAACATCCATAAATATAACTCATACAAATACCAAAAAGCAAACACTCCGAAAACTAGGCAGAAAACTCGAGTAGACTTTTTTCTAAAGAAGACATGCAGATGGCTGACAGGCCCTGAAAAAGTTGTCCAACATAATTAATTATCAGGAAAATACAAAACAAACCACAATGATATAATCACCCCCATTTGTTAGAATGGCTATCATTAAAAAGACCAGGTAACAAGTGTTAGCAAGGATGTGGAGAAAAGAGGATTCTTGTGCACTTTTATGGTAAATTTAAGTTGGTGTAGCCAATATGGAAAAAAGTATGGAAGTTCCTCAAAAAAATTAAAAATAGAAATACCATATGATTTAACAATTACACTTCTGGATATTTATCATTTAAAAATCAAACAAACAAACAAACAAACAAACAAACAAATAAAATAACCCTAAATTAAACATGTATGTAACCCTATGTTCATTGTAACATTATTTACAATAGCAAGATGTGGAAACAACCTAAGTGTTCATTGAAGGATGCATGGATAAAGAATGTGTGATATTTTACATCTATAAAAAAAGAATGAAATCTTGCTGATTGGGCAACATGGATCGACCAGAAGAGCATTATGCTAAGTAAAGTAAGTCAAACAAAAACACAAATACTGTGTATCTTATATGGGGAATCTAAAAAAAAAACCCAAGAAACAAAAATAAACTCACAGACATAGAGAACAGATCAGTGGCTCCAGGGTTGAAGTGTAGGGGTTGGGGGTGGAAGAAATGGATAAAGGGGGTCAAAAGTTAAAAAGCAAACAAACAAACAAAAATTGATTTGAATATAAGATGATTTTCCTTAATAAAACGTTTGTATAATAAACAAGATAAAACAAATTTTACTTCGATTCCCCATAACATTTGACATATATTACAAGCATTGTAGTTAATCCCATACTGATGTTGAAGAAATTGAAATTAGAGTAGATTTAATGACTCTTTTATCTGTGGTTATATAGTGGTTAGGTTTCAGAGCTATCACTTAAACCTAGATCATCTGGTGGTTTTTTTTTGTTTGTTTGTTTGTTTGTTTCTTTTTCCTGCTCTTTATTATTATTCCACATTTACTTAGTATTAAGAATCTGCACTCCACTTAAATTTTGGTTTCACTTAGGAGGAAATCAAAGCATATACATTTGTAGATACAGATACATTTTTCATATAAATTAGTAAATTGATTTAAGAAATACCCAGAAACAAGTAAAATTTTATCTATTCTGGCATTCTTATAAATGTCCATTTATTGCACATTTCTTAAGAAGCATTCCATCTGTTTCACTAGGAACTTCAACCTGAAATTAACCCTAATTTCAATTCACTTCTTTACTCTAGGATCTAATTGATGCATCTTCTATAATATCTTTGTGCTCGCTCTCTCACTCTCTTTAGGTGTGTGTGTGTGTGTGTGTGTGTGTGTGTGTGTGTGTGTGTGTGTGTTTTGGTTTCATACGTTTGGCTCAAATACTCCTCTATTAACATCAGCGAGTATCATAGCTGTAATGATACTATTTTCAAAGTATATTTTATTTTAATGGTTTCGGTGTATATATTCACTTATATGATCTTAATATTGAATCTGTTAGTACACACATACATACATATATCTTCCAAAGCTATGGCTATGCCATTTTAATTTTTTGGCCCTTTTGACTGTATTTTTAAAAAATAAGACAGCTTAGTATTTTATTGATTAAATGAGTTACTAAGAACTCTTTCATGGCACAAATTGGATATTCTTCTATCTTGTTATGCCAAACAAATTCAATCTCGGTCTCACAGAATCTAGAGAATAAAATTATACTGTTTTAGGTAAGGGAAAAATAGAACCATTCAGAGCAATTAAAGTTGTCAGTGCTTCAAAGCAATTATTTGGAAAGTAGAAGGGACTTTGGGTGCTAGTTCATTTGGATGTTAACGGATATGGTGGTTTGAAAGGGGAATTAGTGTGTTTTGAAGCTAATTAAGGCACAGTTGTTAAATGTCACATCTGTTGTTAATGAAGAATATGGTTTTAAGATTTAATCTTGCACAGATCTGGGATTTTCAATCAATATCTGTTTTTATTTGGATCTGGGATGATTTTTGATCCTTCTGTGGTTTCATTGAATTCAATATTCAGGGCCAGATTTCAAGAGAGAAATTTTAAAATACGTTAGGGAAAAATATTAAAATTAGGTTATATTCCGTGACTCATAAACTTTTTATCACCATTTGTATCTTAAATTAAAAATTATAATGTTATTATAGGAATCAGAAAATAATTTATTATATAATTAGACATTCTGGGTCAAAGGATTTAATATCATATCCATTATAGCATTTTAAATTTTGATTTTCCATAGAAATCAGTTTTATTCTCATATATCTATTCAACATGGATTTGACTTTATCTTATCTTTCAAGTGAGTACGAATTAAGAACATGAATCATGCAGAATATGAAATGCGAAACAGTTCAGTTGGAATATATAATTGTTATAGAAGCTTTCCTGACAATTTCAATTGTAGGTCTACTTTTCAGGGCAACACAATTTTATTTGTGTTCAATTAATATTGTCTTTCATTGTAAGGAGATAATTTGTCTTGTTTTCTAGTCTGCAAATCTAGAAAGGTAAAACAAGAAGGGAATTACATTCCTCTACTTGACCTCTTTTCACATTTAATTTGAGAGCATTGTTTCTGTGGAGATAGTCTCCATGGTTACTGGTTACACAGAGTTTTTAAATGTTTAGCAATGTTAAGGGGACTTACAGGGCTATCACTTTGCATTTCAGCACAGAAGACCATTTGTCCTCTTAAACTGCACCCCTGAAATCAAAAGTGTGGATTTGGTAAAGTGTACTTTAATGTGTATAACATACCAGTGGCTTGTAAATGTGCATATATGGGTGATTACCCTGTGAGAAACTCTGTATCTAAAATTGTAATGTGTCCAAGTAAATACCTGTTAATAGGCAGGATTGGATTCAACTTAATAGATAGGACTGGACAGATCGATATTATTGTGCTGTTTAAATAACATAAAGACAATTCTCCAGTTGGGGTATCAGTCTTTTTATCTTTGACTATGCCAGGAAATAATAGAGGGGGAAAGCAGAGTTGTCACTGAACAAAATCAAATGGTATTTTATAAAGGATAAGAATTTATACAATAAAATAAAATAAAATGAATACAACTGTAAGTTTCTTTTTGAACATTTTCAGAAGACAACAGCTAGAAGGGGAAGAGGCAGTGAGGCATTTACTACCACACATTTTAACCTCTTCATCATAACTTTTTCCTAAAATTATCCATTCCTCAAGATGCCAACTTTATATGCATATATTTATATATGCTATATAAATGTGTAAAAAGTGATACTGCAGGCTTGCTATTAGTCAAATACTGTAGACTTTTTCCAGCCATGTAAAATATTTGGTCAGTAAAAATACTTTAATTGTATAAACCGTGTAAGAAGTGATTCACATATAGACAATATATTTTTCATTCCCCTTTAGTGTATTTGAATTGTGAAACTTTGAGCATTTAATATTAATGATAATAAGCCAGGAATTATTCAATTTTAATCCACTTTTTTTTTCCAGTTTGGCACATTTTAGCCAATTCATTTGGGACTGACTACTGACTATATCTGTATTGCAATGATAGACCACAGCAACAAACTGAGAAAAATAGAGCATGGAAGTAATCCTCTAGAGTGTTGGTATTTTGTTGAGAAGATTTATTCTATGCTCTGTTTCACCCAGCTTCAGAGTCAATCATGTTAATTCAGCAGCTTTGTGTCAGATATTGAAAAAAAAATGTTTTCCCTATTAAAATGTAGCTACTTTAATCCCAAAGATGGGCACTGGCTTCTTTTTCTTTTGTTCTACAATTTGCAGTTATATTTTAATATAAATTTGTTTGACATGGGAATATCAATTAAGTCTATTTAAAAATATTTTGACTGTACTTTTAAGATTTAAACACAAAAAAATATAAAAGGAAATGAGCAAAAAATATAAAAGGAAATGAGCAAATTAACAAAATCCCATAATTTGGGATTTTGAAAGTTACTGTTACAGTTTGTTGTGTACGTGCTTCCTACTTTCCGTCTTGCAATATGAAAATCTTTCTCCTACTTATGAAATGTTCTTATGAAGGAATTAAGTCTCCAAAAGAAATAATATACATAAAAGTACTTATTAAAGTAAAAATTATCTACAATTAAAATTGTTTAGAAAATACAAACTATATAGAATTTTTAAAAAATGGATATGCATGTTCACTCTTGCACAGTTTAAAAGGACTCCCGCAATTTTGTATGTACTTTATCACTTAGAAAATATTGCTTTTATAAATCCACATTAAGTTTCAGTATAACTAATTTTTTCTAGAAAAGCTTACAGAAGGAAAGAGAAGCCCATGCAGTATATCAAACTTATCATCCACCTATATCGGATTCAATGAAAATGTAAAGTGATATTGCATTTAATTAAAAGTATATACAATAAAAAGAAAATGTTTAAACCATAAAGATTATGTTATACCAATGACTTCTTATGATTCTCAACCTACAATAATTACACAGAATAATTTAGAGAGGATAAATAAGATCATAATAAATCAGACAGAAAAAGTCGAGAACCATATGATTTCACTGATATGTGGGATATAAAACTGAAAGGAACAAATGAACAAGGCAAACAAACAAGAAAAATTTTGTAGACACAGACAACAGTTTCATGGTTACCAGAGGATAGGAGGGGAGAAGAGAAGGTAGAAGAGGATAAAGGAGGTCCGATATATGGTGATAGGAGGAAATTTGACTTTGGGTAGTGAACACACAATGCAATCAACAGATGATGCATTACATAATTGTACACTTGAAATCTATATAATTTTACTAACCAAATATCACCCCAATAAATTTAATTAAATAAATTCAAAGAGTCTATATTCATACTTTTAGTTTACAAAATATGTCTCTTAAAAAAATTTGGAAATTCATCAGAGATATTTGTGCAGAAATATCCATCTCAAATATATTTAAATAACAAAAAATAGCAAACACCTCAAATATTCATTTATCGATGATATTTCGGTGAGGTCCTTTGGTGTCTAAGACAACATGAAATCTACTGCTGGGAGTTTCTAAGAAAACATACTAGCCAACGAGGATATAAGTATGAGTTGTAGCTATTGCTGTCGGTTTACTGAGCTCAGACAGAAATAATCTCTGGATCAAGAGAAGGGAAATTCAATATACTGAAACAGTCAATGGGCCAAAATTTTGTGAGATGATTTACAACTATTTTGCAGGGACTGTGTCCCTGTTCACATAAAATTGATTCTTCTATTTTCATCACTTTTTTGATAGTCCATTCTTTTTTTATCCTCTCATTTATGACCTTTTTTCACTTATTCTTACTTCCTTCCCACTTTTTTCCTTTCTTTTTCAGTTTTTTATAACCAACCATCTGGGGATATATTTGAGAACTATTAAATTTATAGTGAAATCTAAGCCACTAATTCAGTTTTGCTATATATTCTCTTGCCTTCTCCATAATTTATATCAGACTTTAGAAACTAAGTAAACATGCCCTACGTCATAAATCAAAAGACTGTATACATTAAGAATATTTTTTGTTTATATGGTACATTTGTTTATAAAAGTATAAAAACAGTAATATTTTGCAAATACATGTTATTGCTTTGGTTCTTCTATTAATTAGATTTTGACTTTAGACAAAGCCTATCACATCAGGTAAACTAAATTCACTCACTTTTAATATAATAAGATTGGAATAAATATTTTCTAAAGCATGTTACTATTTTGTCACAGTTATTGTTCTTTGTGATTTGAGTAGAAGACGTCTGTAAAATTGAGTCCAGTTTGTAATGTAAAAATTAGTCATTGGGATGCAAATTGATAAATACAAGTTAGACAAACCAGCATTTCAATACAAGCTATATTCACTGTTTGTATTGTTATACCACCTGCTAACTTGCATATCCACATAGGTAAATTTTGCACACTAATAATAATGTCCATGTTTTCTCTTTCTAATATTTCATACAAGTATTTTCCTATTAACATATTTATTATATGTTAGATAAAATGGTGTCTCCTGGACAAACAATGATAAAAAGGTCATGAGGTACTCATCTATTCAGTAGATATTTGCGTATGTACTATAGTCCAGGCATTGTGTGCAGCACTGGGAATAGAACTAAAAACGCAGACAGGTCTTCACAGTCCTGGAGAGCATTCTATAATGTAAAGTAAGTGAAAGCAAATTAACAAATAGGACATTACAATGTGCTTAAAAATGGCCAAAATAAGATATTATGAAATGAAATAAGGGGGGAATCTTTCTAGAAGTTGCTTTTCAAAAAATTCATTTATTAAAGCACTCAGCAAGTGATGGACATAAATCAGTAAAGAGTCAATTTCAACAATAACTGTCTTGGACAAGAAACGTACACAAAAAAAAAAAAAAAGAAAAGAAAAGAAACGTACACAGCATTTCATGCAGGCACAGCATAAAATGGTACTTTGATAGAATGGTTGAAGCAAGAAGGCTTCCTGGATTAGATCAAACATGAACTAAATTCTGAGGTCTACATCCACATTTATAGGACAATAAAGAGGGATAGAGTAGGAATAAAGGGATCAAAGAAAAAGCAGCAAGTGTATGGAAACAGCACTTTGATAAGGGATCGGCCTTATTAGAAATCATAATTATTCATATTGTTACAAGTCTGCTTTAAGCTACTCATACTTTCTTCTCTGTTTTCTATCATAGTGCTGCCTTCACTTTTATGTAATTATGACATGCAGGCTTCATTTTACTATTTAAAACACTCTTAAGCAACAGCAGTACATATTTTCTTCTTTATTTTTTATTAGTGTGACATTAGAATATTCCCATGTCAATTTGATGTTCATAATTCTGTTTCTGGGCCAATATCAGTCTGTTTGAATCAGTCAAAAGGACATCAAGTGAACAGCGTCTATCTTCCTGCTTTTCTGCCTTGATACTCTCTTAATCCAACCACTTCTTATTTGTGGCACCGATGTAGATAGCTACGTTAAGTGGCTTCATCTATAAATTCTCGTTTAAACCGAGTCTTCCATTAATCACAGGTAGAATGTGTGCTTTTTTGTTAATCTTAAACGACAAAGCTTAGAACTTAATGAATGTCAGATAAGCAGAAGACGTTTTTATTTTTTCTTCATTTCTTTACAAAAAAGGGTCTCTTTATAAAGTATTCCTAAAAGTGAAAGCTCCAAAAAAAGTAAATGTCACTATAGCAAGTCAATAGAATTATACTTTTATGTAAATCACCCAAAGTTCATAGAAGGCCTTCTCTTATGCCATTTATTAGTGATTTCAGGAATGTCATCCTGGAGATCTGAAGGGCATACAGAGATGAAATAACCTTATTCTAAATCAAAATGATATTACTAGAATACAACAATATACTAATCCTTGACCTACAATGCCCAGAATTCATCAGACCGTATTGACTTCTCATTCTTTTTCTGTATGTCTCTTTATTTTTCCCATCAAAAATACTATATACACTTTTGAAATTTAGGAATGTACACGTAAGTGATTGCTATAGTATGTAAATTACATTTCATCAAGATATAATTTATACACAGTGAGTTTAATTTTAATTCTAAGGTTTGAATTGATCAGTTTAATTGTAAAATTTAATTGTACATTTTTATGCCTTGTAACAAGTATATACATTCATATAACCACTGCCACTACCAAGATATAAAATAGTTTGTGGTTGTGGACATTTTCCAATAGTAATTTTCATAGATCTTATCATCTAAAGCCAAATAATTCATACTATTATTTTAATGTAATATGTAAATAATTAAATGTAATTAATATGTAACAATATTATGTAATATCTCTGAGGGCAGAGATTTTTGTCAGATTTTTTTCAATGCCCTATCTGCCAGTGACATATACTAGGTGCTCACTACATTTATATCGAATAGATGAACTACGAATAATGAACTGGATCGATGTGTTTATTCATTACTGCTATTTATAATCTTCAAATTTCTCACTATCTTCAATTATAATAATAAAAAAGTTATTAACAATCCCCTTATGTGAATTTTCCTTTCATTGTTTTATAGGAAATATATTTGGCAATAAGAAATAATAAATATCAACATTAATAGAACATTCTGCTAAATTTAATACCCTTTTATAATAAATAAAATTTAACCATTTTATCATGAACTCAATTGTATCCTTCTAAACTCAGTATCTTTTATGTGATTTAAAAAATACTAATTATATTTAACTAATCAAAGCAATTTCATTTGATAAACTGTCTACTTCTAATTATACATTTGTACAGTTATATAATGGTAATAAATACTCCAGTTTATATAATTGATATAAACTCATGTTATTTTGAAACATTGGAAACAATAGGTTGTTTAAAAACAATGACCCAATTTGAGATTATTGAGCAGACAATTTTTTCCTATATATTGAAAATTGTTAGGTTGCTGAGCAAACTTTACCATCCAGACATAAGCTATTGTCTTTGGCAACAGTAACATTAAAAAGCAGCAATTTAAACTGTTGCTACACATAAAAAAATGTTCCTTTCATTCTTGGACAGTTGCAGTTCTCCATGACAACAATAATTTCAGTACCTGGAAAATCTATTTGACATACTAGGGTCAGGAGTTATTACCAGTAACAGCAGCTGCTTCTAATTTCATGACACTAGAAAAATATCTCACTATTTACCATTGTTATAAAATTTTAGACAATAGATATTTTCATTCTTTAGCAACACATTCTCCTCATAAAATAGCCTTTTTTTCTTCATTTATAACCATTCTTTTCGTGAAATTGTGTAATTTTTTTCTTTCATACCCTAAATGTTCTGGATCATTCTCTCCCTTCCCACATTTGGCTTTTCTGACAGCCATCTCATTGCTCAGGTCTATCACATCAGGTTCTACTTCCCTTCCAGCTTCTCCAACACTTACATCTGATTTCAGATGCTCATCTGGCAGTCTCCAGCTTTATATACCATGCTCTGTATTTATTTCAGTAGAGAGTATGCCAGGCCAGCCTACTTTGCAATAGGAAGCAAAACTAAACAAGTATCATCAGCAAAATTTACAAGAGAGCATAATCATATGTTAAATGTGTACTTAGTGGCTACCCTGAAAAGGCAATGGCTGGCATCCACTTTTCTGAATATAAATGAAAGCAAATACACAAACTGAACTGCAGTAGCTGCTGGTTTCAAAACTCATGAAAGGAAGTCATTTATTTTGGACTGAAATACAATACAATTCCTTTAGAAATGTAGCCCTGGGGTTTTGGAATAATTTTAGTAGAAGTATTTTAAAGATCATTCTCTAGTCCTCAGTCAGGTACAGCCCAATTTAGAAACACCCAGAAATTGCAGGTAAACTTCTTTGCACTGGGAAATCTCTTTAGGAATGCAGGTGTTTCCAGAATTCACTTTCAGAGTAGATACAACTGAAGAGATGAGTCATATATCTGTCTAAAACTTCTAGCTTTAGTTCACAGTTGTGAAACCTGTCATATATAGTTTATCAGTCTAATGAATCACGTGAGTATTGATGGTCACAACAAACCCTTCCATGTTCAATTAATAAATAAATAAATAAATAAATAAATAAATAAACTATTATCATGCCATTAGTCCAGACAAAATACATTTGCTAAACAGATCACTGATTGTCAAAATTACACGGAATATATAGAAAGACATGAAAACATTTTTTTCTTTAATGCATATATTTACGTTTGAAATACAGAAGGACAGGGAGAGAGAGAGAGAGAGAGACAGAGAGAGACAGAGAGAGACAGAGAGAGAGAGAGAGATATTCTGGTGCTTTATTTCTATATCTACTCTTTCATTAATCACTGTGTCATGTAGAGTGTCACACGGGGTCTCAGGTCCCGCTCCCCACATAAGAACGCAGGATATGGTGAAGCCAAAAAGGAACACCCACGGAGCCATAGATAAGGGAATCACAGCACTATAGTCTCGCTGGCGGCTGGATTGGAGACACAGGAAGCAGGAGCCACACTATCTGCAACCTGCTGTCCACTTCTATGCAATCTGCAACCCGCACTCCGCCTTGCTAACTGCAATCTGCTCTTGCTAGCTCAGCCACCATCTTCTTGTTAGCACCCATTTTTTGCTAGCGTAGCCACGGCAGTTATATTAGTGGGCAATGGATCACTGGTTACAGCTGATGGCCAACTAGCCACAGCTGATGGCCATCCACTCACAATTGATGGCCATTTACTACCTCAGCCAGCACCTTTCTACATGAGGCCGAGAGCCTGGAAACTGCACTCCTGGCTCTGTCCCCACACACTGTTAGTGTACTTCTTTCATTAAGTTGAACAATAATTAATTAAAAACAACAAATAATATATATTTTTAATTAAAGACCTACGTACTTGCTATATTAAAAACAATCCATGGCTTTCCTTGTTGGAGAAATGTGAAACTAATATAGGTAATCAGAGTTAAGAATAATGTAGAAAATTGAAGAGTTTATTTCCTAGTAAGAAATATGGTGCCAGGAGAAAGAAAGCCTGTAAATCAGTAAATTTAGACAAATAAATATTAAGATTCAATCTAAAAACAATTGAGAGTGTGATTATTAGGGGTAAAGTATTATTTTTATCTGCCACTTGCACTTTAAAAGATAAAGTATATTATCTATCTCATTTCTATTTAGAGCAGTTTCACACGTTAATAGGTGGTAAGTGTTTTGGTTGAGTGAATAAATTACTGAATAAATGTATAAATCATATATGATTACTTTTAAAAAGATTATAGCTAAGCCATTGTTTGTTTATTAAAAACAAGTTATATCACACTGATCTGTTTCACTTTAGAAAGAGTTACTGAGTATAGTGTAGTTTACATATAGAAATGGAAAACCCCATACTAGAAGACTGTGCAACTAACTAGACTGCAATCTTTGAACAGAATCGATTAAAGTGTTAATCTGGACAAACTTTGCTTGTGGTATTCACTGGTAGCCTTTTTTGGACAATTCCTTATTAAACCATTTTACTGTTATTGTAGGTGATAATATAAAAATAAAATTATTCAGTATTTAATTAATATAGAGTAAGGAGGGATAGTCTTAATGGGGTAAAGCTTATGAATTTAATTTACAAAAATTCAGTCATACAGATTGAGTATAGGGGAGAACTGGCTTATTAGAAACTAATGGGAAAGGCATTCGTCAAAATTTAGTTGAATTGAAACCAAATAAATGTCATTAATGTAAATGCAGTACAAACTAATACAAGGTTAGCTTTTCTTAATAAATAATGCCTATATTACATACACATATTTTGACACAGAAGTACATATATTGACACTTAGATCGGCATATGATCTCTTAGTCTTCCACATCACGTTTAATCTGTGACTATTGATCACATTCTTTAGATTTCACAATTGTCCTCTTTCATGAGTACATATTTGAGAGATAATTCTAGGGAAAAATAAGTTTATTTTTTCCAAATATATTTTAAATTATCTCACATTTTACTTATATAAATACCTAATTAGGTAAACTCAAATACAGCCAACCCAAATCATGGCTAAAATACAGACTTTACTTTGAGGGTGTTTAATTATATTAACAAATATTTTAGTCTAACTTACTCTATGCTTTGTGAGGTGTTGAAATCATATTTAAACACTCCTGAAATATTTTTTCAAACTACTATGTTTAATTTAATTCTGACGTAAAAATGTGGACAATAAAGTAATATAGACACGGATATATTGATGTACACATTGTGCAAATGTTATAGTCTCTGAACTGTATTCCATGAATATGTTTAGATTAAACCCCAGAAGACATAAAGTAGCCTCCAGTTAAATATATTAAACAAGCAATATCAATTTTAAGTATTTAACTTTTAATTCCAGGAACATCAGTTACAATAGTAAAATCAGTTACAATAATATAGTTGGTTATTGATTAACTATTAAAAATGGTTTTGAGTTGATTTGTTTTCCTTTCCACTGATACCATGTTTTTTTTAAGTCTATATGTTTTCACTATTGACCATAATAACTCCATTTTTATTTTATATTTGACTTTCCTTGATCCATAATGTAGAACAAGGGAAGTGCAGTGGTCACTCCAAGATTGACAATTAGGAGCACCCAGCAAATGAGAAAGAAAAGCACCAGTGAATTAGAAGTTCAACCAGGAGGATGTTAACTAAGATGAAAACTTTGAGGAGAAAACACTGAACTACTATTTCAAATGCTGCTAAGGCAAATGAGGTGTCGACTGAGAATTGACCAATGGACATATTAAAAAGGGCAGTCAGTTCCTGTGGAAGGACAGGGAGAAACACTTGATCTTTCAAGAAAGAATGTGTAGGGAATGGAGAAACAGGATAGTGCTGGAGGTGGGCTTTTTTTTTTTTCAGTTTCAGGTGTACAAAACAATGTACTAGTTCGACGTTTATCATTTATACCCCTTGAAAAGTGGGGAATCTGCTTTCCTCAAGGTAGACCTTTGTAAGGGAAGATGTCAGAGTACATTTGTACGCTGATCAGATTGATCCAGGAAGTAGGGGAAAAAACTTTTGATGCAGAAGAGAGAGGAAAATCACTGGGATGTTGCATTTAAAAACAAAGAAGAGTATTAGATCTTGTGCAAGGATTGCTTTGGATAGGAACTTGGACAATCTGCCATAATAATAAATGATAAATTAGAAGTGGATGCAAAGAGAAGTGAATTATTAAATGCGGTAGTGATTCTTTGAGAAAACTCCCTTCTAACTCCTATTTTTTTTTTTTCACTGTAGAATAAGAAGCGTAAAGTATCAGCTGAGTAACTGGATGGGAAAGGTAAGGGGGGTGGGGGGAGGGAGATGAGGGTAAGGGGGATCAAATATATGGTGATGGAAGGAGAACTGACTCTGGGTGGTGAACACACAATGGGATTTATTGATGATGTAATACGGAATTGTACACCTGAAATTATGTAATTTCATTAACAATTGTCACCCCAATAAATTGAAAAAAAAGAGATAATGGAAGTTTGAAAAAAGGAAAAAAAAATAGAAGGGACGATATCGTATAATTTTCTTAGAGAATAGGGTAGCAATGGCCTAAGAAAATGGCATGATTGACAGGCAGTATCATCTTCAATTTGGTCATTATAAATACAAAGGTTGACCATTCAGCATGGTCTTATGTTTATTACTTTAACCACTTTCAGCTGCAAAAATTTATGCGATGAGTAGGCAGTAGTGGATTAAAACATGATTGTGTCAAAACAACAATATATTGAGTTGAATTTACGTTTAGTACAAATTCATTTCCCAAATTGTACAAAAATAAATCTAAATATTAGATAGCTGGGATTATCTTTGTTTTGCTTTGTTATTAAGAGAGTTGGACTATACAACATCAGGGGAATGATTCATGCAACAGGAGACAGTGCAGTGCAGCGTGGTCCAGAGGGAAGGACAAAATACCACAGTTATGAGCACACACTGAGTAGTTAAACAAGTCTAAAGGAATCCTAGTTTGAAAACTATTCTGGAAATATGGATAAACTTTTCTTCAATTCCATCAATCTTAGTTTCTTTAGTTGTTTATCTGAATTACAAGTTTTATGTGAGAATTAAATGAGATAATATATGTGATATGTCAGTAATGCTTTTGCTGAGATGAAATGGTCAGTTATTTTGTTTAGCATGATTAGGATTGTTTTTCTATAAGAAAAAAAAACAACAAACCCTTTTTTTTCTGCTTACCAACCATCGTACTTATACCTTTGACATATATCCTTTCAATCACCAAATATCTTCACTATAGAATTGCCCTGATGATTAGCATTTCACCTATGACTTCATGATATACCACTAGCTGCCCCTTGCTCTTTTGACATTTTTAGCTAAATTCATCCTGGGACATTCAGATGGTATTTCCTAATAACAAAGGTTAGAGGAATCTTTCCTGATTTATCCATTTTGAAATACAAAATGTCACTTCAAGAAATAATTTCTCAACAAACATACCAAGGCATATTTTTTCTATATATTTTAAATACACATATTTATTATACAAGTTTACTCATTTATGTCATCTTATACAGATTTTTCACTTATGTATATTCTATAAGAAATGTATATACCTAGTTTCAAATAGAATATTATAAAATATAATTCATTAAAACTTTCAAAGTAAATTCCAGTAAAGGTATCATTTATTTATAGTATAAACCGATCCAAATATAAATTAATAAAAATATGTATGATAGTTTACCAACTCAAAGGTACATTTGTAGATATTGCCAGTGTAGATTATATTAATTTTAATTAAATTGATTTTCGTATTACAAGACATTCTAAATAATCTGAATAACACCTGGATAATTATTGACTTAAAATTAAATATCATTTGATTTTTTAGTTACTTATGAGATTAGCTAAAATTCATTCTATTAATTGTTTTTATTTACAAAATTATTCTAAGACCTGATGGCCTGTGATCTGCTGAGGGAATTTTATTCTATCAGTTCTGTTCTACCAGCATCATATCTAAGAGTGTTATGGAGCATCGTCTGCTCCCTGCTTCAGTGCACTGTGAAAAAAAAGCACAGGATCCCCCAGCTCTGGAACTTGAGTTATACTGGCAAAAGACAGTTCAGGAAAAAGAGAAAGGAAGCCAAGAGGAGGATAATAAGTGGCAGATGCAGGTTAGATTTATCCTCAACAAAGAGCTGAGCACCATATGTCATATGTCAGATGAGGAGATTAAGATTTTTATGTGTTCCCCTTGAAAAAACAAAGTAGATTAAAGCCAGTATACCTACAGGGTTAGTCATGCACATAAGATTATTTCTAGGACAGACTTCTTTTTTCCTAGAAAAAAAACAAGGCCAATCTCTGCTCCCAGACACTTTCAATACATTTTTCAGTGAAAAATGTGAAGAAAAAAAAAAGCTTAAGTTTAAAACTTCCCATTTCTACAATATCCTATTTTAATTGTCAGGGAGTGGGGTGGTGGGAGTAGACACTGCTATAACTAGAAATGAAAAGATCATGCTCAATGGGTGAGACAATTCACCTGGGAAATGTTTTAGTGAGCTGTGCAATCTTACTTAGAACTTGTGTGTTCATTTCATCTCTGTATTCACAACAAGGATGATAGAAGATTTTCAGGTCCTTCTAACTGCACTAAAGATCAGCTTCATGGGAGCTCTGGCTATAAGCATCTCCAAAGCAATTAAACTATAATAAAGTGTCACCCTTGTGAAAACTCTATGTTTACAAACTTTTTTTTTCCTAAGAGTACTTAAAAGGCTTTATGAATTATGCAATTAAGACTGACAATTCTGAAATTAAGAAACACTTGGTATATACTTCAAAATCATTAGAAGACCGTTATTCAGTGTATTTTCTGAATTCCTTTAAAACTTTATTTTCTAAGACTTTTTTTCTTGGTGATGTTTGAAATGGTTTTGATATGTAAACTATTGTTAAAACTTTTTATAACTTGGGCCGGCCAGGTGGCTCAGGCGGTTAGAACTCCATGCTCCTAACTCTGAAGGCTGCCGGTTCGATTCCCACATGGGCCAGTGGGCTCTCAACCACAAGGTTGTCAGTTCAACTCCTCGAGAACCTCAAGGGATGGTGGGCTCTGCCCCCTGCAACTAAGATTGAACACGGCACCTTGAGCTGAGCTTCCGCTGATGAGCTCCCGGATGGCTCAGTTGGGTGGAGAGCGTGTCTTCTCAACCACAAGGTTGCCAGTGGTTCAACTCCCACAAGGTTGCCAGTGGTTCAACTCCCACAAGGGATGGTGGGCTGTGCCCCTGCAACTAGCAACTGGCAACTGGACCTGGAGCTGAGCTGCGCCCTCCACAACTAAGACTGAAAAAAACAACAACTTGAAGCAGAACGGCACCCTCCACAACTAAGATTGAAAGGACAACAACTTGACTTGGAAAAAAGTCCTGGAAGTACACACTGTTCCCCAATAAAGTCCTGTTCTACTTCCCCAATAAAATCTTTTTTTTTTTTTTTTTTAATTTTATTGGGCTGACAATTGTTAGTAAATCCCCAATAAAATCTTAAAAAAAAAAATTCTAAGGAAAAATTAAATTATTAAAAAAGAAAACTTTTAAAAACTTAATTGTTGACAGTTACCTTAATGCAATATACTTACGCATAAATACAATAGTGAGTCAATAGTACTCTTGTGTTTCAAATTAATCATTCTAAATCCCCTTCACTGAACAACAATGTATTTAAGAAGATTTTTAAAGTTATTATTTTGTTAATATTTAGTGCAATTTATGTATACATTGGTCTAAGGTCAAGTGGCCCCAAACTCAAAACCTACAGTAAAACCATACTTGGTTTTATCTGAGACGATCTTTGTTTTCTTTCCTGCAATAGAATTGGTTATCTCTCTATAAAGAACTATTATTTTTAATGTGTGTGGAAAATAAGCTCTCATGGCCTCTGGGAGGACTTTGGGAATTTTGTTGGGTTCCCAAATTTCTCAGAGAGAGTCTTGCTTCCTGGTATGTTTGCTGTAAAGTGAATTATTCTCACCTGTATGTTTTGAATTTATAAAATTGCACGCCCCAGGAAATAAATAAATATATTTATATGTGTGAGTTTTGAGTCTCAATATAGAACATCTTTAAATCTACTGATCAGTAGATAGACTATGGCTCAGGGATATAGTATTACATTTTTAGAATATATGCTCCAAGGTGGTAGATTTCTCATGAAAATGTACAGGCTTTTTCACTGCTTTGAACCCAGCACATGGTATGGTTCCTGTATAATAAAGAATGGGTGCTCAGTAAATATTTTTAATGAAGTACTGAAGAGATAGCAAAAACAAACACACATAATTGGCTCTATTACTATACATACACATATACAATCCTGTTTCAAAATACTTTCATCTGTAACTTCTCAAAACCAGTTAAATGTCAATGGGAGATAAAATAAGTAAGTAAATATTTCTAAGTTCTAGGCTGAAGTTCCAGAACATGTTGGGGCTCTGCAAGATGAAGCAGGTTACAGACTTTTTTGGGTGACCCAAACAAATGTGTTGAATAGTTGTTATGGTACATAGAGGCATTTAACCTATGTGAGTAAGAAGTGGACATAATTCTTCATGAAACAAACTACTTTGTCCTGAAATTAGTGATAGTCTCTAGTAGATGTGAGAACTCAGCCATCTTTGAAAGTTGTCAGCCATGGTTCTTTCTTTCAAATAGAAATTAACTATTATAGATTATTTAATCTGGGTCCCAGTATTTCAAGTGTAGCTGAAATGTATTGATCTGTCTCCAAAGTTTCAGAGACTGAAGTCAATATGTCATACACCATAATATTTAAAAGTAATAAATCAAGTTACATCCATAGCAAGGTTTCCTTCCTACTCAGGGCTCCCTCCTCTTCTGCCTTCTCCCTCTGCAGCCAATTGACTCTAGGACACACTCAGATGAGAGTCCAAAGGAGCAAGGTTTCCCTCAAGAGCCTGAGAGATAGCAAGGCCCTAAGCGGACAGAGAACTGAGGGTGAAAGCTTAGTCCTGGTTCATAAGACGCCTAGGCAGTGACTGGTCACTTCCAACTGATGAGGGCTGGCCTGGTCAAGTTCACTTTAGAAAAGGAGTAGACAGATTTCCCTTATCACTTCTTCCTTTTTATGACGTTTAATTTTAAACAATGAGCCAAGAAAAGGAAGGGAGCACAGAAATATAGGAAATCTTGTTGGTCTAGTCACCTACTCTGTTTGATTTGGGTGGCCTCTTTTAAAGAAAGCCATCCCTCTTCCTTGTATTTCCCAGTGTAGTCCTTGTGAGAATGAGTTACATAGACTCAAGTAGTGGGTGTCAAAGAAAGATTCTACCAGAGAGAGTTAAGCAGGCATGGAAGGCTGTATTCAAGACTACTTGCAATATTGGAGATTAGACACGTATCTACTGAAACAAAAAGTTGAAGAAATGTACCTGCTTGAGTGAGCAAATGGAAAAACACTGGAGGACGTTAGGGGTTAGGTTGGACAATATGATTTAGCCATCTATATTTATAAATTGATATTTATTGAAGTGAGGCTTCTACCCTCCCACAGAAAGTGGGAGAAAGAAACTCTGCCTCCTTAGATGTTTGCATTTCAGAGGGATGTCTCCCAGGTCCTTGAGAAAGATCTTTCTGGGTTGTAAAACAAGAAGCACTTCATATGGACACAGAAATAATTTACAAGTTTTCTAATGCAAATACTTTAATAATAGGGACATCTGAGGCCTTGCCAGGAAGATGCTTATCTGAAGTTTAGTCAAGCCAAAGGGAACTTTAAGGCCACCACAGTCAGGAGCTTAAATTTGTTTGGATGTGTTAGCACATTAGCCCTGAGCAGGTGAATCCCTAACCTAAGTGTCATGCGGGGTGGACTACAGGGTCTCCTGTCCCGCTCCCCACATAAGAACACAGGATGTGGCTAGGCCAAAAAGGGACACCCAGGGAGCCATAGATGGAGGAGTCATACCAGTATATTCTCACTGGTGGCATCCGCCTTTCTGCAATCTGCTCTTGCTAGCTCAGCCATCTTCTTCTTGCTAGCCCCATTTTTTTCTGCTAGCGTAGCCAAAGCAGTTGTATTAGTGGCCAATGGCTCACTGGTTGCAGCCGACAGCCAACTAGCCACAGTTGATGGCCATCCAATGACAGTTGATGGACATTTACTACCTGAGCCAGCACCTTTCTACATGAGGTCGAGAGCCTGGAAACTGCACTACTGGCTCTGTCCCCACACTAGGTCTCGGGCTTGAGAGGACTCCACTCTGTCCCTGTTACAACTATATACCTTCCATGGGGTAAGGGGTAAACCACAGCTTGTATCCCCACTTCTAATCTATATTCTAGATACCTGGCACCTGGCTTCCTGCCCTAAAAGCTCTGAGTTCAGATCTAAGATCTCGTATCAATCACACTACTAGAGATCATATCATGCTACTTGAGTACAATACTACAAGTATATATGTAGAAAAAACATCACTGAGAACAACCTGAAGACAAGCAGAACAATTTTCTACAGCAAAAGATATAAAGAAAAAGCCATATCAAGATGGTAGGAGAGGAAGAGAAAGACAAGATCTAATCAGGGCCCACACCCGAGGTGCAGTCACGTACAAGAGGGAGGAATATCACAACCACAACGGTCACCACTGAGGAGCAAGTGGTCTCAGCCTCACCTCAATCTCCATAGTCCTCGGACCGTGCAGCAGGAAGAGGAACCCCCACAGAAGCTGGCTTAAGAATAAGTAGGGCTTATGTCTGCAATAGCCAAAGGGCTGTAGGAAACCAAAATCTCTTACAGAGATCATGCACAGACTCACTCAGAGTCCCACTGCAGAAACAGCAGTTTGAAATTACAAGACAGAAACTGGAAAAAACAAAACACATGGAGGCTAAACAATATGCTACTAAACAACCAATGAGTCAACAAATAAATCAAACAGAAAATCTCTCCCTCCCCAAGAAAAAGAAAATCTCAAAATACTTTGAGACAAATGAAAATGAAAATGCAACTCTCCAAAATCTTTGGAACACAGAAAGCACAGATCTAATAGAGAAGTTGTTAACAACACAGGCTTACCTCAGGAAACAAGAAACATCTCAAATAAATACATCCACCCTTACACCTGAAGAAACTAGAAAATGAAGAAAAAGTAAATCCCAAAGTTAGTAGAAGGAAAGAAATAATAAATATCGAAAGAAAATAAATGAAATAGAAGATATATATATATATATATATATATATATATATATATATATATATATGTCATGCTACTTGAGTACAATACTACAACTATATATATATAGAAAAATTATCACTGAGAACAACCTGAAGACAAGCAGAACTATTAAATATATATATATATATATAAAATTATATATAATCAATATATATAATTATATATACTATATATTGTATATATATAATTCAATATATATATTCAATTAAACTAAGAGCGGATTGTTTGAATAGTTAAACAGAATTGATAAACCTTTCACCAGATTCACCAAGGGAAAAAGAGAGAGGCTCCAAATAAATACAATCAGAAAGGAAAGAGGGAAAGTTACAACTAATACCGCAGAAATGCAAAGGTCCATTAGAGATACTACAAAAAATTGTATGTCAGCAAACTGGATAACTTAGAAAAATTAATAAATTCTTAGAGCATACAATTTTCAAGCTTAAATAAGAAAGAGAAAATCTGAACAGACTGATCAGAAACAATATTGAATCAGTAATCAAAAAATCCCAACAAACAAAAATTCCAAAACCACACAGCTTCACAGGTCAATTCTAAATATTTAAAGAAGAATTAGTACCTATACTTCTCAAACTATTCCATAAAAATGAAGAGGAAAGACTACTTTCAAACTCATTCTACGAGGGCAGCATTAACTTATACCTAAACCAGACATAGAAACTACAAAAAAAAAAAAAAAAAGGAAAGAAAAGAAAGAAAGAAAGAAAGAAAGAAAGAAAGAAAGAAAGAAAGAAAGAAAGAAAGAAAGAAAGAAAGAAAGAAAGAAAGAAAGAAAGAAAGAAAGAAAGAAGGAAGGAAAAAGAAAAAGAAATTTACAGGCCAACATTCTTGAAGAAGAAAAGATGCAAAAAATCCTCAATATAATATTAGCAAACCAAATTAAACAATACATTATGAGGATCATACACAAAGACAAAGTGGGTTTTATTCCAGGGCTACAAGGATAATATCCTCAATTAAATCAGTGTGATACACTACATAATAGAGCAAAGGATAAAAATCATTTCACCTCAATATATTCAGGAGAAGCATTTGACAAAACTGAGTATCGATTATGAAGGAAAAAAATGTGGGCATAAACGAAATATACCTCAACCTAATAAAGGCCGTGTATGACAAACCCACGACTAAAATCATACTCAACAGTGAAGTTGAAAGCTTTCCCTCTATGAACAGGAACAAAACAAGGATGCCCACTCTCACCACTTTTTTCAACATAGTACAGCTATGTGCCACATAACAACATTTTAGTCACTGACAAATTACATATGCAATTGGTCATATACCACACAGTCTGGGTGTGTAGTAAGATATTCCATCTAGGTTTGTGTAAGTACATTCTGTGATATTTGTACAATGCCAGAATCACCTGATGATGCACTTCTCAGAATGTATTCCCATTGTTAAGCAGCACATGACTGTACTGGAAGTTTTAGTCACAACAATAAGACAATAAAAATAAATAAAGAGCATCCAAATTGGAAAAGAAAAAGTAAAGCTGTCACTATTGCAGATGACATAATATTATGTTTAGAAAACCTTAACAGATCTACCAAAAATCTACTATACCTAACAAATAAATTTAGCAAATTTGCAGGATACAAAATTAGCATACAGAAATATTTTGTGTTTCTATACACTAATAATAAACTACCAAAAAGATAAATTAAGAAAATAGTCCCATTTACAATTGCTTCAAAAAAATTAAAATACCTAGGAGTGAATTTAACTAAGAAGGTAAAAGCCTGTATTCTTAAAATAATAGCATTAATGAATAAAAAAAAACGATGCTAACACAAATAAATGAATATACTATTGCCACAAATGCAAAGAATTAATGTCACTGAAATGTCCATTTTGCCCAAAGCAATCTACATTCAATGTAATACCTATCAAAATAGGAATGGCATTTTACAAAGAACTAGAAATAATCTTAAAACTTGTATAAAACCACAAGACAACAAATAGCAAAGAAATCTTCAGAAAAAATAAAGTTGGAGGTATCACAAGTATATGTATTACAAAATTATAGTAGCCAAACAGTATGGTACTTACACAAAACTACACAGATCAATGGAACAGCATAGAGAGTCAAGAAATAAATCCACCTTTAGAGAGTCATTTAATCCTGAACAAAGGAGGTAAGAATACACAATGCAATAAATAGTGTTGGGAAAACTGGACAGCTACATGGAAAAAAAAAAAAGAAATTGTAGCACTTTCTTACAGCATATAAAAAAATAAACTGAAAATCTGTTAAAGATTTAACTGTAAGACCTGAGACCATGAAACTCCTAAAAGAAAACATAGGCAGCGAATTATTTGTAATCATTCTTAGTAATATATATTTTGGTTATGTCTCTTTGAGCAAGGGTAACAAAAACAACAATAAACAATTGGGAGTACATCAAACTAAAAAGCTTTTGCACAGGGAAGAAAATCATCAGCAACAACAAAAAAGTCAACCCACTCTTGGGAAAAGATAAGAAGTTAATATCCAAACTATATAAAGACCACACACAACTCAATATCAAAACAAATTCAATTAAAAACTGAGCAGAATACCTGAATAGACATTTCTCCAAAGAAGACATATAGATGGCCAATAGACACATGAAAAGATGTTTAACATCACTAATCATCGGGACAATGTAAATCAAAACCACAATGAGCTATCATGCACACGTGTCAGAATAGCTATTATCAAAAAGAAAACAAAAGCAAGATCTGGCAAAGATGTGGAGAAAAAGAACCCCTGTGCACTGTTTGTGGGAATGTAAATTGGTGTAGCCATGATGGATAATGGTTTGAAGGTTATCAACAAATTTTACAACTAGAACTGTCAAACTACTCAGAAATTTTACTGGGTATTCATCCAAAGAATACAAAAACAATAATTTGAAAATATATATACTCATACACCCCAATGTTCACTGCAGCATTATTTTTAATAGCCAATATAGGAAAACAGTCAATGTGTCCACTGATAGATGTATGGATAAAGAAGATTTCATATATGTAATCCAATGGAATATTACCCAGCCAAAATCTTGCCATATTCGATCACATAGATGGACTTAGAGGGTATTATGCAAAATGAAATATGTCAAACAGAGAAAGATAGATATCACGTGATTTTAACTACATGTGGAATCTCAAAAGCAAAACAAATGATTAAACAAAACAGAAACAGATTAATGGAATTAGAGAACAAACTGAGGGTCAGCAGATGTGGAGAGAGCTGGGGAAAATGGGTGAAAAAAGTAATAAAAAAAAAAAAATGAAGAGGTAAAAATTTCCAGTTATAAAAGAGGTAAGTCACAGGGAGGTAGTGTCCAACATAAGGAATATAGTCAGTAGTATTGTAATAACTTTGTGTGGTTACAGGTGATTACTAAACTTGTGCTGAAACACTTCATAAGGTATATAAGTGTTCAATCAGTATGTTGTACATCTGAAACTAATGTAATATTACATGTCAACTATACTTTAAAAAAAGAGTTGTCCAGAATAAAAATAACAATTTACAGTGGCAATGTCTAAGTAATCTTTCTGTTAGCATCTATCGATGGTATCCAATTTAAACAACTGTTGCTACAGGTAATTTACCACATTGGACCTAAAGTAATTGGAAAACTATAATGTTTCAGTATAATCTGATTTTTAAAAAAAAGTGAAAATGTGATTCATTGAATAACTAGAGATCATGTTAACAATACAGATCCTTTGAACTCAACTGGGAAGTGTCCTGGAAATGGATGGTTCAAATAAGTTTCATAAGTAATATAACTACTAAGAGTATGGAAACCTAAATCTTAGATGATGGGATAAAGAAGCCCTCAGGTCAGATTCATGGTCCCTAAGAATAATACATGGACACAAAAAACCGAGAGTTGTTAGGTGGGCGGGGGGGAGGGGGGTGGGGATGGGAGAAAGGGTGAAGGGATTGGGGGGCGGCTGGTGACCACAGGATGGCCTCAGGGTTTCTTGAGAATTACTTTGGGGAACTTATTCAATAGTGTTTCGGGATTTTGTTGGGTGTCCGATGGACATGTGTCCTTTTTGGGAGACCACCTCAGGGATACTGTGGATGCCTGGTCATGGCATTGTACACCAGAGGCTGGACATTAATGAATGCCAACTATAATTTTACGTGTATAATGTGATGGCTCGGTGTGAGGTCGGGGTGGTGGTGGATGGGGGCAGGGGGGTTCACGGTGTGAGGGATGTAAAAATAAAATAAAATAAAATAAAACTAAAAAAAAAAAGAATAATACATGGAAGATTGCAGTTTCTAAATGAGTAAGTCTAGACATGTGGAACGTGGTAAATATGCATCAAAAAGCATGTGTGAATGCTACTGAAATTTGACATGATGCATGTCAAAAACTATAATAGTCAATATTTAAAACACAGAATATATATTATACTTCAATTACTAGGGTTTTTCCTAAGCAACTCAAAGTAAAGGCCCCTGAGTTTCATGTATATGACCTTTCCAAAAACATTGTTCTTTATGTCATCAGAGATGGCCTCATCAGCCACTCTCATACAAGGCCTCCCTTTCAGCCACCATAGCCACATTACTCATCTGTCAATGGTGCTCATTCCAAGGTGTCTCATGACAAAGTTTAGCTAACTTCAACTGAATGAGTCATTTTGTATACTTTCAGGGTTCAAAAAACTATAATGAAAAGGGCAAATTCAGCGCGTAGACTGTTTTTATAAAGCTTGGAAGTTAGGAATGGTTGTGATATTTTTAAAGGATTGTAAAACAAACAAACAGCAAACAAAAACAAGTATAAATATGTGACTATGATCATGTGTGGCCCTCAATGTCTAAGATATTTATTATCTGACCCTTAAGAGAAATATTCACTGACCCCTACTCTATTTGGTTGTCCAGCACCTAGTAAATGGTGGATACTTTTTACACATTAATGTGTGATAACAAAATAATCATATATATATATATATATATATATATATATATATATATATATATATATATTTTTTTTTTTTTTTTGCCCACTCACATATGATTGTACTCATAATCTACTCCAGAACTTCCTTCCCTCAAAGTCTTAGGATTTTGCTTTCTAAGTCGCTGCTCATGTTGGGACATTCAACATTGCCCAGTAATGTGTATGTGTTCTAATCCCTGGCCATTCTTTTCCACATGAAATGGATGGCCAGGTACACTGCTCTCAGCTTTGTCCATTGGAAATATTTTCCCTTTCCAACGTCTTTCAGGTACATACCTGAATGTAGTTCTAAAGGAGCCAATGAATCTTTTCAGCTTGCCCCCATATACCAAGTTAACTAACTCATTCATAACTTAGCTAGAGCTTTTCTTCCTGTTCAGCTGGTCAAATGGAACACTCCATATAGCAATAGGTTCCAGCCCTGGAGGTAGTTGTGTGGAGGTCTCCACTACCAGCCTACGTAGCTTACTCATGACCTCTGGTCCTTTTCATATTTCTTCCCAGTTGTACCATTTCCACCTGATGTATAACCCAATGCATAATGGGTAATTCTGATCCATGGTCATTTGGTGTCCCATGGTTAAATGTTTTATCTACAGAGACCACATTTTGCAGTTATTTGTGAGGTATCTTTAGTCTTTTAGAATGATCCCTCAGAGTTTCTCTGCCTTTTGTGACCTTTGTACTTCTGAATAGCACAGTTCATTTATAGTATACGATGTCCCTCACTGTTGTTTCAGTATGATTAGATTTATGTTGTACAGTTTAGGCAGGAAGAGTACTAAAGTGATGTGTCCTTCTTAGTGTATCATATCAGGTGGCAAGTGATATTATTGATTTGTCCAAAAGACTGTGATGTTAAACATAATCATTTGGTTAATATTTACCACCGTCCTACATCAATTCTGGTCAAGATTGTGGAGTAGGTAAACTCTGTGCTTACCTACTCTTATGAGCACCTTAAAATAACAAGTAAACTACAAAACAACCATCATTAAGAATTGCCTGAAGTCTTGCTGAACCAAAGCCCTACAACTAAGGACGTACAAAAGAAGCTACCTCAAGAATGGTAGGAGAGGCAGAGATGCAGAAAGGGCTGGCACCACACCTGCATGTGACCTTTAAAACTGGGAGAGATATCTCAGCTGTGTTGGCCCCCCTGGGAGAAGCAAAGGGTCCTAATACCACACCAGGCTCCCCAGCCCATGGTTTCAGTGCTGGGGAGAGAAGTCTCCACAATTTATGGCTTAAAAATCAGCAAAGATTGTGACTGAGGGGGGACGAAGGGCTGCTATACTCTGAGGTGCTCCTCTTGGAGGATCTGAACACAGACTTACTCACTGACAGACTCACTTACTCTGAGCTCCAGCACTGGGGCAGCAGCTCCAAAGGTGCCAGGGACATAGCAGGAGGAACTGAGTTGTCTGGCCACAGGGTGAAGGCTGGAGGGTCAGCTTTCTCTTGGCTATAGGAGCTGACAGAAGCTATTGTTTCTCTGTTGAGCCATACTCCTTCACAGAATGCAGACACAGGCAGCTGCCATATCTGAGTGTCAATATGCCTGGCTAATGCCTATCATTTACCCAGTCCTGGAGATTCTGAGACCCCGCCCTACCCAACATTCTGGCACACCCAAGCCACTTTCTGTGGCTTTTTCTTAGAAATCCCCTTCCTTGCCTCATGCTGCAGACTTCCCTAAAGTCTATCAAAAGTTCAAAAACCCAAACAAGTACCATCTGGTTTCACATGTCCTGTACCACTGGCTGAGCGGCCCTAAGGCTGGCTTAGCGGCAGTCAGCATTAGTACATCGCTTGGCCTATCAAGGCACCTCCAAGCACAGCACAGGGGTGTGGCCATCTGCATATTGCTTTGTGGCTCATGCCAGGGGGCCCCAGGCAGGACACAGGCTGAACTCGGTCTGCAGTGGGACCCCTCACATGTGGCCCTGGGGCTGGCACACCCAGTGGCCAGCTTCAAACCAAGCTGAGCATCACTCAGCTGCCTACAAGGATGACACACCCAAAACGCACACTGGACAGCCACCAGAGCCCTGATGAAGTGAATCCTGCTCCATAGGGTCAGCCCTTCCACAGTAGTTCCTTCACTGTAGTTAAAGCCAGTCCTAAAAGCAATGAGCTTGAGGGTCAATCCCTCCCACTGAATTGCAAACAACAACCAAAGATCAACTATAACAGGAGGGAACACACAACTCACACAAGGGGCACACCTAGAGTACCCAGCTCTACTGAGCAGAGAGAATGCACCACTGGGCCACACAGGACACCTACTATATAAGATCACTACTAAGACAGGGAGATTTACAGCCCTAGCTAATATATAGAAACAAATACAGGGAAGCAACCAAAATGGGGAGACAAACAAACATGTTCCAAATAAAAGAACAGAACAAAGCTCCAGAAAAAAAATAAATAAATAAAAAATGGAGACATGCAACCTACCAGATCCTGAGTTCAAAACCCGTGTTATAAGGATAATCAATGATCCCAGGGAGAACTTCAACAAAGAGATAGGAAACATAAAAATAGAGATAGAAAACATTAAAAAGAACCAGTCAGAAATAAAGAATACAATAATGGAAATGAAGACTACATTATGGGAAATCAACAGCAGATTAGATGATGCAGAGGATCAAATCAGCAATTCAGAAGATAAGGTAGCAAAAACAACAAATCAGAACAACAAAATGGAAACAAACAAACATAAAAGAATCCAAAAAACTGAGGATAGTTTAAGGGGCCTCTAGGACAGCATCAAGCATACCAACATTCACATCATAGGGGAACCAGAGAGAGAGTAATGACTTTAAAATTTATTTAATAAAATAATGATAGAAAACTTCCATTATCTGGTGAAGGAAATGAATATTCAAGCCCTGGAAGTGCAAAGAGTCCCAAACTGGATGAACCAAAGAGGCCCACACCAACATACATCGTAATTAAAATGCCAAACATTAAAAACAAAGAAAGAATCTTAAAAGCAGAAAGAGAAAACCAGTTAATTACCTAAAAGGGAGCTCACATAAGATTGTCAGCTGATTTCTCAACAGAAACTTTACAGGTCAAAAGAGATTGGCAGGAAATAGGCAAAGTGATGAAAAGCAAGGACCTACAATCAAGTTTACTCTACCCAGCAAAGCTATCATTTAGAATAGAAAGACAGATAAAGAGGTTTCCAGACAAGGAAAAGCTAAACAGTTTATCACAACCAAACCAGTATTACAAGGAATCTTAGAGGGTCTTCTTTAAGATGAAAAATAAAAGATAAATAAGAATAATATGATGACAATAAGTACATATTTATCAATGGTTACTTTATAAGTAAACAGATTAAATGCTCCGATCAAAAGACATAGGGTAGTATCTCATTGTGGTTTTTATTTGCATTTCTCTAATGATTAGTGAAATTGAGCATTTTTTCATATGTCTGTTTGCCATCTGTATGTCTTTTTTAGAAAAAAAAAATGTCTCTTTATGTCCTCTGCCCATTTTTTAATTGGGTTGTTTGTTTTTTTGGAGTTGAATTGAGTTTTTATGTTTGTTTTTTTTTTTTTTTTCAATAAATTTGGGATATTAACCCCTTATCGGATATATCATTGGCAAATATCTTCTCCCATTCAGTAGGCTCCCTTTTTGTTTTATTGATGGTTTCCTTTGCTGTGAAAAAACTTTTTAGTTTGATGTAATCCCACATGTTCATTTTTTCTCTTACTTCCCTTGTGCGAGGGGATATATCAGTAAAAATCTTACTCCGGGTAATATCTGTGAAGTTTCTTCCTATATTTTCTTCTAGGAATTTTATGGTTTCAGATCTTACATTTAAGTCTTTAAACCAATTTGAATTTATTCTTGTATATGGTGAAAGGAGGTGGTCCAGCTTCATTTTTTTGCATGTGTCTGTCCTGGTTTCACAGCACCATTTATTGAATAGACTGTCTTTACCCCACCGTAAATTCATGCTTCCATTTGTCATAGATTAAATGACCACATAGGCATAGATTTATTCCTGGGCTCTCTATTCTATTCCATTGATCTATGTGTCTGTTTTTATGCCAGTTCCATGCTGTTTTGATTATTGTAGCCTTGCAGTATAATTTGATGTCAGGTATCGTTATACCTTGGTGGGATTGGAGATTGGTGCATCTACTATGTAAAACAGTATGGAGGTATCTCAAAAGTTCGAAAACGGAACTACCTTATGACCCAGCAATTCCACTCCTAGGTATCTTCTGGAGAAATCCAATACCCTAATTCAAAAAAAAAAATAAAACATATGCACCCCAATGTTCATTGAAGCACTATACACAATAGCCAAGACATGGAAACAACTGAAATGCCCATCGGTAGACGACTTGATTAAGGAACTGGTACGTTTATACAATGGAGTATTATGCAGCCATAAAGAAGAAGGAAATTTTACCATTTGCAACAATATGGATGGGCCTAGAGAAATAAGTCAGACAGAGAAAGACGAATACCATATGATCTCACTTATATGTGGAATCTAAAGAAATGAATAAATTAATGAACTGATCAGAAAAGGTCTCAGAGACATAGAGGAAAAACTGATGGTTGCTAGATGGAAGGGGTGGTGGGGATAAGGGGGAAGGTGAGGGGATTAAAAAGCACAGTCGGTAACCACAGGATTGCCACGGGAATATGAAAGGCAATTTGTAGAATATAATCAATAATGTTTTAAAGACTTTGCAGGGTATCTGATGGACACTTGTCTCATTAGGGAGACAACATCAGGGGTGATGTAGATGTCTGATCACTGCACTGTACACTTGAAGCTAAACAATAATCAATGTCAACTATAATTTGATATATATATATACATACATAGATATAGATATAGATATATAGATATAGATGTAGATATAGATATAGATATATTTAGATATATACATATCTATATAGAGATATAGATATAGATAGGTATATATATGTTTAAAATCTATATATGTTCATATATATATATATATATATATATATATATATATATATAATAAGTGGAGTACAGCATTAGGAATAGAGACAGTGGAAATGTAATGGCTGTGTGCGATGTTAGAGGGACAGTGGATGAGGGGAGGGGGGTTGTCACTGTGTGAGGGATATAAATGATAAATGTCTATTACATTGTTTGGTGTACTTAAAACTAATTTAAAAAAAAAGACATAGGGCAATTGAACAGACAAGCCCCTTACATATGCTGCCTACAAGAGACTCACTTCAGATCAAAAGATACACACAAACTGAAAGAAAAAGGATGGAAAAAGTTATTTCATAAAAATGGAAACAAACAAAAAGATGGAGTCGAAGTACTTAGACCAGGCATAATAGACTTTAAAACAAGTCTATAGCAAGAGCCAAAGAAGGACCCAGTAATCTAACTCTAGGTATTTATTTGAAGAAACCTGAAACACTACTTACAAAGGACATGTGCGTCCTTGTATTCACTGCAGCATTATTTATAATGGCCAAGATGTGGAAGTAGCCTGGGTATCCCAAATGGATGAATTGATAAAGAAGAGGTGGTATATATATATATATATATATATATATATATATATATATATATATATGTATGTATGTATGTATGTATGTATGTATGTATGTATACATGCATGCATGCATGCATGTATATATGTATATATGTATATATGTATATATATGTATATACACACACACAATGGAATATTATCCATCCATTAGAAAAATTGGAATGTTGCCATCTGTGACTACATGGACAGATCTAGAGGATATTGTGCTGAGTTTAGTTAAGTGAGACAGTGAAAGACAAATATCATATGATTTCAGTTATAAGTGGAATGTAAAGAACAAAATAAGTAAACAAATGAAACTGAAACAAGTAGATACAGAGAACATTTTGATGGTTGCCAGACAGGAGGGGGGTTTAGGAGGGTGGGTGAAAAGGGGGAAGAGGTTAAGAAGTACAAGTTGGTTGTTACACAGTAGCCATGGACATTAGGATATAGCATAATGTCAAAAACATTGTAATATCTATGTTTGGTATCAGAAGGGTACTAGATTTATGGAAGTGATAGCTGGGAGGAGGGTTGGGGCAGGGTGGAAAAGGTGAAGGGTAAGAAATTCAAATCGGAAGTTACAAAATAGTCAATGGGATGTAAAGTAAAGCACAGGAAATATAATCAGTAACGTAGTGATAGCTATGCATAGTGCCAGGTGGGTACCAGACTAGTCAGGGGGATCACTTCTTGAATTCTATAAATGTCTAACCAGTATGCTGTACACCTGATGTAATGGACAACATAAGGAATATAGTCAATAATGTGGTAGCATAGTACAGTGTCAAACCATTGCTGGACTCATGGTGATCACTTCTTTAGGTATATAAATGTTGAATAACTATGGTGTGCACCTGACACTAACAAATTGTACATTAGCTATATTTAATAAAAATATTTTAAAAATATTTACCACCATCATTCTTTAACACTTCCTTATTTTCCCTGTCCCTGCACCTGCACTGGATTCATGAAATATTCCGTTTTAGAAATCCAGTAGTCCAAATAGATTTAACAATAATCCTGTATCAATAAGTCATACTAAATTATGTTTTATTCTACATGTGTAGATTTCTATCTCTATTAATTGTAATATCCACCCATACTATAACTCTCTCTTCTATCCTATTGCTTAAGATATATAAAACACGCTATGTGTTTTATATATTACTTGCAGTATTATCTATAAAATTACATGAAAATCAATGCTTAAGGACACATTGCAAGAGTTTCTAACCCTTGTTAACAATGAAAATACAAAGTTCTAAAAATATTATTTTAGAACTTTGAAAATATGCAATATTAGAATAACCTTATTGTGTGAGTCTATGCTTCTGTATTCAGTGCTGCTGAGGAAAGTGCTTCTCTTCAAAATTATCTTAGAACCATATTCTTTCAGAACTTAAAATATTATGTGGGTAAAAAAGCAGTGAGTCCCAAACTGCTTATCTTCCCTCCTAAATCTTCTCAATTTGAATTCTTTATATCTGTTTACATTCAATACATTCCTTGTTTTGCTTAATTTGTCTCAGACACTGTACTGTGTTTCCCTGAAAATAAGACATAGCCAGACAATCAGCTCTAATGCGTCTTTTGGAGCAAAAACTAATATAAGACCTGATTTATATTATATTATATATGTTATATTATATTATATTATATTATATTATACTATACTATATTACATTATATAAAACCTAGTCTTATAGTAAAAGAAGACCAGGTCTTATATTAATTTTTGCACCAAAAGACGCATTAGAGCTGATTGTCAGTCTAGGTCTTATTTTAGGGGAAACACGGTATTTATCAACTCTTCTAAAGTATTTTTTACAGAGTAATTCTGTTAATGTCACTTGTCATATGTCATACCCATTTCAATTGTTCAGTCAAATTATTTTTTATATTAAACAAAGGAAAATGTAAAACAATAAATACTTATTTTCCTGAAACTTTTTTTTTTAGCTAGTGTCCAATTTCTTGTCTTCTCATCTTTAATTCTTAAGACAGGATAATGCCATACATTAGTGTAAAATATTTAAATGGTCATTATTTTCTTCACTAAATAGTTTTACTAGAAGGTTTTGTCATGTCTCTAATTAGATTTATCCACCAGCCAATTATTTTCCAGGAGGGGGTAGGTAACTGTTGGTAAAATTGGTTTACCTAACATAGCATGTTACACCCTTAATGAATTAAAAAAAAAAAAACTCTCTCTCTCTCTCTCTCTCTCTCTCTCTCTCTATATATATATATATATATATATATATATATATATATATATAAAAATGGTTAATAAATAACAATTGAGTAACCATCGTTTTATAATTCATACAGTTTAGAAAAATTTTATTCACTTATTTATTCTTAAAGTACTATGTTTTCATTATGAAAGGTTGGACATTGAAAAAAAGAGTGAAAATGCTTAGGGAAAGTAAGAAATTTTCCTAAACCCATTAAGAAGATATATCCACAGTTAATTACTAAATTTTAATTTTAAATACTAGTGAATCTGAAATTGTCACTTTTATGATAGGCTCCTTGTAGGTTTTTATTTCCAGTGACAGCTATACTTCAGTAATCATGTAACTATTTTCTACAGCCATGAAACTCTTGCTTAGCCATGATCACACACTATTTCAATTTTATAGCACAAAATCAGATATAATATTTCTGTTCATTCATTTACAATACTCTTTTTAAAGATGATAGGAATCAGAAACTATACAGGACTAAAAAGGGTGAACCCAAGACAAAGCTTTTTTTATCAAAAAATAATTTGAAGCAGTTTTAAATCCATTTCTTCTATCATTTTCTTTTAAAGTTAACTGGCGACTATTCTACACTTTATAGCATAGGTGAAAAAACTAGTGAATTACTAGTCATGATGATATCAATAGAGCATTTTTTGCCATATTTCAATAACCTTCTCAATAGCAACATAAAACAGTAGCTAACACTTAGTTGAGAATGTACTAAATATTTGTGCGAAACTTAATGCTTTATAATTTAGAAATAAATTAAAATGCTTGCATATGCCTTAATTTTGGAAAACTAACTCAAAAAAGTGAAAAATCAATACATGAAACAACATAATTTGAGAAACTAACACATGAGTATATATGGTGATATTCACAAATAAAGTGGTTTACCCAGTGCACATATGACAATCCAACTAAGTATGTAAGGCACAATTTACAATGTAGAGGAGTGAAAGAAAAATACCAGAAGTCATTGTGCGAACCCTGAGCTATTCAGGGGCCAAGCTCTAGAAGATAGTGCCATCTCTACGTTTCCTAGGACCTATACAATAAATAGATATAGGGGCACACATATGCACTGTGCGGCTCGCTCAGTCCAGCTGATGTCCATTTCTCTGTTTACATACATTTGGTCATCTCTTGACCTCATACCTAAGTTAAAAATTTCCCCTGCCTATTGCCTCTTACTTTTCCCTTTCTCCTTTTGTGTCTTAGTTGCTCTTCAATCACATTTCTTGACTCACTTCTACTTCTAACATCTCATAGCTATTTTCTCTCCTGCCAAGGAAGTTACCTTCACTTGATTCATAAAGAGTATCTCTGAATCCCTTTAACTCCCAGCTTTCGTTATTGATACCTGTGAGCCACACAAACTAACTACATTATGTATAGTTACATTCTGTTATTAAAGTGCCTATTAATAGGAAGTGATTATAGTTGTATGAACATTACTTGAAAGAGTAAGACGGACTTTTAAGTAAATCAGCTCACTTATATGAAAATATTATAAACTACGTGGAAACTCAGAGGATCAGAAAATTTTTGACCTTGGTTTGTTAAAAAGATCATGAAAATTTTCATGGAGAAGGAGGAAATGAACCCAGTCTTGCAAAATGTGTAATAGTTGGCAAGGTTAACATAAATTATTTAACCTTCCTAGAAAGTTGAAATAATGTGGACACTGGCTTGCTAGACAAGCTTGAAGCAGTGCGGGAAACAGCTGGGGCATTTTGCAGTTTATGACCTACCATGCAAATATTGAAATGTTAAATAAGTAAAGCCAATTTTGTCATAAATTTAAGGAAACTGGCCTATTTTCCCATTAATTAGAGTACACTCAATAAGAAAACTACTAAGAAAACAAATGTGCTGGTATAAGATAATGATAATGAGGATGCTTTGTTAGGAGAATTGAGATGTTGGATTGTGTAATTGGGAAAAGACAATCAAGAATTCAGAATAGTTTCATTTGCATTATGGGTCATGGTCAAGGCATGGACTATCCTAGGGTTCTGTTTCTTCAATTCTACAATCGAGGTGATAACATCAGTAAGTTCTTATTTCTTTATAGATGTGTGATAAGAATTAAAAGATCACATATATAAACATACATTTCGTGAAAAGCTACTAAAAATAATATAACGGTATGTGGAGGGAAGAGATCTGGATGGTCTAGACTTGATACATGGAGCACACAGAACACTGATCTTTCCTTCTTTTAGTGGATCAATACCCAAAGGTTTTCCACCAAAGAATACAAGTCAAGGGATATAAGATATACTGAATAAGAAATAAGAACAAGTGATTCAAAACCAAGCAATAAGATGGGGTTTCTAAACATTAGGTATTTAACATTACCAACCACTGAAGAAATAAAATGAAAGCATGAATTTCTTTTTTCACTTACTAAATAGGCAAAATCAGTTATGTTGAAAATACATAAGGCTAATAAGAGAGTTAAAAAACAAAGACTTGTTTTGCTTATGGAAGGTGCTAATCAATATAAACTCTTTTTCCTGGCAATCTAAAATATAAATCACATACATTTCAAGTCAGCCATTCCACCATTTCAGTAATTGAACTGGAAACCGTGGATTGTCCTCTGGAATCTGAGCTAGATTCGGAAGTGCAAAAATTTCTTCCTTTCTTTCTTTTAAAATTTTAATACGTACATGTGCCAATTTTATAATAAAATTATATTTGAATAAGATAAACTAATAGGTGTTATAAATATCTGAAATTAGTATAATGTAAAATTTCCTTTTATTTTGTTTTGCTCTTTGTGGTAGAATATATATAGGCCATTCTACTTCTTTCATTTGATCTAATTACTATGTAGTTATTTTCTCTGTGAGTCCAGGTCCACTAAGTACAGCTTTATAGACAATCATCTCTCTTGCTACTTTTATTACTGGTCATTTTGAACTTCACTGTTGGTTTTGGTGAATTCTGCCTAAGAGGGAAATAATTCTAGCATTAAGTTTAATTCACTCAGCCCCACTCTCCACTCAATGGGGAAAAAAAAACACAGTTTCTGACAACAAGCAATCATCAGTGATAATATCAGTTGGCTTAACTACCATGACTTGCACCGCTGTGATGCAAATTAGAGATACTGGTTTCAGCAACATGCTGAGTCTCTCTTTAGTGATTCTGAACATCTTAGGTTGAATTCAGGTATCAAAATATGCATGGATCAATGGAAACATAATTTATCACACACATTTCATATCTTACCTTAAAATCATTTATAATTTGTTAAATAATCCTAATCACAATACTTTACTGGCTTTACTATGGACTTTCTAAAATCTAAGTTAAATAATTGAACAGTAATTTGCTTCCCTCTATGTAACTGGGTGTTTTCCTTCCTCTTTTTGAAATTGTTTAGTAGAAAAAAACACTACAATTTTATTTTCTTTCAATTGACAAAAGTATCTGCATGAATTTTCATCGGGGCAATGAGCAAGACAGGAATGCCACCCACCCTCATCAAACAGAGAAGTTGAGGACAACAGAGAAGTATATAAATTTTCCTGTGTTGGGGCCTTGAACACAGATTTTGTGTTTCATGTCAATATTCTTTCTGATACAACAGAGTTACTATATAACTTGAAATCCATATTTGCTTAATAATGTTAAGATATATTAAAATGGCATTCTTCTGTACTAGAGACTTATAGTAGATGCTATTAGGACCTCGTAAATATCCTCTTGGTCCTTATTATTTCTAGGGACATAGGCTGGAATTCCAACTGGTGGCAGCTGTATCCTGTTTCCTGAAGGCTTTTTCTGGCAACTGGAACCAAATTTGTCCATACAAGTGGCAAGCTAGAACTACTGTGGAAACAACACCTAACCAATGACTGACAAAAATTGGTAAATAAATACTGAGACTTCTTGGGATTAAATAACTGAAGAGTGGCACATACCAGCTTTTTGAATCCCTAGCAGGATTAAACATTTGTTGAGTCCACTGGTAACTTGCTTAGTAATCTAACTTTATTAAAGATATTCCATCCTCTCACAATCACAATATGACTCTTGTGTCAGAGTTTCCACAGATCATCTTTGAATCAAACTACACATACTAGCTTGGTGTGTTTCGTTTAGTTTTAATGAATGTATCAAATGTTGGACTATTTTGATTCAGCTGTCAGAAAATTAATATGACTCAAGGAAACTAAGGATTCACAGAGTGACATATTAACACAGTGCAGAAGATTGAAAATAAAGAAAACAGTGGAGAATAAACAGAGAAGACCCAATTAATTAGTCCAGTCTTTAACATTGTTAAAACTACTGAGTATCAATCTGCTGCAAAGAAGACCAGATCATGACTTTAAAATGAGGAACCCATTGCTTCACACTTAATTGCACATGATTTTTACTGCCTAGTAATTCTTTATTTTTCTCTTTGTAAACCCATGTTTAGGAAACAGAAGAAAGTTTGTAGTGAAATATTTGGAGTATATGGAGCAGAGAAGAACATAGAGATTACCAAGAAAGTGGTACAAGGTATATGCAGCATTTTGACTTAAACATGGCCCTTATAGGCCATTTTGTTAGAGCAAGGCTCCATTTAAATCATATTTGCAAATATACCATTGTCCACATTGGATAGTTTGTAATGTTAAAGCTGATATATCCTTGTTAAGATACTTTTAGATGATGGATTTTATTTTATTTATTTATTTAATATATATGTTATTTATTTATTTATTTATTTATATATATATGTATATATATATATATATATATATATATATATATATATATACATATATATATTTATGGTACAGTTTTTTACTTGCTGCAACCTACACAATTTCCTTCCTATACATTCATTTCATTGAGGTACATATTACTGTATTTTAAATATATCACAGTGAGAAAAATTTTAAACTATTATTCTACTCTTACCTCCACACATATTTCTACTTTTTAAAACTACATGAACTTGCTTCATTTAGCTGTTTAAGGAAACAAGAGACAGCATTTAATTATGACAATTTACTAGAAAGAGAACACAAAGTAACATTCAAAAATCTGAAATCCGGTGATGATATTTCAGTTGTAGAACTAAGTTTGAGAAACACCATATTCTAAAAAGACCACATATTTAAGATTTTTCTAAGCACCTATATCCCCCCCCCAAAAAAAAAGACTAAAAATGAAAGTATCTGACAAATACAAATTGCTGCAAGAATATATTACTCTGCACTTGTCTATACAGAGGTCCATGTCTGCACGGTGCTGCTTATCCCATTCCTTACTGAGATGAAAAGCAAAGTTTTGTGTAATAATGTTCCCAGTATTCTAGAGTGGACTTGTTTGTCAAGAGCTACAGGAAACAATGATAACTGTGTGATAATATTCTCTAGACACCTTACTTTTCTAGAGTAAAAGGCCTTGCTTAAGGTTTATCTGATAACATTTCAGATGGGCAAATTACGCAAACAGTAATTTATTTTCATGGAAAGTAATAGAACAGTAAGAAACTGACTAGAAAATCCTTTGTAAATTAAAGTAAAAAAATGTCATGTGTTGGGCAAACTAAAAATCAGTGTTACAGCATGATTAATAGAGAGTCACTTATACAACTAGATAGCCTGGTTGGCTGTCTAGATGGGTATCTTTACCATCTGTAGTTTGTTGACAAACGAGGTATCCTAAGGGGAAAATATTGTGCTTAAGTTCTCAGGTTACAGTGGTTTTCAAAAAATATCACTGTGTTTCCCTAATAGCTATTGAAGTTGTCCATGTTTTCATTCCTCTGTTGGCTGTTTGTCTTCTGGGAAGAAGTTTTTGTTCAGTTCCTCTGCCCATTTTTTAATTGGATTGTTTGTGTTTTTGTTGTTGAGTGGTATAAGTTCTTTATACATTTTGGATATTAATCCCTTATCAGAGGTGTTGTTTCCAAATACCTTCTTCCATTTGGTTGGTTGCCTCTTTGCTTTGTTGATGGTTTCTTTTGCTGTGCAGTAGCTTTTTAATATGACTTAGTCCATTCATTTATTTATTTTTTATTTTACTTTCCTTGTCTTTGAGGTCAAATTTATAAAATCTTCTCTAAACCTAAGGTCCATAAGTTCAGTACCTATGCTTTCTTCCATGCAATTTATTGTTTCAGGTCTTATATTTTGGTCTTTGATCAATTTTGATTTAATTTTGGTACATGGTGACAGATAGCAGTATAGTTGCATTATTTTACACATTTACTGAACACCATTTACTGAAGAGGTTTTCTTTTATTCATTGTATGTTTATGGCTCCTTTGAGAAAATTATCTGCCTACATATGTGGGTTTATGTATCACTTTTATTCCACTGGTTTGCGTGTGTGTTTCTCTGCCAATATCATGCTGTTTTGATTATTGTCACTTGTAGTATAATTGGAGTCAGGGAGTGTGGTAACTCCAGCCTTGTTCTTTTTTCCTGGGATTACTTTGGTGAGTTGGGGTGTTTAGTGATTCCATACAAATCTGATGATTTTTTTGTTCTATTTCTTTAAAAATACCATTGTCATTTTGATGAAGAGTGCATTAAAAAGCATATTGCTTTGGAAAATATGGCCTTTTTAACTGCGTTGTTTCTTCCAATCCATGAACACAATATCTTTCCATTACTTTGTGTCTTCTTCGATTTAGTTTAACAATGTCTTATAGTTTTCAGTGTATAGGTCCTTCACATACTTTGTTAAGTTTATTTCTGTTAAGTTTATAGCAAATGGGAGTTTTTTGTTTTTCATTTCTTTTTCTGAAATTTTATTGTTGGTATATAGGAGTACAATGGATTTTTGTACATTGATTTTCTATCCAGCAACTTTAATGTATTTATTTATTGTTTCTAGTAGTTTTTTGGTGGAGTCTCAAGGGTTTTCTACATAAAGAATAATGTCATCTGCAAAAAGTGACTATTGAACTTTTTCATTCCCAATTTGGATGGCCTTTATTTCTCACTTGTCTGGTTGCTCTGGCTAGGGCTTTGAATACTGTGTGGAATAAGAGTGGTGACAGGGGGCATCACTGTCTTGTTTCTGATCATAGAGAAAAAGCTTTCAGTTTTTCATCAGTAAGTGCTATATTAGTTGTGGGTTTGTCATATGTGGCCTACATTATGTTATGGTACTTTCCTTCTACACCCATTTTATTGTTTTAAGCATAAACAGATGTTATATTAGGTCAAATGCTCTTTCTGAATGTATTGATATGACCATATAATTTTTATCCTTTATTTTGTTTATGTGGTGTATCACATTATTTGATCTCTGTATGTTGAACCATCCTTGTATCCCTAGATTGAACCCCACTTAATGGTGATGTATAATCTTTTTAATGTATTGTTGAATTTGATTTGCTAGACTTTAGTTTAGGATTTTTGCATTTATATTCATCAGAGATATTGCTCTGTAGTTTTCTTTTTTATGTTATCTTTACTAGGTTTTGGTATTATAGTAATGTTAGCCTCATAAAGTGAGTTAGGAAGTATTGCCTCTTCTTCAACTTTCTGGAAGAGTTTTAGGAAGACAGGTATTACATCATCTTTGAACTCACTGATTAAGCTATCTGGCCCTAGATTTTTGCTTTTGGGGAGGTTTTGGATGATTGTCTCAATTTCTTTACTGTTGATGAGTCTAATTATATTTTTGTGATTTAGTCTAGGAAGGTTATATATTTCAAATAACTTGTCCACAGTTTCTAGGTTATTGTATTTGGTGGCATATAATCCTTCATAATATTCTTATATGATCCTTTGCATTTCTGTGGTATCCATGGTAACTTCTTTTTATGTCTGTGTTTGTTTATATGTGACTTTATTCTTCAGTGAAATGCAAGTAAAAACCACAATGAGATACCACCTCACACCTGTTAGAATGGCTATTATCAACAAGACAAGTAATAACAAATTTTGGAGAAATTTTAGAGAAAAAGGAACCCTCAGACACTGCTGGTGGGGATGTAAACAGGTGCTGCCTCTAGGGAAAACATGTGGAGCTTTCTCAGAAAGTTACAAATAGAATTACCATATGACCCATCAATCCCTATTCTGGGTATCTACACAAAAAAATCTGAAAATATTTATCCGTAAGATAAATGTGCCCCTATGTTCATTGCAGCACTATTCATGGTGGCCAAGATATGGAAATAACAAAAGTATCCTTCAATAGATGATTGGAGCAAGAAGATGCAGTACATATGTACAATATATGTAATGGAATGTTACTCAGTTGTAAGACAAGGTGAAATAGTGCTATTTGCGACAACATGGATGGATCTTGAGATCATGTTGAATAAAATAAGTGAGACAGAAAGAGTTGAGAAACATATGACTTCACTCATATGTGGGATATAAAACTGAAAGCAACAGATGAACAAGACAAACAAAAACTCACAGACACCAATTTAGTGGAGACCAAAGCGTAAGGGGAGAGACCTGTGGTAGGAGAAGACAAAAGGAGTTACATATATAGTGATAGAAGGAGAACTGACTGGGTGGGGAACACACAATGCCATATATATATATACACATATACATATATATGTATATGTGTATATATATATATGATGTATTATAGAATTGTACACATGAAATCTACATAAGTTTACTAAACAATGTCACCCTGAGTTTAAATAAAAAAATAGATAAAAATACAGAAAACATAAAATAAATCTAGAAATTATTTTACTGTAGTGATAGATTAATATGTTTTTATATCCTAAGTCTTAAATAAATAGCTCAAAAAAAGATTGAGAAGTTTTCAGTTTGAGTTTCTCTTTTCTCAGGAATCTCTGCTCCATCCTGTCCATTTCCGTCAACAATTATGACTGCTTAGGTTAGGACAGATAATTTGGTTCCAGTTGCTCCATCATAGCTAGTAGAGGTAGTTCTTAATATGCATTTATTCAGATCATTTTTTAAACAGTTAAATGTTTTCTTAACCTACATAATTTAATATTTGAGTTTTGTTTCAAATTCATCATAAGGTACATGTGCTGTACCTAGTATTTTTCAAATAATAATAGGTTAAACATATATACCCATTATAGGCAGAGTGAAAATGGCATATGAAAGAGTAAGAAAGAGCAAATAATAGTACAGTACAAAATCCAGAGTGTGTGTTTGAGTATGTGTGTGCGTGAGTGCACAGGTATGTGTTTTTTTAACAATTTGCTTATCTATTCCTTTTGGATGGAATTTTAGATTGATTAAACCAGATTGAATTACAAAAGCTGCTACTAAATTCTTTCCTGTGCATGTCCCTTACACAGGTGAAAAAGTGTTTCTCTAGTGTATATTCAGGAATCGCGGAGTCATAATATATGGGCATTTGAATTTCTATTATATCATTTAAATTACTCCTTAAAGTAATTGTTCCAATTTACATTCCCTCTAGAAATGAATGTATATTATACATTTTCTGGGTCCCAGCTTAATGTTGGGTTAATAGCATTTATATCCACCTTTCATTCCTATTGTGATTTAAATGTTTTACAATCTACAGTTACATTGTTTAGTCATTAGCCTTAAATTTGTAACATGTATATTTTTAAGCAAGGGTGAATTTATTCATATCTTTAGTCTAATCCTGAATAAGACAAGTTGCTAATAGATTTTCACTTCCATTTAAAAAGCTCATTCCTAAATCCCAATGCATTTTTTCTAAAATTTTAATTATAACTGCATTTAAATGTACATAGAATTACTGTTATTATCTTACCACAAGCAAAGTTTTAAGGTTGGACAAAATGTCCTATTGATTTACTTTTCACACTATTTTACTATACAACTTGAATTCAATTTTTTTCACTTTGAAATATATTGTTTATAACTTTCTCCTACATATCCTGTGCTTTACCTTTTTTTCATTTAACAAATCTAACAGTATCAACATTTCTGGAAAGGTACATATATCTTTATTTTTAAATTATTTTGTGTTTATTAATTTGTTGGTTCTAAAGGTTTACTTTCAATTTCCCCTAAGAATTTTGGAGCTATTGCTCATTGGAGTTTGCCGTATACTTTTGATTATATTTAGTCTTCTCTCAATTTATAATTTCTTTACTTTTCCTTAACAAACTTCCGTTTTTAAATTAATATGTATCAATGTTCATCTTTAAATTGAATTCTGCTTAACATTCAGTGGTGTTTTTCTTTTTGAGGATTCAGTCCTTTTTATGTTACAGAAAAATTCTTACTATAAAATAATTATTCTTACTATAAAAAAAATTCTTACTATAAAATAATTATTCCCCATAATATCACAGTAGTATTTATATGAATAGTGGGAAAAAAATGATTTACTCAATCTTAGAATTATTCCCATTTGAGAAATGTGGATAATTTTACTCTATAAGATGAGCCCAATATTTATTACATACTGCAATAACATGATTTTTTTGTAGTTTTGTTTTTATTTTCAAGCTTAATATAATATTTTATTTTTTTATTAAATTTATTCAGGTGATAATGTTTAGTAAAATTATGTGTTTCAAATGTACCATTTTATACTAGATCACCACGTATGTTCAACACCCAAAGTCAATTCACCCCTATAACCATATATTTAAGCCCCTTAACCCTCTTCTACTGCCACCCTTCTCCCTTGCCCTCTAGTAACCACTAAACTTTTGTCTGTGTCTATGAGTTTTTGTTGTTTCTTTTGTTCATATGCTGCTTCCAGTTGTATATTCCACATACTCATATGTGTGAACTCATATGATTCATGACTTTTTGTATCTGATTTAGCATGATAATCCCAAGATCATTCCATGTTGTTGCAAATGGCAGTATTCCGTCTTTTATTATGGCAAGTAGTATTCCATTGTGTGTGTGTGTGTGCATGTGCGTGTATGTGTATACATATGTATATGTATATATGTATATATGTGGTCACAGTGATCAATTTATGAAAACAACTGAAGTGTCCTTTGATAGATGATTGGATAAAGAAGATGTGATATATACGTGAATATGTATATATGTGAATATGTATATGTATATGTACATATACATTTATACACATACACACATATATACATGCATGTGGATATATACACACATACATGCATGTGTATATATACACACATAATACATGTGTGTACTTCTCTGTCCAATTATCTATCAGCGGACATTTCAGCTGTTTTTATGACTTGATCACTGTGAACAATGTTGCAATGAACATATAGATACATATATTGTTATAAATAAACATTTTCAGATTTTTGGGTAGATAACTATTATAGAAGAGGGATTGCTGGGTCATATGGTAATTGTATTCTTAATTTTTTGAGGAACTTCTATATTGTTTTCCCTAGTGGCTGTACCAATTTATAGTCCCACCAACAGTGTAGGAGTATTCCTTTTTCTCTACAGACTCTCCAACACTTGTTATTTCTTCTCTTGTTGATAATAGCCACTCTAACAGGTGTGAGGTGGCATCTCATTGTGGTTTTGATGTGCAACTAATAGCTACTGAAGTTGAGCATTTTTTTGTTTCATATATCTGTTGACCGTTTTTATGTCTTCTCAGAAGTGTTTGTACAGGTCTCCAGCCCATTTTTTAACTTGATTTTTGTTGTTGTTGTTGTTGTTGTTGTTGTTGTTGAGTTGTATGAGTTCTTTATATAATTGGATGTTAGCTCCTTATCACAGGCGCTATTTGCAAATATCTTCTCCCATTTGATTTATCACCTCTTCGTTTTATTGAGGGTTTCTTTTGCTGTGCAGAAGCTTTTCAGTTTGATATAGTCCCATAAATTTATTTTAACTTTACTTCCCTTGCCTTTGTGGTCAAATTCATAAAATATTCTCTGAATCCAAAGTCTATAAGCTCAGTACCTATATTTTCTTCTATATAGTTTATTGTTTCAGGTCTTATACTTTGGTCTTTGATCCATTTTGATTTAATTTTGGTATATAGTGACAGAAAACAATCTAGTTCTATTCTTTTGCACAAGGCTTTCCAATATTACCGGGACCATTTATTTAAGAGGCTTTCTTTTCTCTATTGTATGCTTTTGGCTCTTTTGTCAATACCATAAATTGCATTTCACATATATTTAGCATTTGGTAGTGAGAATATTATGCCATAAATATAAAGAATAGAAACAATAGCAAATTTAATTTATTTTAGTGTCTTAGCTTGAGTTTATCCCAGGAATCAGAATCTGTGTCCAGGGCTTGTACGCACATAATTAATTTTAGGATTTATCTCAGAGACCGAGAATGCGGAGAATAGGAAGAATGAAACAGAGAATAAAGGAAAAGTCAATCTAAGGGTAAATAATGAAGTAGGTACTTCTGCGGCAAAATGGGGATCAATGTTGCTGGGAATAACCCAAAGAACTTTTTCATCTTTCATTGTCCACCTGAGACACAGATAAGGGGAATACGCATCCATTGGATCTTGCTGTTCATTAATCAATAGTTGTCCCACAGTTGTTACATCCTTTCCAGTTCCAGGTTTGTGCATGCAAAGATTTCTCCCCTTTCGATATTTGAATGGATTCAACAGACATCACAGAGCTTTCTCATGTAAAGCTTATATTTTGAAGGCAAATGATATGGTCCAACAAAAGCCCAGGCAAGTATCAAGAGAGCCCAAAGATATTCTATCACAAGTCCCTAGAGACCCTTAGGCACACACATGAATGGTGCTCTTTCTCTAGCTCAGATCATACACATCTGTACAGGAACACTGGCTTTGGGAGAGCTCAAAGGAGAAGTTCCTCATGAGAATTTTATATCCCTCTGGTCAATTAATTAAGAAAAGCTGACTTAGCTAATTCGGCCAGTGACAAACCATCAGTAAAGAACTTATTTTGGGGTCCCCAGGAGAGTTTCAACTTTAAACTGCACATCACAGGTCTCATCCTGTCTTAGCCTGAATCAAAACCCAGATATCCTGCCATCTCCAGAGATGGTGATAAAACTTTTCAGCCCAGCTGTAAATCTACTGTATCTCTAAAGGACATCTGCCATTTGGTTGAGGTTTCTCCAGGTAAACACATGGTAGAAGGGGAGAGTGTGAAAGGCATAAAGCAAAAGAAATGGGATGCAGCTGTGCAAGGGGTTCTCAGAATAAACCTTCAATTACTGAACAATGGTGATGAGCCAAGAAGGTAGGTGAAAATATGTAGGTAAGGTATGAATGATATGCAACACAGAAAAAGGGTGCAATGCCATTTATAGGTTAAGGCTCTTAGACTATATTACTTATATTTAATATATAAAGGCAATATTTGTTTACATGTGGTCCTTCAGCTGCCTTACAAATACAGATCTGGAGGTATTGTCCTATCTTGTAATCTGTATCACTTATCAGTTCTTTGGGGAAATTTGATTATTTTTTCTTTTAGGACATACTCAGAGCACCACACTGAATTAAAATAATATTAATCATAATAATCATAATAATGAATTTAGTTTTTTCATGTTAGATTTCCAATTAGAAAGAATAGCATTAACTGATTATAATATATTTAATAAATAATAGTATGATTTCAACCTGTATATAACTTGATAGTAATGGAAATATATCTTCAAGAGAAAAATATAATTAATAGTTTATACATTTGGGAGGGCAATTAAAGCATAAATGATGCATCTGAAATATAATGAGTAGCAGGGAAGGATCAGAAATAAATTTTTAAGGCAAAACATACTTTAATAATTACAAAAACCTATACTTGCCAAACAAGTTGCGGACTGTCAGAAGGTGCTTATCAGCACTAACTGACTGGGTTGGGAAAAAAAGAAACCCAGAGTTTCCATAAGCTTTACCCACATTTAGGAGTGTTATTTAAAGTGATTTGGGTCAATTTGTACAAATTAGAAATATTAGGACTTTTTAGAAAAAAGTGATGCCTGTTCATTTAGAAATTGTGGTAGGATTAATATAACTTCACTTTTAAATATAGGTTAAAGATTCCATTTCTTAATTTGCATAATTTACCCTCTCCACATAAAAACAAATGTTCCTGTCCATAAAGTACATAATCACCCACGAAGTTGACACGGTGTGTGTCTCATTCTTGCCTTTAGGAAAATTATATGCAAGAAGAAATAAATATTACAGAATTATACAAAGTAAAATGGGAATATAATTTTTCGTGCAATGAATTATTATGTAAGTGAGTTTACAAAGAAAAAGAACCTTATTTTCCATAAAGGTCAAGTCAGCCTATTGCTCTATATAGGATAATTTTTAAGAGCTACAACATAATCATATAATTGTGTACAAATATGCAAATACATATATTAAGAATAATGGGAAATAACTTAAGTATATAAAATGATAAGTGACAATATAAAGAAAAGGTAAATAAATATGATTTTAAAAAAGATGAAGAACACTTTGTTAATGGTTTCAGTGAATTTTAAAGGTTATGGGGAACAGTATATGTCAGTCAGAGTTTAATTAAGAGAATTAAAGTCACGGAGTAATGTGAATAAGAGACTTAAATATCATTAATTATTCATTTTAATCTGTAATTAACTACAAATGGCAACAAAAATGCTAAAAAATATTCAATATCTGAGGGAAAGTATTCAAGGAAAGAATAAATTTGGCAAAGAGTGTCACCCAAGATTGGAATTCAGATCTGGCAGGGTACAAGAATGTAGTTACAGCTCACAGGATGAAGAAGAAATTTGCAGGGTGTGTCATACCAGAAGTGGTACATGGTCAATAGGTCAAGATGAGCAGTTTGGAAACTGCAGGCCAGGACTGGAGCATTCAAAGCCTCTCACTTGGGTACCTATTGGTGAGGCCGGTCAGTAGAAAACCTCAGCTGTGGCTGACAAACTGAAAACACCTTGGTGAAGTATAGGTAGACTAAGGCTGGGAAGCTAATCTTAAACAAAGCAAAAATATCACAAACTATTTATGAAAAGATTGAAATATTTGACTATATTTGATTAGCTGTTTCCATTCATCAAAAGACACAATTTAGAAAGAAAACTCACAAGCCACAACAAAGAGACAATCGTTTACCACACAGACTTATAAAAAGAGCTAATTATCTAGACTATGATGAAAAAATAATAATAATATTTTGTAAATCAGTGAGAAAAATATAAACAATGCAAAAGAAATATTGGCAAAACTTAAGAAAACGTGTTTATTTTACACTATATATAAAAATCAACTCAAAATGATTAAAGACCTAAATGTAAGATCTGAGACTATAAGACTCCAAGAAACAAAAATAAGGAAAAGGTAACTTGATATGGACCGTGTCAATTATTTTTTTGGCTATGACACCAAAAGCAAAAATAGACAACTAGGACTATATCAAACAAACAAACAAAGAAACAAACAAATAAAAAAAAAACTTATGTACATGAAAGGAAAGAATAAACAAAATGAAGAGGATACCTATTGAATGGGAGAAAATATGTGTAAACCATATATTCAATAAGGGATTAATATGCAAAATATATAAGGGAGTCACACATTTCAGTAGTAAAACACAAACATTGTTGCCACACAGCAGCTTAACTGTTTGTTACCTTGTACCTGCCCCCAAAGAAAGAAAAGTGTAAGACAAATCCTTTCAGGGACTTGGCTAAACCTTTGTGTTTGCACCTTATGCCTCCTTGTTTGGTCCCAGAAAGATGACTGGACAGTCAATGACGAGTAAGATTCCTCACGGCACGGACGGAACAACTCAAGCCAGGCACAGTCATGTGGGGACCAACAGGAGAACCCATGGGGTTCACAGAGGTGGGCACAGCCCCCCACCCTCCCTAGGCTAAGGAAAGCCTCAGCCTGTGTGGCTGCATTCCTTCCCAAAACCTGCAAGGGAAGTGATTCAATGAGGTGCTCTCCATCTATTCATATGCATACAGGTTTTTTGTCCCTTGGGGAAGTTGAGACTTACTGTCCAGCTGCCTGAAGGCAAGGGTGATTGACTTGAATTGGTTTTCTATTGTGATATATAGGATTCACAGATCTTGAGATTGACAAGCTTTATCTCCTTTACTTCCCCACCAAACTAATAAAAGTTGATGCAAGGCCCAATTTGGGGCTTCCAGTCCTTGAGACTGGGGGTCCCTTGGCCTCCGCACTTAAACTCTATTCAAGACTACTGTCTTTTCTTAACCTTGCGCTGCCCTCCCAGCTCCCCACAACTCTCGATTATACATATAGATGATCATATTGTATACTTTAACATATACAATTTTTATCAAAATAATAAAATTGAAACAAAACATGTTTTACATAGGTGGAAATATAAAGGGCCAATAAATAGAGTAAAAGATGCTCAACTAAATAGAAATTAGGGAAATGCAAATTAATGCTGAAATAAGATAGGATTTGGGACCTACCATGATTGTCCAAACTAAATATCAAAAAAATGTAAAGTATCCGTAAAATGGTTGAACAAAGTAATTCTGATGCATAGTCTTGGCAGGAGTATAAATTGACATAAAACTCTTTGTAATTTGGCATTATCCAATAAATTTGAGTATTTTTTACAATCTTCCATTCAGTGATTCTAATACTATGTGTTAGCCTGCATCCTCCAAAAGCTGAATGCAGGTCCACATTAAACATGGAAGTATTTTATTAGGGCAAATGCTTATGGAAGAGGAAGCCGGCAGTTCTTGAGCCAACTTTGACTATTGGAAAATCACATTTTTTCACAGAAACAGGGCTGCATAAATGCCCCTACTGTGCTCCATCATTGTATGGGAACAATCTAAGGAGATCATCGACTCCAAATAAACCTGAGGACAGATTTTAGAGAATTACTTGGTCAATTACTTTCCCTGTAGTTAGAGTTATATAGGGCATTTTAATGGCCACCAGAGTCCACCACTTGTGTCACACAAAACTATTTCCTCATACAGGTTCACGGCATAGCTCCTCAATGGTTTCCATGTGCCTCTTTACCTGAATGAGATAACTGGGCTGAAAACCAGCCACTATCACTCTAGATGATTCCTGTCCTACAATTAGTATCCATCATCTCCCCCAACTATTATCCATTTCCCTTTAACCTAAACTGTCACTTAGGCAGGTCTACCTCATGCTGTGTCCCAAACCTCTATTAAAGAAGCCTCGATAGCCATGTCCTGCTCAGGTCAGGTTGTTACACAAGTCCCTTCACAGTTACAATGGATCGCAGTGACATGAAGAGGAACCTAAGTAGAATACCTGTGTGGCACACATATTCCTTCTTGTTCCTATTGCGTAAGAACAGCCCTGCTTCCTCCATCTGATCGCATTCTCCAGTATAATGACTTTTCTTTTTACCTGTCAGTTCCTGGGCACAGAGCTCAAAATGTCTTGGCATTAGCTATAACAGGTTACTCACTGACATCCATTCTTTGTCCCGTGGCAATAATGCCTCCCTTTTTAGGGACTAGTATTTCTGAATCTTCAAAGCCCAAATTTATGGGAATGCGAAGTACACTTGTCTGTCTGAGACACTGGAATGATAGTAATTGGAGCCTTTCCTAGTTTTTCTCTAGGGGCAAAGCCCCATATAGACCTTTCTTTAAGAACCAAGTATCATACTGAGGTTTCTGGATGTTGTCGTATATGGTCTGACTAGTAGATCCCATAGTTATGTTCCCATCCCTGAATGCATTTCTTCATGAAGTCAAACTCCAGGCTGGAGATTATGCTATGGGACATTCATTACTTATATATCTAGCATTACATAAGCCTCAGAGTTTTACCTGAAATCTCAATCTACTCTAACATTGATAAAAGTACCAGACACGAAACTGCAATCATTCTTACTACATAGTTAAGTCTGGATTACGTATATATTTTGCCCCCACGATCCATTATCTGATTTATCTGAAAGACAGACTGACAAATTAAATTGAAATATGTTAACAACCAGCCCGTGGACCTCATTTAGAATATACCTCAATTTAAGTATGTTAAGATGTTTTCTCATGATTATTCTGGATTTAAGGATTTAGGGGGAAAATACTAGAGGAGAGATGTTTTTCTCATTCCATCAAATTAGGAGAAATGTATTATCAATTGGACATGGGATTCACGATATTAATCTTGATTACTTAGATAAAGTAGTGTTTGCCACATTCCACTACAGTAATCGTACTGTTTTTTGTTTTTGTTTTTTTCTATTTCCCTAATTTATCATTGTAACTTAGTTGCTAAAACAAGCCTACACTCAAAGGGAAGGAAATTAAATTCCATGTCTTGGAAGGAGTACAAAGAATATGGGGACTAATGTACAATCACAGCAATTAGTAAATAATTTGGAGGAGATAACCTTGATGCTATGCAAATATTGTGTTTTTCCTTAAAGTTTAGCATGCTGATTTTATTATTTAACTGTGGCTATTATGTGCAGCAATTATTACTGTGGTGTTAGTGGTGATTTTCCATTTCCCACATTCTTTCTACATTTACCATTTGAAATTCTGTTAAGAAGATTTGTTTTTTCTACCCAGTTAGTTTATTTGTTTGTTTATTTAATTATTTACATAGCACAGCAATTGTTTAATATTACTGCAGAGCAAATGATTACAAATTTATCAGCTTAAAATAATGCATATTTATTAGCTCACAGTTCTGTAGTTTAGAACTTAAGTTGTGACTAGGTTCTCTAGTCAGGGAATCACAAAGGTGAAGTCAAAGTGTCAACAAGGCTAAATTCTCTAGAAACTAGAGAAAAATCCACTTCCAAACTCATTTTCTTTGTTGACAGAATCCAATTCCTTGTCACTGTAAGATGGTGGTCCTTTTCTGTGTTGGTTGTCATTTGGAGGCTATCCTCATCTAATGAGCACTCTCAGATTCTATTGACATGAGCCCTAATAGGCAATTCACAGCATGGGTATTTGCTTTCTTCTAAGCCAGATGTAGGTTCTCTCTCACAATTTCTCTTCAGTGGTCCGTGATTGTGAACGCTCTGTTCTAAAGAGGCTCATGTGATTATTTCAGGCCTATTTGTATGATCTCTCTTTCTAAAGGTCAATGTTACCATATAGCATAACCTAGTCATAGAGGAATATTCATTATAGTCGCTGCCCCGGAAATTATGCAGGGTATATACACCAAGAAGACTGAAAATTTGGGGGTTCATCTTACATTCTGCCCTCAGAAGAATGAACTCATTGTTATTTATTTTATTCTTTAGATTAAAATCCAATATTATCATCATTTATTTTGTTGCTGTAGTTGTAGTTGTACCAAATTTATTCATCGAGAATACTTCCAGGTTGGAGGTTATATTGTTTTGACATATCCACATCCATTTTATTTTTCTTAGCTCTCCTTTACCTTCTGACACTACAAGAGACTCGAGGTTCACTTTGTAGATTCCCTGACCAGCATTAGAAAATGCCATTTCATTAATGAAATCTGGTCCCTTTTATTGAATAATCATATTTAGAAAACAATATCTGGGTGGTGTTTGCTTACTGCCTCTGAGGAGTCCTTGCTTCTGAGACCTCTCAGAGGGCAGAAAAAGAAAAAATATGTATATGGCTATATACAAAATATGTATATGGCTATAGAGAGTACCAAATAAAATGTATACACATTTTAAGAAAGGAAAACTATTAAAATTGTAATACTCAACATATAACAATAACAAAAGATAAATACAAGTCACGTATGACTTCTGCAATTACAAGAGTTGCTCAAAGTGGTTACCATCAGTGTCCAGACATTCACTTCTGACTACAGTGGACTACTGCTTGAGCACAGATACCATCTCTTAAAATGTATATCCATTTTTTTGGCACCCCCAGTGTGTGTGTGTGTATACAGACTAACCTATGTATATCGATGTATATCTATCTGTGTCTGTCTATCTGTCTATCTATCTGTCTGTCTGTCTGTCTGTCTGTCTGTCTGTCTGTCTGTCTATCTATCTATCTATCTATCTATCTATCTATCTATCTATCTATCTATATATCATGTATCAAATCCACTTATCTATATAATCTATCAATTATATATCTGTCTATCTGTTTGTATCTATATTAAACATTAATTCATACTTATGTCTCCAAACCAGAAAGAGAGTTCTCATCAGGAACCAAATTTGCACCTTGATCTTGGACTTCCTAGCCTCCAGAATTGTGAGAAATAAATTTTTGTTGCTTAACCTACCCATTCTATGGTATTTTGTTATGGAAGCATAACCTAAAACAGATATGAGCATCTTTTTATATGCTTTTTATATGCTTATGTTATCTGTGTATCTTTGATGAGTTGTCTGTTTAGAGAGTTTTCTCAATTTTTAACTTGTTTTCTCATTTACGAATTTTAAGTACTTTTTTTGTATGTTGGGGATATGATTCCTTATCAGGTGATTGTTGTGCAAATATCTTTCTTCCCACATCTTGTCTTTTCATTTTATTAGTGTCTTTTGCAAAGTAGAAGTATTCAATTTTAATGAAATCTAACTTACCAAGTTTTCCTTTTACTGATTAAATTTTTGCTGTTGAATCTAAAAATTAATTACCAAACTCATAGTTATATAGATTTTCTTCTTTGTTTTTCTTTAAAATGTGTTATACATATAATTTTTAAACCATATGGGCTTTCAAACAATCCATGAAAATTTCTTAAAAGATTATATTCTTTTTCCATATAATTGCCATATCACTCTGGTCTAAAAATCTATTGACCGTTTTTGTGTGCATCTATTTCTGCACTCTCCATTTTGTTCCATTTACCTTTGGGTCTATTCTTTACCAATACATCGACTTAATTATTGTATATTCATACTAATTCTATTATTTATGCAGTGTGAATCCTCCAACATTTTTTTTTTACAATTATTCTGGTTATCCTAGATCCTTTGCCTTTTCATATTCATATTTGATTAGATCATCAATATTTATATATCTATAACTAGTTGCATGGGGTTTTGAAGGGGATCACCATGAATATGTAGAAAAAAATCAGGAGGAATTTATACCTTAACAGAATCGAATCTTCCAATCCATAAACATGGTTATCTCTTGATTCATTTACATTTTACTTTGTTTCTTTTATCCATATTAGTTTTTCATATAGAGAGCTCATACATACTTTTTACGTTAAAACATAAGTATTTCATTTTAATTTGTTGTTGTTATGTAAATGGAATGTATTTTTAAATTTAAAATCCTATTTTTCATGCTGGTATATATGAAAGCAATTGACTTTTGTATACTGACCTTGCATTCTCCTCCCTTGTGATACTATTAGTTCCTGGAGATTTTTGGAGATTCTTTGAGGTTTTCTACAACAGACAATCATATCATCTGGGAATAAAGAGTTTTGTTTCTTTTCAATATATTTACTTTTTTTATTCTCTCATTAGTCACTCACTATTTAATATTCAGTAAGATGTTAAATAGTTGTAGTAAGATAAGACATTCTAGCCTTTTTCCTGATCTTAAAAGAAACACATTCTTTCTTTCACCATTTCTTTCACCATTAAATATGATGTTAGTTGTAGGGTTTTCTTGCAGTTGTTCTTTACCAAGTTGAGAACATTTTATATTACAGTTTTCTGAGAGTTTATATCATATATGTGTTGATTTTATAGATTTTGCCAATACTTTTTCTGCATCACTTGATATTATCATATTTTTCTTGTGTAGCCAGCTGATATAGTGAATTATACTGACTGATTTTTAAATGCTAAACGAGCCTTGCCTAGCTTTGATAAATGTCACTTGGTTGTGGTGTATAATTCTCTATAAATATTGTTAGACTTGGTTTTGTCTACGTTCATGAGTGATACGGAGCTATAGTTTTCTGAAATTATTCTATTTGGTTGGTATAGGAAAATATTTATTTGTCTCATAGAAGAAGTTAAAGAAGTGTTTCTTCTGCTTATATTTTCTGAAAAAGATTCTGGAATATTGTCATTAATTCTACTCTAAATGTTTGGTAGAATTCAGCAGTAAAACCATCTTAGCCTGGTACTTTCATTTTGGAAGGTTATTAATTATTGATTCATTTTCTTTAATAGATAAAAGAGTACATGGTATTTTCTCTATCCCTTTAATTTTAACTTACTCATGTATTTATATTTTAAATAGGTTTCTTATTAATAGGTCATATTTGGGTATTGCTTCTGACGATGTCTTTACTCATATAAAAATCTATTTTAAATTTTCACGTTTCATGGCATTTTAGTTAAGAATTAATAAGTAATACACATTGTCTTGTAATATAATTTGGCTTGCTACTTTCTATTTGTTATATTTACTCCCTGTTTACTTTTCCTATTTTTTTGCCTTCTCTGGGTTAATTGATTAGTTTTATCATTTTATTTTATCTCCTCTGTTTCTTTAATATCCATACCTATGTTTAAAAATTGTTTCAGGTTGCCTTAGAATTTATAATATATAATTTAAATTGTTCTGAAGTTACCTTCACATAATATTCCACTGCTTCACTTGTAGTATAAGCACCTTACATCTCCAAATCCTACTTTCTATCCCTTATTGTCTCCATCCCCACTTTAAAAACACATTACATTGTTATTTCAGAAACCTCTAGTAATACTTGTTTTTGTCTCTCCATTTTGGTAGGGTCTTACATCTCTGTAACTCTCCAGAGAGAATTTGTCTCTTATAGCCTTACTAGCTGTATTTCAGTTATTTTTATTTAAAAGCTTTTTTAGATTTGTATGTGGGGGGGACAGGGATCGGGACTTTCTGAGATAGTCCAATAGGGATTCTGATGATCTTTGATGATCCACTAGAGCCTCTGTCTTCCTAGGTACTGTGAACTCACTTATCAAGTGTACTCCTTTCAGATGTGTTACTGCCCTTTCTCCAGACACAATGTGGAGAAGCGTATAGCCCTCCCTCTTTCCCAGTTTCTAAGGATTTCTACTCTGCAGCCAGGTTACAGTTTTGTCTGTGTCTTTTCCTCTACAGATTAAAGCTATCCTTAATATTAGGTTGGTGCAAAAATAATTGCGATTTAAAAGGTTAAAAAAATTGCAAAACCTGCAATTACTTTGGCACCAACCAAATACAACAAACGGGGAGATGGGATAAGGCAGAGTTTTTTATGGGCATTTTATTTTGGAACATTTATAATAGCGGGATTTTTAATTTGTAGCAAACAAATGCTTTCTAGCCGTTAGATTAAAAGTGTATGTTGCAGTGCTAAGTAGAAGGGCTATTTCATGAAACTATAAATCTAGGAATTAATAAACAAGATAATGTTTACTGCTAATGGTCAATTATCATATTATTTTCCCCAGTCAGTTAAATGGCGAAAACAAATGTAGTTTAGTTTATTTCTTTCTGTTCTTTTAAAACAGTAATAATGTCTAAAGATAGAAAGCAGCCAAAACATAAATAAATCCTCCATACATATATTTTTTTTAGTTTTCATGGCATTTCAGTTAAGAGTTAATAAGTAATACACATTGCCTTGTAATGAGAAAAAATATCCCTCATGCTCTACTTGAAATCAAGAAATACAATGATAGATCTGAATTCATTTATAATCCACATATTGATATAGACATGTTTTCCAGTATTTCAAAAAATGTACACTTACCTTTCTCATTTTACAGAGTAAAAAAATAAATGACATATTCATATATATATATATATATATATATATATATATATATATATATATATGCAATTATAATGGCTATATTATGTATTCCATTGTAGAAGTAGATTACCATTATAAGCAATAAACTACTTAGGATACACTGACAGAAAGACAAATAGTTGGCAGCAAAAAGACAAGATACAACAGATAACACGTACTTTGAAGACAGAGTTGAAGTAACTAGGCAAAATATTTGACAACTTAAGGAGCAATTACATGCAGAACTGTAGATATTTTTTTTTCCCCACTGCTGACAATGAGTTTTATCAAAATCTTGAAAAATGAGAATGTGTTTTCATTTTTTTCATTTTTGGAGGAAGAAGCACTATTATTTAAAAGTCCTTAACGTTAATCAAAATGAGAAGTTAAAGATTCAACTTACATATGTCGTGTTTTCCCGAAAATAAGACCTAGCCGGACCATTAGCTCTAATGCGTCTTTTGGAGCAGAAACTAATATAAGACCCGGCCTTATATTATATTATATAAGATCCGGTTTTATATTATAATAAATTAAGACCAGGTTTTATACTAATATACTAATCTTTTCCAAACTTTTTTTTTTCACATCAAAGAAGGTACACATAAAAAAGAAGACTCTCATACAATCAGATCTCCTTTACTGACCCTCACACTTCTCATAGTTTGACTGAATATAAGCATTACTACATTTTCCTCCACTTAAAAAAAAAAAAAAGTGGAAAGTGAAGAGGATTACCTTTTTAAAATAATAAAAAGTGTTTTTTTAAGGGGCAAGAATTATTTTTGTGGGAGAATCAAATTCAATTGTGTTCAATGATCCTCCCACTCATATTCAAATTGTGCTACGGAATCTGAAGCAATTAGACTGAAATGTGGGAAATTGATAGCTGCAACATGACAAATTAAGTTGATGCAGAATGACTCCCTCCAAGTCATTAAAAATACATATATACTTTAGATAATTTTATATGGTTATATAGGAATCCCGATTATAGAAATAAACATAATTGCCTTAGTCTTGAAACCTCCCCTGTAAAAGCAAATTCAAAAATACTCTGTAGATAACTACTCATAGGAGCCTAAACTCCCCCCACAAAATTAGTTTATAATAAACAAGTGAAAATGACATATTAAACAAATTATACAAAAACAAATCAAATATAAAAAAACCCAAATGATTAGCATAACAGGTAAAGACCACAGAACATTCAAAACATTATAAAATACATTTGAAAAAAATGAAGACACGTTTTAAAAAGGAACAGAGACCTTTATGAAAAGAACTAATGACATATAAAAAGGTTAGTAGGTTTAACACTGAAAGTAGGTATATTACTTTATCTTTAGGATTAAGGCAGGTTGATATACTACATATTTAACTATCAAGCTCAGCAAACTAAGGCTTAGAAGTTATTCTGGTGTGAATAAGAAAATCTGGATGAATATTTTTGTTCCATATTTACTAGCTATGGAACTCTAAGCAATTTACTAAATCCTCCATGACCTACGTTTCTCACTTTTAATAATACTCATAAAGTTGTTTTATTTTGTTTAGAAAAACATAATAGCATCTGAAACAGGTATTAGCTACAAATATTATTATTAATATCATTCAATTCTTCAGAAAAGTTAATTTTGATACATATAGAGATATCACAATTTACCAAGAGAAACTAGATTCTTCTGCATTGTGATTATCTTTGGCTTAAAGATGACATTTCTTGAGAGAATCTATTATCTGAAAGTAATTTACACTCTGTACGAACCAGCTGGATTAGTGTCAGCATAAATTATGGACAGATGGAATGAAACAAATGGCCAGACACAAAACATTTACTTTTTTTCTGATTATCTTTGTCCTAAATCAATTCTTTGAAATGGGTGGTTATGGGGATTAAAAATACATTTTTTTTATATTCACTGGTCTGTAACACAGATTTCAATAAATAAGTCAAAGTATTAGCATAACAGTAAATGTATGAATATAAAAATAGAACATTCAAGAAATTAAACATTATTATTATTAAAAAATACCTTTGATTATTTGTTTTACAATCTCACTGATTCTGTGTTCATCAGTGAAAATTTTATGGAAGCACATGTAAAAATATTTCCCATTGAAAAATTACATGTACATAAATTTTATAGTAACATTTAATATGTTTTCAAAGGATTTCAAAATGCTTCCTTCATTTTTAATCAGAATACATTAATAAAGATTCAGCCTTTATTATCCACAGTTTAAAGTTACATTGGCATATCTTTTGTTTCTATTAGAGTATGTAGCTCATTTTGAATTACTTTGGACTTTTTAGGGGATTTTATTTGTCTACTTGTTTCTTCTCATCTCTGTTACTTTATATAATTATTTTAAAATATTACATTATCAAAAAGTAAAATTGATTTTTCTGAGCATTTTTTTCTAAAATTTATTTTCAATTACAGTTTACATACAATGTATTAGTTTCAGATGTACAACACAGTAATTAGACATTTATGTATTTTGCGAGGTGATCACCTGTATAAGTCTAGTACCCATACAGTGATATTATACTATTATTGACTATATCCCCATGCTATACTTTACATCCCTGTTATTATTGTGTAGCTGACAATTTAAACTTAATTCCTTTCACTGTTTTTACGCATGCCACCAAACCTCCCTCCAATCTAGTGACCATCGATTTGTTTGAGTTAGTATCTCTGACTGAATTTTAACACATGAAAACATTTTATTTGTGGTTAGAACCACCACAATAAGGACACAGAAATCCATTACAACATAACCTCCTCATGCTGCTTCTGTATAATCCACACACTCTCTTCTACCCAATTCACTGGCAACGACTATTCTAAGCTCTTTCATTACGACTTTGTCTTTTTGAGAAAGTCATAAAATGTAAAAATGGAATTGTGACATATGTAACTTTTGAGACTGGTTTCTTCTAGTAAGCACAACTCTTGTGAGATTTGTCCAAATTGTTGGGTGTGTCAATAGTTTCTTTCTTCCTTCCTTCCTCCCTTCCTTCTTTCCTTCCTTCCTTCCTTCCTTCCTTCCTTCCTTCCTTCCTTCCTTCCTTCCTTCCTTCCTTCCTTCCTTCCTTCTTTCCTTCCTTCCTTCCTTTTTTTTTAAATTACAGAGTAGTATTTTCTTGTTGAGATGTACCAAAGTTTACTAATTCATTCACCCATTCAAGATTTAAATGCTGTTTGGGGAAATTATGAATAAATCTAGAGTTCAGACATAGCTGAGAGATTGCTGCTACTAACTTTGTGCCCCTCGTTGATGAAATTGCATGGCTCACAGTGGTATCTGAGAGAAAAGAGAATCCATATATTTACCTTTGCTGGTCAAATAATTTGAACCAAAAATATCGATGGACTGATATTGCCTTGAGCAATTTGTAACCTGGAAAAGTCAAGCAGCCATTGAAGTAAAATGCATACTAAGTGAGCTGCCAATACTCGGGGCCTCAATCATCATAAGGAAAGGCAGTTTTAGGCAAAGCATATAATTAATAATATGAGTTCTTCACTAGATTAACTGTAGCATTATAGGTAAAAAAGCCCACAAGAATATAACCTGGAAGAAATACAATTTTAAATATGACTTAAATATCAATTTTAAATATGATAGACCCACATGTGAGTTTGGTACTAGGGAAAGCAGTATAGCCTTCACTATTGGAAGAATTCCTGAGAAACTAAGAAACCTGTACCAAATAAACTTATAGACAAGGGCAGGGTGATGGACATGGCAAGTGACAGATTAGAAGAGTAGATACAGACACAGGAATTCTTGGAAATATTAAGTAAAAGGAACTCTAGGAAGGAAACTATACTTTTTAAGTAAATAGGTGTGTTTGTGTGCACGCGCATGTGTGGGTCTGTGTGACTCAAAGCTAATGCCATCTATACATTGAAAAGAATCTGAGCATGTTTTATAATCACAGATTGGTGAGAAATATAAAGGCAAAAGTGTTTCCAACATTTATATGCCCTTAGGTCTTAGCATTCATTTTGAATTTGTACATACTCACTAAGCATTGGATACATTTAAAAAAGAAAAAAAACACTCCTACAATGGCAATCAACATAGGTCAAAATCAGATTTAGTTAAAAAAATGTATATATACTTTATTTGGTAGGAGAGTACTCAATGTAGATTTTATACTCATTACATCTTATTATGTCCATCTCTTAATTCTTTTAATTTTACCTTTCATTATTAGAATTTAAAGGGTGACTTTGAAGCATATTAGGAATAAAAGTAAAACTTATTATTCTTTCAACATTTTTATATTATAATTTTATGGTGCAATTTTCATATTTTTTCATGACAATGAAGATAATGACCACCCTAGAGAAATATAGATATGCTTTTCAATTAATATTTATAAATGGATCCATAAATTTGCCAACACTTTCTGTGAAATCACTTATCCACTCCAAAGATATACTTTCTTGTTCTGAGAGAAATCATCACGAAGTTGTAAGGCAAGCCAAATATGATAATTCTTGGTGATAAATATTTTCACAAAATGTATATGATATCTTTCATCTATATGTATGTTTCTCCATGACCAAAGTAATTTGCTGACTTCTTAGTATATAGAAACATTTATATTTTTCCATATAACTAATATATTATTGGAAACAAAGAGTCCATCTTCTAGACTATCTTGTAGTCCAAGGAGAAAAAAAGTGATATATTTGAGTATGCATAAGTAAAAGAATGGGGAATGTAGTGTCAGGAATACTGAAGGGTCCTTTTGTTCTGCCTGATCAACCTTTTTCATTTCTAATGAGATTACCCTTTTTCATTTTGTTGAAATTATTCTCCCATCACTGAAACTATTACACAAATTTCAAACGGGTGTGGCTAAATTCTTAAAGACTCAGTCTCCCTTGATTGATGATGCTCTAACTAAAAGGATTCCCTCAATTATTTAAATGAATACTAGGAACCGATTCCATCTTTGAAATTGGTAAATGTAAAATTCAGGTGATTTAGCTGGCCAATTTTACACATATTTGTGAATAGTTCACTTACAATGAAAACAAGCAAAAAACACATGGACGAAAGCAACAAGGCAAAAGGAGAGAGAATTCTGATGGCCTTTGATTTCCTGGTTTCATTTTTCCCTGAAAAATAAATATCTATCTCCCTGCTCTTCCCTGAGATTTTTTTTTTTTAACCTTCCTTGGTTTACCTAAGAAACTTGAGCATTATTTCCAAATGAACAATACAAACACTAATTCAAATGTCACTTCTATATGTGGAATCCAAAGTAATATGACTGTTATGTAAGTTTAAAAATTCCTATCTCAATTATCTGTCATATCAATGGCATATGTATGGAATTACATACTTTTAATATTCATTCTATGAAAAGATACTCTCCAGAATTTTGTTCACTTGAATACTCCTATGCTCTAAGTCATTGGGAGATGACTGAACTTTGTTAAACGAAGATAAGATAACCTTTATACTCATACATCTACAAACGCTAAATTTTCCTAACATATGAACAATGTATAAAAATGCTTCATCTTTTATATTTTCAATATATTTTATTTCTCCTGAGGAGGAGAAATAGAAACTACAACCAATGTTATATTTGAAAAATAATGTGAAGTTTATTTATTTTTTTTTACTTTAAATGATAAATCCCCCCTTAGCAATTGTTATTAATATTTGAACAACTTTTGAAAGTTGCAGCAAGCTATACTTTTCTTTTAAAATAAGATTGGATATGATATGTAGATGATGTATTAAAGAATTGTGCACTTGAAATCTATGTAATTTTACTAACAATTGTCACCGAAATAAATTTTAATTTAAAAAAATAAAAAATAAAATAAAATAAAATAAGACGATTCATTATGTAATATTAAGGCATTGTTTTAAATAATTCCCTGGAATTAGAGTTGTACCAGTCTACATTACCTTGCATTATTTGGTACAAATGGGATACTTTAACAAATACTCTATCTTAAGTTCTAGAAAAAGGAAAACATATGTCACACTTTACCACTTTCACAAGTGTTGAAGTGCTTAAGAGTTAATGGTGTATCTGTGCTAGCTTGTTTGACCCACTAAAAAGCATTTTCATACTAATGATCTGAAGAGTAACATATGTCAATATAAAATTGTTAGTTTCTTACTTAATTTAAAAGTGCATTTTTGTTGAAAATGAGAACATTTGAACTTAGAATATAAATGAAACATTATTTCTGATTTTTTGCTATTAAAAAAATTGGAAAAGATTTCACGTCCTACAAAGTGAATTCTGATAATTATTGTTCATAGCTTAAAATGAATCACCATGACTTAAATTATCAGAACCTTACTGTCCTGCTGCATTGATATATCTTTAGTAAAATACTTCTATAAAAGAGAGCCTCCAAGGAACTGTAGTATGAGTCAAGCAATCCTGTTGCAAATATCGTGAAGATAAAATTATTTAAATAGTTCCAGACTCTTAAGTATTAGTATCAAGTCTCACCTAATCCCAATCAAATATTGGGTTAAAGTAGCCACAAAAAGCTAGATTGTGCTTAGCTTCATTGTTCTAATCTTACCATCAGAGATAGGAGTAAATCCTATGTGGGTATATGACTAGCAGCTGGTTCCAGGTTTTACAAACAGTCATAATCTAAGGAATTATATATAATGTTGTTATTCCACCTGAGGAAAGAATAGGGCAGCAAATCTGATATGACAGCCTTAAAATATACTGAGTGGAAAGTCCAAGAATCAAATTCAGATGATAAAATTGAAAGAAAGGAGTCTGGCCCAATGGAAAAACATGTAAAAATCTTACAATAACTAGGCAACACTGTCTCTTTTGGCATATTTGAAGTACTCCTTCATTGACATCAACTGTTGCTATCCTGCTGTTTATCCATTATTAATAAATAACTAGTTAATAAATAAAAATAAGTATTTATACACATATATTTATTCAGAAAATACATTTATATGTGAAGTTAAAACTTGATTCTTGAGGTAATAAAAACTCAGATTAAGGTAAAATGAGGACAATGAGTTACTAGAATTTACTGATTATTGAATTAAAGAAGAATGACACAGAATATATAAACAATTGGTGTATCACCAGACATTCAGAAAAAGTAACATGCTCAAGTATACTCATTGGTTTATTGAACTAATAAATATTTATGGGAAATCTGCATTGTATTAGGCACAAGGTCCAGTTAGAAGATAAAAAACGTAGTGGAAGACTTGTATTTATGGTCTTTGATGGCTGAACATCTACTGAAATAATATCATGTGGAAACATCAAGAGTTAATTGTGTTCTATTACAACAATAACAAACAGAGGGAAGGAAACAATTATTGCTTTTGGCTATGATGGAGAAGGTAGAATAAGACTAATGTTCCTATCAAGAATAACTATAAAATCTAGATTAAAATATCAAAACAAAACAAAATCCCACAGGCATCATGAAACAATCAAGGTATCTAAGACTTAGGGGCCAAGATGCCAGAGAGAAGTGAAACAAGTTGAAGTAATCCCTGCATTTCATCAAATACATTTTTGTTTGACTTATAGTCCAGACTGTACAAATGCCACCAAGTAGAATTTACAGCTGTGTAACAAGGCTGGGGAGACAAAAATAAGTGAATTTGTTGCTACCTATCAGTCAATACTTGACTAAGATCCTAGGGAGGAGAAACAGTATTTTGTCTAATGTTAAACATCAAAGAAGTTTTGTTACTAAACTGTGTATGTTTTGTGCTGGACAACTAACCAAGCTTGAATGAGACATGACTACATTTAAGCCATTTAATGGTACTGGAATAAAACAAAATAAAAGCAATAACAAGGAAAACAAAAGAAAGAGAAAAAGAAAAGAAAGGGAAAAACACAACAAAACAAAAAACAAAGAAAACAAAACCCTGGATTTCAGAGTTGAGCAAGAATGTTGTTAGATACATATTAATGGATTTTAGTTAGGAATATTAAAGAGCTATAATCAAAGAATGACCTATCTTTACTAGAATAAGGTGATCTGTCCTTTATCTCATGGCAGGAATTTAAAATAAATACTCTTTTGAGAAAGACAATTATCATCCAGAGCCTCTACAATTTTTCATAATCAATGCAAACTATCAAAACTACCCAGAATGCAATAAAACATATGCAATTATTTGAAGACCAGAAAACAAAATAAAACGGAACAAAAACAGACCCATAAAACACAATAAAGAGACAAAGTAATCATCATAACCAGATTCATCTATGAAAACATATGTTGCAATTGTTAGACAGGGAAGTTAAAATAACTATGATTAGATATTGGAGTTTCACTACAGACATTTTAAAATAACTATGAATAAAATATAAAGATATTAGAAAATATAAAATTTTGCCAGGAAATATAATATATGGGAAGAGTGAAATAGACATGTAGGAATTGGAAAAAAAAAAAAAGACAATTCAGTAAATGATATTAGTAGCAGAATCTGCAAACCAAAGAACTAGTGATCTGTAAAATATGTCATTCTTAATAGAAATGATGTATACTAATATAAAAAAAATTGACATCTTAAAAGGCATTATCTCACAGTTCTTGAATGTTCTCATCTTACTTTTTCTTTTCTTTTTTCTTTGCATTTCATATTGCAGAGCTTTTGTTGGTATATATTTAAGTGCAATGATTTTTCCTCAGCTGTGTGCATTATACTGATTAGCCCTTCTAAGGCATTCTTCATTTCCATTACAGTATTTTTGCTTTTTTTTTTTTTTACTGTTCCCTTTTAATTTTTTTCTTATAGTTACCCTATCTACAATTATGATGCCAGCTGTTATTGCATTTAGTATACATTTTTACATTAGAGACCTGAACATATTAATCATAGTTATTTTAACTTCCCTGTCTAACAATTGCAACATATGTTTTCATAGATGAATCTGGTTATGATGATTAATTTGTCTCTTTATTGTGTTTTATTTTTTTATTTTTACATGTTTTTTATTACTTTTTTGTTGAAAAACAAACATATTGAATAGTAGGGATTTTGGCAAATGGGCTTTCATGTGAGGATTTATGTTAATCTGGTTAAGAGTGAGATTTAACATTTTTTTATAGCTACATGTGGTCTTCAAGTTCCTCTAATGTCTTTGATTTTTATATTCCATTCTGACTTTGGATCCTTCCTATGTACTCCTTGTCATAGAGAGTCTGTATCTTGCAACTCCTTCAATAGTGTTAAGGTTGAGAAGAAAGAAGTGTTCTATCTTAATCCAATTACTTCTGTCTTTCAAGGATCTGTGCTTCGGGGGTATGGCTCTCACAAGTGATTCCTCTCCTCCAGACATATAGCTTTTTTACCCCTGCATTCTATTTCTTTCTCTACTGCTACATTTCCAATCTATTTACTTCAGAATATTTTTTTCAGAACAGTATAATTGAGTTGAAAATACACAACAAAAGATTATTAAACTCTCTACAAAATTATAATGCAATGCAACATATTAAGTCTGAGAAATTCAATTGACATAGTACTTAAAAGAAAATATGCAATGTTCGATAATATATTAAAAAGGAGGTGAAATGAATGATATAAGCATTTATCTCAAAGCCAAAACAAAACAAACTAGGATCTAATAAGAAATAAATTAAAAGTGCGACAACTATATAATAAGGATAGACAGACAGATATATGAGAGATACTTTTTCCCTTTAAGTTTGCAGTACAGAAAGCATTGTTGGAAAAATATACATGGAAAGCAGTAATCATAATTTTGGATATGTATATTATATAATGTAATTCAGTCTATTCAGCATGAATCAAAAATATACAAACAAAACTCTACATTTGCTAGATGAAATGTGCATGAAATAAGAAATTTATAAGAAAATACTGAACACTTCTAGGTTTATGAAAGAATTATGACTATAAACAGAGTACAATGCTTTTGATGACCCACAGTCTTAGCATTATAAATATGCAGCCTCTGAGCTCTGTATGCATACTTATATATACAATCATGAATATTTGAATTGAAACTTTAGAATAAATCAATAAGATTTTAAACTGCATCAATTAAATCAACAATTTTAAACCAATTACCCACTGATTTTCTTCAAATACATTAAGACATTTTTTTTAAAAAATGCAAAACTATAAGAAGAAAAATTTGTTTCAGTAAGAATTTAAAAGATTTAAAAAATGCTATTTTAACACTGAAGACAATTTTTTAAATGTCATATTAATAAAGATTCAACTAAGAAAAAAATATTAGACTACATATATAAAAGCTTTAAAAAGAGATGTCAAAAAAATAAATAAATGGAAGTCCTCCATGTCATTATGGAATGCAATTTGTGAGGTTATTTATACCTATGTCCAAAGTAACTTACCATAGCATTCAAAAAAAGAACGACTTCAAAGTATTCTTATTCTTAAAAAAATATGAAATCTCAACCAAGAACAAATAAAATCTTACCTTTATTGAAAATCACTTTACTCTTTTCATCTTCAAGGGAGTAGGACTTCCCTTGGCACTGTAGAAATAAACAATAAAATAAACATTTTTTGTCTGTAGTTGCTAACTTATTGGCACTCAGCAAGTTCTCTCTAATTCCTACAAAGGCACAGTCCAAAGGCTATTAAATTTTAGTAATGTTAATAACTCAAGAAATTATTGAAAATTTATGTTAGCATAGTAGTATTTTACAATGATTTATAAGGTCCTGCAATTAAATTTGTGAACTTGTTTCTATAATGCTACTAACCTTTTTTGATATCAGAGGGATTATTCTTTATGCATTTGTACCAGCTAGACAAACAGTTAACCAAGTTTACTACTTAGAAGTGCTGAAAAGGCTTGTGAAAAAGTTAGATGAAAATGACCTGAACTTTTCACCAACAATTCATGGCTCTTGCATCACGACAATGCACCAGCTCACTGGGAACTGTCTGTGAGGGTGTTTTTAGCCAGTAAACAAGTAACTGTATTGGAACACCCTCCCTACTCATCTGATCTGGCCCCAATGACTTCTTTCTCTATTCAAAGATAAAAGATATATTGAAAGGAAGACATTTTCATGGCACTCAGGACATCAAGGGTAATATGACAACAGCTCTGATGGCCATTCCTGAAAAACAGTTCCAAAATTGCTTTGAAGGATGGACTAGGCTCTGGCATTGGTGCACAGCTTCCCAAGGAGAGTCCCTCACAGGTTACCATGGTGACATTCATCAATGAGGTATGTAGCACTTTTTCTAGGATGAGTTCAGGAACCTAATTGTCACAGCTTCATGGGTTTTAAAAGAATAAATTTGAATAATTCAATGGCTCATTCATGTCCTAGTTTTAATTTTTTCTGAGCCACTTATATGAAAAACTTTCTCTGAAGCTCTCTGTAGAAACAGGCATGGGAATTTTAGTCTACCTTCTTTGACTGGTGAAAAAATGTTGTGTAGACAGAAAATTGTAAAGTATGTTTTAATTTGAAAAGTTCTTGTAATTGTGTTAGCTTTTCAATGCATTTCAAGAACGTTGTAAAAGTATCTTAGATGGAAGTGAATATGTATATCGATCTTGGCGTGAAGTAGAGAATACATATTTACATTTGGTATTATTTTGATTTGGTGTTTCAACCTATATAAATCCTTAATAGGTAAAAATACCAGGAGGGCCATCTGCTGGTAAAAATAGGACCTGTGGACATGACTATTTCTCCTGTTATTTAAGGAATCATACCATACATAACTTATTAACTAAAGATGCCAGATTAAGAGCCATATTAATGCAACTGCACTGGTATATCAAAGAATACTGAGAAAATAAAAAGGGATGACTAAAGCATATGTTGATTTATTTTTTCTAATATTTAAGCCATTAATATTTTTATTTTCTATTTAAAAACAATATATTTCTGATATTATATTTAAAGCTATGTGTTCATGAAGGAACCATATCCTAAGTATGTAAATATTTGTTCAATTGAATTTATTATTAATTCTGTGAAAATATTGGTCATATACAAACAAATTTTTCCAGATTTGTGTTCAAATTTTCAAGTTGTCAAATCACTCTTGACTTTAATAATTGTAAACTTGTATAAGGGATTGGTGATAATTTTATTTATAATGATATATTTATTTTATATTTTATATTTAGCTGATTAACAATTTTAAGGTTTCCATCTGCAACCTTATTTTCTGGGGTCATTATTTTTCATACCATAATGTTTTCTGTTTTGTTTTGTTTTTAATAAATCTATTGAAGTGACATTGGTTAATAAAATTACATAGGTTTCAAGTGTACCCTTCTATAACATATTATCTATATACAGCATTGTGTGTTCACCACCCAGAGTCAGTTCTCCTTCCATCACCATATATTTTACCGTCTTCTACATTCCCCAACCATCCCCATTCTCTGGTAACCACTGAACTGTTGTCTGCCTCTTTGAATTGTTTCCTTGTTTGTGTTGCTTTCAGTTTTATATCCCACACATGAATGAAAGCATATGATCTGGGCACTTTCCGTATGACTTATTTCGTGTAGCATGATAATTTCAAGAACTATCCATGTTGTCACAAATGACAATATTTCATCTTTTCTTATGGCCCAGTAATATCCCACCATATAGAGGTACCACATCCTCGTTATCCAATTATCTACTGAAGAACACTTTGATGGTTTCCATAACTTGACCATGGTAATAATGCTGCAGTTAACATAAGGGTACACACGCGTATATCTTTATGGATAAACGTTTTCAGATTTTGTGGGAAGATACTCAGAAGAGGGATTGCTGGGTCACATAATAATTCTATTCTTAATTTTTTGAGGAAGCTCCATACTGTTTTCCATAGTGGCTGTACCAGTTTACATTCCTAGCAGCAGTGTGTGACAGGATCCTTTTCCTTCCAAACCTCTCCAACACTTGTTATTATTACTTGTCATGTTGATAATACCCATTCTAAAATGTGTGAAGTGGTATCTCATTGTTGTTTTGATTTGCATTTTTCTAATAGATAATGAAGTTGAGCATTTTTTCATGTATCTGTTGGCTGTTTGTATGTCTTCTTGGGAGAAGTGTCTGTTCAAATCCTTTGCCCATTTTTATATTGGATTGTTTTTCTGTTATTGATTTGTATGAGGTTGGTTGCCTCTTTGTTTTCTTGATGGTTTCTTTTGTTGTGCACAAGCTTTTTAGTTTGATATAGTCCTGCTCATTTTTTTGCTTTTAGTTTCCTTGCCTTTTTGATCAAATTCATAAAATCCTCTATGAATCCAAGTACCATTAATTTAGTACCTAATCTCTCTCCTATGCAATTTATTTTTTCATGTCTTATATTTAGGTCTTTGATCAAGTTTGAGTCAATTTTGATACATGGTGCCAAATGGCAGTCAAGTTTCATTTTTTTGCATGTGGCTTTCTAATTTTCCCAGTATCATTTAAGAGGTTTTCTTATCTCCATTGTATGTTTTGTGGCTCCTTTGTTGAAAACTATCTGCCTATATACATGTGGGTTAATTTCTGGGTTCTCCATTCTTTTCCACTGGTCTGGTGTGTGTTTTGCTGCCAATACCATGCTGTGTGACTATTGTCACTTTGTAGCATAATTTAAAGTCCGGGACTGTGATACCTCTTGCTTGTTCTTTTTTTCTCAATGTCGTGTTTGCTATTTGGGGTCTTTAGTGATTCCACACAAATCTGATGATATTTTGTTCCATTGAAAATAAATGCCATTGAGATTTTTTATGGGGATTGCATTAAATGTATATTTCTCGGGATAGTATGGACATTTAACTGTGTTGATTCTTCCAAACCCTGAACATGAAATATCTTTCCATTTCTTTGCATCTTCTTTAGTTTCTTTTAATAATGTCTTGTAGTTTTCATTGTATAAGTCCTTCACATGATTGTTAAGTTTGTCCTGAAGTATTTCTTTTATTTATTTTTTGCAATTGCAAAAGGAATTTTTTTTCATATATTTTTTTTCTGAAATTTCATTGTAGGTATATAGTAATGCAATGATTTTGTTGTTGTTTTTTTACACTGATTTTCTATCTTATAAATTTACTATATTTGTTTATTGTTGTTAATATTTTTAGGCAGAGTATTTATACATATATGTGTATGTTTATATATATATATATGTGTGTGTGTGTGTATATATATATATGTATATATATATACACATACATACATACATATATACATAATCATGTCATCAGCAAAAGTGACAATTTAACTTCTGCATTTCCAATTTGGATGCCTTTTATTTCTTTCTCCTGCCAGACTGCTCTGGCTTGGACTTCCAATACTATTGGCAGCACAGGGATTTCAGTGGCTCAGAACCCCAACACCCACCACATTCTCCCATGGGGTTGGTGCCCTGAGACTAAGGTGACCTCGTCACAGAAGACAGTCACCTCCCCAGGAAATACAAGACATCGTTTTACTGCCTAGCAGAGATTCAAAAAGCCAGCCAGAACAGTGAAGAGAAAATAAAACATTTGCCCTTCAGGGACACCTGCTGGGAAGCCAAAGAAAGGCCTCTTCTTGTCAACCTGGTACAAAGTTCACTCCCATAAATGATTAGGTAGAGAAATAATCTATCAGGTACCCTAAACAATCAAGGTAACTAGGCAGCTCAGAAAGAAAATGAAAAATCTCCAGAAAATAAACTTAAAGTCTTGCATATATATGTGATTTCAAAGACAGATGATTCAAGATCACAGTTCTGGGGAAAAAAAATAAACACGATAAAAGAAAACTCAGATAGGCAGTTTAATAAAATCAGAAATAAAATTAACAAACAAAATGATTACTTTACCAAAAGGATTGAATCTTAAAAAAAAAAAACAAAAAAAAAACCACGAATATAAATTCTGGAAATGAAGAGCTCAACAAAAGAGATGAAGAATGAAATAGTGAGCTTAGGAAATAATGCTGACCAGAAGGAAGAAAAAAAATATTGATACTCAGGATGGAAATCTGGAAACAATATACATGGAAGAAGAGAGACACTTGAGAGTAAAAATAAATGTAAGAATTATACAAGAACTATCTGACTCTATCAGAAAGAACGATATAAGAAGAATGGTTGTACCAGAAAGATAAGGAAGGGGCAGGAAACAGAGAGCATAATAAAACAAATAAAGAGGACTGACTAAGTGTATGGAAAGAACTGGATACTCAAATCCCCCCCCAAAAAAAATATTGTTTATTTTTGAGAATTCAATACCAGCACATCCAACTGACAGGAAAATACTATGTTGTTTGGAGGAGTTTGAATCACCATGATTTCAGAAAATCTGGAAAACAGCATTTATTTTGCTGTTATTTTTTTGTTTTAAGAAGATTAATAATAATTTGCAGGACTATTTTTCTTGCCCATCTTCCAGACCCATGGTAATAGTTCCATACCAATGAAGTTTTAAATTCTAATTATTGATTGTTAAAATTAGTGATGCACATAAATATAAAATAATGATTAATAGACACAATTTGAATACTGTTTGGAAAAAATGGTATGTAAAAATGTCTTAAGATGTTAGTAGACTTCTACAATATTGTATGAGAGAATATATAAATTGAACAAATTTGGTAGAATAGTACATTAGAACTTTTTGTAGAAAACTAATTTTTGTTTCCTGAGTTTGACAGATTATATAGAGAATATAGGAACAAATGTAAGCCATTAATTTAAATGCTACTTGCTTATGTATTTGATTTTTCTTTACAAATTACCAAGTAAATGATCAAATAAGCAGTAGGAGTTGGTGATTGTATACTGGATATATTCTTTAGTATTCATTAAAAAATATAGTTTCTTTTCAAAAAGCAATTATGATGATTTTATGAAATTGTAACTGGACTATCTTTCAAAGATTTCCATTAAAATATAGCTAACATACTATATTATATTAGTTTCATATATATATGTATATATGAAACTATATATTATATTAGTTTATATATATGAAACTAATATAATATACATGAAACTAATACACTATGTAGTATATTAGTTTCATATACATATATGAAACTAATATAATACAGTATGTTATATATAGAAGCAATCACCATGATAGGTCCAGCAACCATCTAACACCACAAAATGCTATCACAATATTACTGACTATATTCCCTATGGTGTACATCATATAAACATGACTTACTTGTTTTATACCTGGAAATGTGAATCTCTTATTCCTTTTCACTTTTTTATATATATCACAAAATATATGTGTGTGTGTATATATATATATATATATATATATATATATATATATATATATTTGCTATATATATATACATATATATAAAATTACAGTTGACATTGAATATTATTTTATATTACATGGATTTATATTTACATGGATGTAAAATACAGCATAGGGAATAGAGTCAATGGTACTGTAATAGTTATGTACAATGTTTGAGGGGTAGTATACTCGGTGGGGTTATCATTTTTTGATTGGTATAAATGTGTAATCATTATGTTGTTTTGTACAACTGAAACTAAGAAAACAAAACAAAACAAAACCATCAGACTGAAGAAATGCCCCTTCACGTGTATGATTACTCACAGTGACTAGCAATTAATTTTATTATGATAGTCATGATTTTTAATGCTTTCCTATAAAATCTTCCTCCGTTTTCACCCTCTTAGTTTTGTTTTTCATTGTACTTAAATTGCCCTGTCAATGTGAATACTTTGATTTCTGTTTAATCAAATATTTACTTGCTTTTAAAATACTGCACTGATTGATATTTCCATGTACCAAAATTAGAGGTGGGATTTACCTTTTACAAGTCTAATTTTAATTTTTAGTTATTTTAACTATAAAGTACAAAATTAATACAAATTAATATAACATGTCTAATGAACCCTAATCGGACTCAACAAATTTAAAATATGAAAACACGTACTTCAGATATGAAAAACTTTAGTTACATCTAAAGCCACAAGAAAGCTATTCCTTCCCAGGCCCATGATTACAAATAATTAGTTTAGATCATGTTGTACCTTGTAGGCTATTAAAAAAAAAAAAGTTTAGTGTTAAACCACAATGTCCCAGGTCCATGATTATAAATAATTAGTTTAGAACATGTTGGACCTTGTAAGCTATTAAAAAAAAAAGTTTAGTGTTAAACCAAAGTGAGACAGAGAACCATCAGATAATTTTCTTCTGCCTAGTGGAATGATCTGACATGTTTCAATAGAACCAACATATTATATTTAGAAACAACTACGGTGAAAAAGAGAAAGATTCACCAATAGGGAGGTTATTGCAATTTTCTAAGGAGAGATAATATGGTCAAAACAAAATGAGAATTGTGGAAATGCTGAGGAATAATCAAACTGAATGGAAACTGTTTTCTATTTTATTGATTGATCTGAGTGGTAAGATCTGTGATGTTAAAGTAAGCTGATGAGATAAGTATAGTTTTAGGGTTGTTTTTTTTGTTTGTTTGTTTTATTTCATATTTTGTTTTGTTTTCTTTGCTCCTCTGAATCTGGAAAGATGGTGTGCCACTAACTGTGATACGAAGAAGTGTGGATAGACCAGCTTATAAGAAAGGCTTCAAAAAGCTCTAAGACGTTTTACAATATTTTTTATTTTTCTTTAGGGTTTTCAATTTCTACAAAATATTTCTGTGTGAGGACATATTCTTTTTTTGTTTGTTTTGTTTTATTTATTTAATGCTGCACCACCTTGAGGGGAGAGCGTACATAAAGTATTAATAATTCTTCACAGGAGCTTTGACTATTCTCTCCCATTTATTTATTTCTCTATATTTTATATCAATTCATAGGTATTTGATCTATAATTTGGGTTATAATCCAACATTATAATATTTATTTTATTGCTTAAATTGTTCTTGTTTCAGTCATATAGAGCTCTGAAAGCAACAAAGGAACAAGACAAAGTAACAAAAACTCCTAGACATAGTCAAAAGTTCAATGGTTACCAAGGGTTAAGAGGGGCAGGAGGTTGTAGATGAGGGTAAATAGGATCAAGGATATGGTGATGGAAGGAGAACTGACTCCGGGTGGTGAACATGCAATGTGATATATAGATCATATATTAGGTTGATGCAAAAGCAATTGCAGTTTAAAAAGTTAAATATTGCCCAAACCGCAATTACTTGTGCACCAACCTACTACACAATTGTACACTTGAAACTTATGTAACTTTACTAACCATTGTCACCCCAATAAACTTTAATTAAAAAATAATAGGCAAGATGAAACTGTAACATTTTGCCATTTCATAAAGTTAAGGAAGTGCTCAAAAAAATCCACACGAGGGTAGTATATCATAGAGATAATATTCTTATGTGTCCCATACTTAACTATGTATTAAGATAAATCTGTAGAGGAAATGTGAAAACTAATAACATTATAAATTAAAATGAAGAACGTTTGAACACTGTAGCATCCATTGTTAGCATGCATATGTGAATATGCAAACTACATATGCACTAAATTTTAGAGATTCCTTTATGGAAAAAAAACCATCAATTTGTTGAGTCACCTAAAAAAAAAATAAATAAATAAATAAAAATTTAAAACATGTTTTATTTTCAGATTACTATGTGATTATTTGGTTCCAAAGAACTAAAAGTCATTAAAGAAATAATAAAGCCTAAAAAAGGAAAATATGTGTTCCAATCAAAAAATATATTTACAGAACACTTAACCGCTAGTTGAGTACAGCAAGTATTTTCTCCATTTCTCTTCTCTGGATCTTCCTACTCACTTATTTTACCTACCATCTTCAACAATTGAATTCTACTATGTGAAGATATCCATTATGACAACCCAATATAGAAATATTAGCTTGTGAGTCTACATAAATTTTTGAGCTTTAAACTCTGCCGAGAAAACTCACGTTTTGGGGAGTCAAATGTAATTAGTTCAGAGTGGCTAAGACAGCAGTCTACAATGGAAGGAAAGAGGGATATTTAAGGAGGGCAATGATTTTGCTCAGAAGTAACCACAAGAGAGCAAGCTGGTGCTATCTCTAGTGTAAATTATAGGCAAAATAAATTTATCATAAAAAGTAGAAAATATTAATTAGCATACAAATATACTATTTTAATGCTATTTTCAGAGGTTGTATTTGTTAATTATCACCATTGTTTACTTTTTTCATTATTTATGAACAAACTCCCACATGTGTAACTCAGATGGTGTTTAACAATGACATAAAAATAGCATTCTGGAGAGATGAATATTAGAATGTGTCCACAAAAAGGTTAATTTTTTAGGTTGCTAAAAAATGTGAACTACATTTCTTCAGCCATTTGAGTTATATCAACTGTAAAATAATTATAAGTTTCTCCAAGTTCCTATAAGAGTTTTTGCTGTGAAATAACTTAGAGTGCAAAAGGTCTAAAATGGCAGATATCTCATGCACTATTCCACTCTAAGCGAATGTGCAAAGTTAGAGCAAAAAAATACAGCAATTTTGAGTCAAACATTGATTTTCACACATGCATTTATAACAGTTAAGTTTACAAATAGCATTTTAGTACTTGTAGAATGCTAACATGAAAATTATGAGAATGTCTAATAATCTCATGTTATAAACATTCAATTAAAGTTATATTAAAAATAATACTGCAAAAATATGATAAAATATGGGCAATATTAGTTTCACTATTTTTTCATGAAATTCCATTAGGTGATTAATAGCAAATTGTTAACATATAATGCCTCTAATTTATTAAAATAATAAACATTGAATTTTGATAAGACAACAGATAATGTTGATATATACTTAATATTACATTAATGCACTATCAGTTTTCCTTTTATTTAAATTATATTTGCAAAATCATATCAAATAATTAATGTGACTTTTATAATCAGTATCTTATATATTGTCCATATAACACTCAGTCTCACACTTATAATTGCCTTTTCTGGCATCTTTGCAGTCTTTTTTTCATTTTTT